>NW_020954687.1:8363351-8403519 GCF_900497805.2 Vombatus ursinus
TCTTTCTTTCTTTCTTTCTTTCTTTCTTTCTTTCTTTCTTTCTTTCTACCTCTTCCCACTGGGTTTGGTTGATAACAGAAAAAAATGCTGAGAATTTCTTTGGATTTATTTTGTATCCTATAAATTTGCTGAAATTATTTTTTTAATTATTTTGATTGCTTTTTAAGGACTTTATAAAACATCATGCCAACTGCAAAAAGTAATAATTTTCTTTTCTTTTTTGCCTACAATTCATGTTTTAACTTTCTTTTCTCACCTTCTTGGTATAGCTATTATTTCTAATGCTATACCAAATAGAAGTGGTGATAGGAAAAAAAAGAACACCTTGCTTTACCCTGAATCTCACTGGAAAGATCTCTGATTTATTTTCATTATGTATAATGCAGGCTCTCAAGTTTAGATACTACTTATCATATTAAGGAAAAAAATCATTTATTCCAATATGATATATTGTTTTCTGCTTTCTTTTTCAAAATTAATTTAATAAATCTATATTACTCATTTTAAAACAGTCCCTAATTTGCTTATTAATTTAATATTTTCATTCAATTTTGATAATCTCTTTGATTTTCAGAATTTCTCTTTTGGTGCATATTTCTTAACTTTTGTTTTTCTCTCTCTTTTTTAGTTGCATGTGTAATTTATTAATTTATTCTTTCTTTTGTTAATGGAATGTCCTTAGAGATATACATTTTGCGGTAAGTACTCCTTTGCAGTTTCAAAGTCTGTTATGTTGTTTTATTGTTGTCATTTTTTTAATAAAATTTTTTATACTTTTTTTATAAAATTATCTTTTATCTCTCAAATTTGTACCTGCCAATTTTTTATTAAGATGATTAGTCTCAAATTAATTTTAATTATTTTTTTGCAACAGTTCTTTATTGAATATATATTACTGCATTTTGGTCAGTAAAATATATGTTTAACAATTTTGAATCTACAAGGCCTTTTCTCCCTTAATATATGGTAAATTTGTATAAAAATATGATGCATAGCTAACACACACATACACATTTTTCTCCTCTTTTAGTAATTGCTTTTGCAATTCCCATATCTCTTTTCTAAAATTCTTTTCATTTCCTTAACTTTTCTTAAGATTTTTATCATTGTCATTGTTAGATTTTATTCTGCAAGAGAACAAGGTCCTCTACTATAACAGTTTTATTTCATATTTCACCCTATTACTCCTTTAACTTTTCCTTTAAGTAATTAAATATGTAGAAGTTATGCTACTTAGTGCATATATATTAAACAATAATATTAATTTTCTAATATATTTCACCAAATTATACTTTGTTTATTTCTTTTAATCACATCTATTTTTTTTGCCTTATCTGAATCCAGGTCAGCCTCTGCTGAAAGAAAGCTTCCACAGCACCCATCCCTAATTCCTATACACTAGTGTCCATAGACTTCCATCTTCCCATGCTGACATGGGCTGGAAAAATGACTCAGGATGATTATTTCCTTTGCTTCTTTGTCATGACTTGACCTGATGATCTTTCTACATCTTTTGTTTGTTTGTTTGTTTTTGGAATAGTTGTGGGGAAAAGCTAAGCTGTACTACTTTCTCCTACTTTATTATCTTTGCTGGTATAGTAATAATTCAGTTCTGTTCCTTTGGAAAACAGATTTCCTACTAGTCTATATTTAATGTTTCAGATATTAATATCTGAAAATTTATGATTTTATTAATGAGGCAAATAACAATCATAAGCACTAAAGTTTTGCACAGTGGTAGAGATCTGGCATTGGATTTATGGAGAGATAGGTTCAAACCCCATTTGTCAACTTTGGCAAATCACTTGACCTTTCTATGTGACAGAGAAGGAGCAAAAGAGGAAAGGGGAAAAAAGCACCTATTAAGTGCCTATTATGTGTCAAGAGCTGTGATAAGCACTTTACAAATGTTAGCTTATTTGATCCTTACAACAACCCTGGAATATAGGTGCTATTGTGTCCTCATTTTAAAGTTGAGGAAACTGAAGATTAGAGATTTAAGTGACTTGCCCAGGGTCACTTAATGAATATGTAAGACTGGATTTGAACTCAGATTTTCCTGACTCCAGCTCCCATGCTACACTCACTAAGTCATCTAAGTGCCAGGTTTCTCTAAGGAGTTAGGTTTTAAAATAATTGATTTTCTGCAGTGGCTGAGGGGGTATTCTCAGAGGGGTTCCATATCAAAAGTAATCACAGATCTGAACAATAAAATAAATCATCATCATAGAAAATGTATAAAGCAGTTTAAGATTTAAAAGAAATGTTCTCCATACTACTCAATAAAGTAGGTAATATAAACATTATTATTCCCATTTTATAGAAATGAATAATCTGAGGTGATTAAATTATTAGTCCATGTCTACAAAGCTAGTGATTGTCAGTTAAGAATTGAAACCAGGTGTTGAGACTTTAGTGTTCTTTCCACTTAATTTTCGTTAATGATGCAAATCACAAAACCAACCAACCAACCAACAAAAACACCTTGTGGTCAACCTCCAGTAACTTAATCTCTTTATACTTGGTTAGGTATATGTTTAGTTGAACAGAGATTGCTATGCCTGTTCTCATTGTCTCCCAGCTCAAAGCTTGCCTTTGGCATAGCTTTCCAAAGGCCATGGTTCATGCCATACAATGAGGCATCAGAATATGACTTCATTGGATAAATGAAACATCATTAGTCAACTTTAATTCTATTTTCATGTTGTCTGTTGGTTGAAATTCACAATGATGTAAATTGACATCTAGATAGTAGATTTTTTTTCCTCTTCTTCTGGCATCTGCAAAGTTCTTTTTTAGGGTTTTGTTGCTCATTGAAAACTGTGTTCCTCATTCAGGTTTCAATTAGAAGTTTGTAGAGTAGGAAATATAGTTTACTTAATTTGGATTCCCATCCTCATACACACACACATACATTATACATATAGAAATGTCTTCTTCTTTGATAAAAAGAACAAGACACTTTCATATGCACTATCATTTAGACACTTTCATAGTATCATTTAGAGATGCATCTTCCTCCTCATTCTTTAAAAAAATGCCTAATTATGATGATATAGAAACCACTTCTTGTACAATTTCAGGCACTGAGGTTGTTACTGCTCACTAACAGCTCTCCTGTGATTCCCATGTAAAATTTAATTTAATCTTAATTCTTTCTGGATATTGGCAATTAACTCACCAAATACTGCCTGGGGTCATTTTGGTTTTTGTTTTGGAAAAACATTTTTTTTTGAAACTACAATGTTGCACGCTAGTTTATTTGAGAAAATCGTTAGGTATAATCTCTGTGTGAATTTGAGTATAAAAATTCTCAATGGACACAGTTAAAACCACACACATTTTATCATGCTCATCAGTTTTCTTAACATACTGCAATACACTCAGTATAACAAATACAAAATTTAGATATAAAATAAGAAATATTGGACTTGCTCTCCCCCAATTATGTTCATTCATCCATTTATCTATCTATCTATCTATCTATCTGTCTATCTGTCTATCTACTATCCTTCTATGTATATACCTATCTATGTACATGCTTATCTTTGTCCTGAACTATAATTTCATCAGTGTAAAGAGCTCTAAGTAAGAAATATTCTTCTCCCTTTGCAGATTAGTAACTATTTCTTATCCTAAAATCTTAGAGATTTGCCAGGGGCCTTGAGATGCAAAGTGACTCTACCAGGGCCAAACAGGCAGGATGTGTCAGAAGTAGTCCTTAAATACAGGTTTTCCTGTCTCTGTATGTAGTGTTCTATCTTGCCTCATCCTTGGTACAATACTATATGGAAAAGATTAAGCCACTCTAGAAATATCTTTTGAATCATAGAATTTTGGATCAAGAAATAAAATTAGAAATTATCTAGTCTAATCCCCTTTCTTTATTGCTGAAGAAATTGAGGCACAAAGAACTGACTTGTCTGAAGTCACAAGTCATCTTTGGCAGATTCAGGAAAAATCCTATGTCCAGACTACCAATCTGTTTTTCAAGTGCATGTTTCAGTCAAAACAATATAGTAATAAAAAGTTCTTCAGATATTATCATTTACCTTCAATAGGGTCCACACAATATGGAGTTTCTTATGTTATCTTCATGTTTTTTCCTTGGTTATACATTTTGGCAATTTATAGAATAGGCTGTGCTGCTGGTTTGCTCTGAGACTGTGATGCAGTTTGATAATGTTTACATAGCTGATTTTGAGTGAAATATTTCATTATCTCAGTTCATTAATACAGTTAGAGTTAATGTTGTACCTGATGAGAATTTTGAACACTTCCTGAATTAATTGTAATTGCAATTGTGCTAAGCTAGGAAGAACATGATAATGGGGAATAACAATGGATAGAGATCTTTCCTGGAAATCTATAGTTATTTTCCACAGAAATTTCAGTAAAGTTACTCATCATAAGTGTTAATATCTGATTGAATCAGGAGTATGAATGACACAATATACCCTTTTAGATTATCTGTCATGTGCTTTTTTAATGAGCCAACATAGTATAAAGATATGGACTGGAGGCAAAAGTATAGGATGCCATTTTTAATTCTTCATTTCAATTAAATTAAAAAAGAAACAATTTTCACAAGCTTTAATGACAGTACTGACTTCATAATCAGTATGAAAAATAGTCTTTTCATAATCATTTCTTCAGGTTAAAATAATATCTTTAGTAACATGAACACAAATTTTCTCTGTTTTCAGATGTATTAGACAATCACAGAATGTCATTTCCCTTTTGGGTAGCTCCAGTTCACATGCATGGAATCTGAGAGTTGAAAGAGACACAAATAGCCATCCAGTCTATCCTGTATTTGAACCAGAATGCTCTCTACAACATATCTGACAAGTTGTCTTTCAGCCTTTGCTTGAAAGCCTCTAATGAATAGGAATCCAACTGCTTTCCAAATTAGTGTATTCCATTTTTTGAATCATTAGGGACTGTTTTTCTTATATCAAGCCTCAATGTAATTGTCTTCATTTTCTATTTACTATTCCTGACTCTACCTTTTGGAGAAACTCAGAACAAGACTAATTCCTCTATCCTACTGTGTCTACAGAATTTCTTGAAGACAGCTATTTTATTCCCTATCATTAACCCAATCCTATATTCTTCCACCCCAGTTCCTTGCATGGCAGGATTTATGGTTTTCTCACATCTTATTTTCCATCCTTCTGTTTGTCAATATCCTTCTTAAAATGTGGTGCTCAGAATTGAACACAATATGACAGATGTTGTATGATAAGGAACATCTACATCTATATTTCTATCTATCTATCTATCTATCTATCTATCTATCTATCTATCTATCTATCTATCTATCTACTGTATAGTGATATCATCACCTTAGCTCTTATAGCCATTTTCCCCTCATAATACAGTCTAAGTTAACACTAAGTTAACACTTTGTTGGATACCAAAGCACACTTTTCACTCACGTTTAACTCCTCATCTAATAAGTTGTTGAGTTCATTTTCATCCATACTGTCATATCTAGATATTCCTTAAATATCTCATATAAAACTTATTTTCTTTTTTAATTAATTTATTTTGATTTATCAACAATCACTTCAATATACTTTTCAGTTTAAAATATTTCTCCTACTCCCTCCCCACCACGCTCCCCAAGACAGTGCACAATCTGATATAGGCTATACATATACATTCCTATTAAACATATTTTCACATTAGTGATGTTGTAAATGAGAATTAGAACCAATAGGAGGAACCACCATAAAGAGGAAACAAAACTCAACAGAAGAGAAAAAAATAGCAAATAGTATGCTTCAATCTGCATTCAAATTCCATAGTTCTTTCTTTGAATGTGGATAGCATTTTCCATTATGAGGTCTTTGGAGATGTCTTCAATCCTTGTATTGCTGAGAAGGGTTAAGTTTATCAATATTAGTTATCACACAATGTGGCTATTATTATGTACAACGTTCTCCTGGTTCTGCTCATTTCACTCAGAATCAGACCATACAAGTCTTTCCAGATTTTTCTGAAGTCAGCCTATTCATAATTTCTTATAGCAAAATAGTATTCCATTACATTCATATGCAACAACTTGTTCAGCCATTCCCCAATTGATGGGCATCCTCTCAATTTCCAATTCTTTGCCACCACAAACTTATTTTCTTAAGTGAAAGGGTAGGTTTTTATATTTATTTCTGTTAAATTTTATCTTATTAGACTAAGTTCATTGTTCTAGCCTGTCAAGATATTCTCAAATCCTAACTCTATCATCAAATGTATTAGCTGTCTTGCAGTTTTCTATATTCTGCAAATTAGTTAAGCATGTCCTTTAACAGAGTCAATGATAATAAAGACACTAGGATAATTGGATGGATCTGTGATTTCATTGATATAGTTACTTCATCTATCAGTGCTGATAGAAATGTCCCTATGCTTTCTCATCCAGTGCTTTCTCATCAAGTCCTTGTCTTCCTACAAATCCTATAAAGAGGAACATATAATAGTATTTTTTTCTGAAGCTTTTCATATCCTGGAGATAGTTATGTATTCCTTATGACATTTGTCTCCATTCTCAGCACAACTTGCCCATCTCTTTTTTCAGTCATATATATTCTTAATACCATATTTTATGACACTGCTAACAAGAAAGCTATCCTGAGTATGCTGTTGCTTGCTTGCCCCAAACAGAATATTTCTCTTACCCTTTGGATGACTTATATTTGTCCAGTATCATATAACAACTAATTTTCTAAGTTGTTGAATAAATTATTCTTGGTAACCAATTACATTTACACATGATAGCAAAAGTTACACTCTATTGCTTCAACAATATCAATTTTTTTCTCTTTAAATACCCTGTTACTATAAAATCTTTCATTTTCTTCTGTAAGATTTTTTTGTCAGGCAACTCAAACTTTGCTAGTCCCCTGGACAGCCAGGTGGGAAAGAACATAGAGAGCTGAACCAGAAGTTAGGAAGACCCAAATTCAAGTCCAGCTCAGAAGCTGTGTGAACCTAGGCAAGTCACTTACCCTATGCCTGTCTCAATATTTTCAATTGTAAAATGAGGAAAATAGTAGCACTTATCTCCCAGGGCTTTTGTGAGGATCAAATGAGATATTTATAAAGCACTTAGCACAGTTTTGGGGACATAGTAGGTACTTAATAAATGCTTGTTTCCTTCCTTCCTGTGTTATTCCAGTCAGGTCTTTCTACCTACTAGCATGACCACAGCTGCTATTATAATTCATTCTATTTCCCAGTGTTTTCATGAACTCTTTCTACCCTCTAGCTTATTTCCTTTCCCTGGTTATGATGTGCATAATGCTTGAAATGAACAGAAAAAAAAGTAAAGAATATGAATGAGTTTACATGACATCCTTAATAAAAAAAAAAGAATGATTTCCCCCCACAAACAAATATTCAGTCCTTTTCTTCCACACCTTTGCATTTCCATTACCTCAAAGCATAATGGGATTATAGAAGACCTTTCTGAAAAGAAATGGAATATTATCCTACTTCATCCTACTCTAATGCAATCACTAATCTCATACCTAGAATAATTTCCAGGTACCTCATTTCAGTCACTCAAAGCTTTGTTTTAATTTTTTCCCCCAAATCTTTACTCTTATTTTACTATCTCCAAAGAAGAGGTTATTTCTATACATTTCTCACCCACTCAGTGTACCCTTTTGTTTTTATCAAAACAAGGCATTTATGTGTGACTATATCATGAATATGTCACTTAACTCATACACACATTTTTTAGTTTCTAGATATTTTTTATGCTAGGAAAATGTAGTGGTGTAGAAGAAAATCCTTCCATCAGTGTAGTTATATAAGATGGTCCATTCTTCAGAAAATCTCTTGGTGGCAATTGTACTTTGGGCCTCTGGAATACTTTGAGGAATGATGCAGAAATGCTGTTCACCGTGACAAGCAACTGAATCCCAGATCCAAATGTCAGCACCTTAGAGTTAAGCCTTATTTGTCCTATATTAGATCAATCCCTCCTTTTTTATTTTTTCTAATTCTTTATTTATTTTAGTTTTCAACATTCACTTTTTTATTAATTTATTTTGATTTATCAATAATCATTTCCATAGGCTTTTGAGCTTAAAATTTTTCTCCCCTTTCCTCCCCACCACCCTCCCCAAGACAGGGCACAATCTGATATAGGCTATACATTTACATTCATATTAAACATATTTTCACATTAGTGATGTTGTAAGTAAAAATTAAAACCAATAGCAGGAATCATCAGAAAGAGGAAACAAAACTCAACAGAAAATAAAAAAAAATAGTAATTCAACTTCCATAGTTCTTTCTTTGGATGTGGATAACATTTTCCATCACAAGGCCTCTGGAGATGTCTTAGATCCTTGTATTGCTAAGAAGGGCTAAGTTTATCAATATTAGTCATCACACAATGTGGCTGTTATTGTGTACAATGTTCTATTGGTTCTGCTCACTTCACTCAGCATCAGACCATACAAGTCTTTCCAGGTTTTTCAGAAGTCAGCCTGTTCATCATTTCTTATAGCACAATACTATTCCATATTCATATACCACAACTTGCTCAGCAATTCCCCAACTGATGGGCATCCTCTCAATTTCCAATTCTTTGCCACCACAAAAAGAGCTGCTATGAATGTTTTTGTATATGTGGGTCCTTTTCCCATTTCTGTGATCTCTTTGGGATATAGCCTTAGAAGTGCTATTGCTGGGTCAAAGGTTATGGACATTTTTATAGCCCTTTGTGCATAGTTCCAAATTGCTCTCCAAAATGGTTGGATAAGTTCACAACTCCACCAACAATGCATTAGTGTCCCAATTTTCTCACATCTTCTCCAACATTTATCATTTTCCTGTTTTGTCATCTTGGCCATTCTGATAAGTGTGATGTGGTATTCAAAGTTATTTTGATTTGCATTTCTCTAATCAATACTGATTTAGAGCATTTTTTCATATGACTATAGGTGGCCTTCATTTCTTCATCTGAGAACTGCCTGTACATATCCTTTGACCATTTATCAATTGGGTAATGGATTGTATTCTTATACATTTGACTTAATTCTTTATATATTTTAGAAATGAGGCCCTTATCAGAGAGACTGGTTGTAAAAACTCTTTCCCAATTTTCTACTTTCCTTCTACTCTTGGTTGCATTGGCTTTGTTTGTGCAAAAACTTTTCAATTTAATGTAGTCAAAATTATCCATTTTGCTTTTTGCAATGTTCTCTATCTCCTGTTTGGTCATGAATTCTTCTGTTCTCCGTAGATCTGATAGGTAAACTATTCCTTGCTCTCCCAATTTGCTTATAGTATCAGCCTTTATATCTAAATCATGAACCCATTTTGACTTTATTTTGGTATATGTTGTGAGATTTCAGTCTAAGCCTAGTTTCTGCCATACTCTTTTCCAGTTTTCCCAGCAGTTTTTTTCAAAGAGTGGGTTCATATCCCAGAAGCTGGTATCTTTGGGTTTATCAAATAATAGATTACTATAGTCATTGACTACTGTGTCTTGCATATTTAACCTATTCCACTGATCCACCACTCTATTTCTTAGCCAGTACCAAGCAGTTTTGATGATTGCTGCTTTATAACACAATTTAAGATCTGGAATGGCTAGGCCACCTTCCCCTGCATTTCTTTTCATTAGTTCTCTTGATAGTCTGGACCTTTTGTTCTTCCAAATGAATCTTGTTATTACTTTTTCTAACTCTATAAAATATTTTTGGTAGTTTGATTGGTATGGCACTGAATAAGTAAATTAGCTTAGGTAGAATTGTCATTTTTATTATATTAACTCTGCTTACCCATGAGCAACTGATGTTTTTCCAACTATTTAGATCTGACTTTATTTGGATAAAAAGTGTTTTGTAATTGTGTTCACAGAGTTCCTGGGTTTGTTTCAGGAGGTAGAATCCTAAATATTGTATAATGTCTACAGTTTAAATGGAATTTCTCTTGCTATCTCTTGCTGTTGTTGGGCTTTGTTGGTAATATATAGAAATGCTGATGATTTATGTGGGTTTATTTTATAGCCTGCAACTTTGCTAAAGTTGTTTATTATTTCAAGTAGTTTTTTACTTGATTCTCTGAGATTCTCTAAGGATAACATCATGTCATCTGCAAAGAGTGATAGCTTTGTTTCTTCTTTGCCTGTTCTAATACCTTCAATGACTTTTTCTTCTCTTATTGCTAAAGCTAACATTTCCAGTACAGTGTTGAATAACAGTGGTGATAATGGACATCCTTGTTTAAACCCTGATCTTATTGGAAATGCTTCTAGCTTGTCCCCATTGCATATTATGCTTGCTGAAAGCTTTAGATAGATGCTATTTGTTATTTTAAGGAAGACTCCATTTATACCTATGCTCTCCAGTGTTTTTAATAGGAATGTGTGTTGTATTTTGTCAAAAGCTTTTTCTGCATCTATTGAGATGATCATATGATTTCTGTTAGTTTTGGTGTTGATATGATGAATTATACTGATTGTATTCCTTACATTGAACCAGCCCTGAATTCCTGGTATAAATCCTACCTAGTCATAGTGTATTATTCTTGTGATAAGTTGCTGTAATCTATTTGCTAATATTTTGTTTAAAATTTTTGCATCTATATTCATTAGAGAAATTGGTCTATAATTTTCTTTCTCTGTTTTGACTCTTCTTGGTTTAGGTATCAGCACCATATTTGTATCATAAAAAGAATTTGGTAAGACTCCTTCTTCACCTATTATACCAAATAGTTTATATAGTATTGGAATTAATTGTTCTTTAAATGTTTGATAGGATTCACATGTAAATCCATTTGGCCCTGGAGATTTTTTCCTAGGAAGTTCATCAATGGCTTGTTCAATTTCTTTATCTGAGATGGGGTTATTTAAGTATTTTACTTCCTCTTCTGTTAATCTGGGCAATTTATATTGTTGTAAATATGTATCCATTTCACTAAGATTGACAAATTTGTTGGCATATAGTTGGGCAAAATAATTCCTAATTATTGTTTTAATTTCCTCTTCCTTGGTGGTAGTTTCACCATTTTCATTCTTGATACTAGTAATTTGGTTTTATTCTTTCTTTTTTTCAATTAGATTAACCAAAGGTTTATCTATTTTATTGGTTTTTTCATGAAACCAGCTCTTAGTTTTATTTATTAGTTCAATAGTTTTCTTAATTTCTATTTCATTAATTTTTTCTTTGGTTTTCAATATTTCCAATTTGGTGTTTAATTGAGGATTTTTAATTTGTTCTTTTTCTAGTTTTTTAGTTGTATGCCCAATTCATTGATCTCATCTTTTTCTGTATTGTTTATGTAAGCATTTAGAGATATAAAACTTCCCCTAAGAACTGCTTTTGCTGCATCTGATTAGTTTTGGTATGTTGTCTCATTATTGTCATTCTCTTGAATGAAATAATTGATTGTTTCTATGATTTGTTGCTTGACCTAATCATTTTTTAGGATTAGATTATTTAGTTTCCAAAGGATGCATTTAATGTTTCTGCCTTTCTGTTTTGGATTGTGAGGTTTTTATGCCCTAGTACATGGTCAATTTTTGTGTATGTGCCATGCACCGCTGAGAAAAATGTATATTCCTTTCTATCCCCATTCAGATTTCTCCAGAAGTCTATCATACCTAACTTTTCTAATGTTCTATTCACCTCTTTAATTTCTTTCTTGTTTATTTTGTAGATTTATCTAGTTCAGAAAGGGGGAGGTTGAGGTCCCCCACTAGTATAGTTTTGCTGTCTATTTCTTCCTGTAATTCCCTGAACTTCTCCTTTAAGAATTAGGATGCTATACCTTTTGGTGCACATATGTTTGGTAATGATATTACTTCATTGTCTATGGTGCCTTTTAGCAGGATGTAGTTTCCTTCCTTATCTCTTTTGATAAGATTTATTTTTGCTTTGGCTTTGTCTGAGATCAGGATTGCTACCCCTGCTTTTTTTTTACTTCAGCTGAAGCACAATATATTTTGCTCCAGTCTTTAACCTTTACTCTGTATGTGTCACTATTTTTAAAATGTGTTTCCTGTAAACAACATATTGTAGGATTACAGTTTTTAATCCATTCTGCTATATGCTTCTGTTTTATGGGAGAGTTCATCCCATTCACATTCACAGTTATGATTACTATCTGTGTCTTTTTCTCCATCCTTTTTTCCCCCTGTTTATGCTTTTCTTTCTCCTTTTTCCTATCCCCTCCTTACTGATGTTTTGCTTTTGACCACTGCCTCCTTCATTCCCCCCTCCCTTCTATTATCCCTTTCCCTTTTCTTCCCCTTTACCCTTACTTCTTCCCTCCCTTCTATCCCCTCACCCTTTTCTTTCCCCTTTTCCCTCCTGCTGCCTATAGCACAAGTTAGATTTCTATACCTAACTGATTATGTTATTCCCTTTTTGAGCCAAATCTGATGAGAGTAAGGTTCAAACAATGCTCATCCCCCTCCCTCCTTTACCTCTGCTCTAATAGGTTTTTGTGTCTTTTTCTGTAATGTAATTTACCTTTGTCTGCCTCCTCCTTTTTCAATACATTTTCTTAGCCCAGACTAATCCATTTACTTGGATCCATTTAACCCACTTGATTAGATTTCTTTTATCATTACATCAAAGTCAACTTATGTCTACCTCCTTTATGTATACTCCTTTAACATGGTATAATATCAATACATTTCTCAAGAGTTGCAAGTGTCATCTTCCCTTGTAGGGATGTAAACATTTTGCCCTTATTAACAACATATTGTATCTTTCTGTCCCATTTACCTTTTTATGTCTCTCTTGAATCTTGTACTTGAAGATCAAATTTTTTGTTGAGCTCTGTTCTTTTTATCAGGAAGGTTTGGAAGTCCCCTAATTCATTGAATATCCGTCTCCTTCCCTGAGAAATCACACTCATTTTTGCTGGGTGGTTAATCCTTGGCTGCATTCCAAGCTCCTTTGCCTCATGGAACGTCATGTTTCACACCCTACAGGCTTTTATCTGGCTGGGTGACCCCCAGTTCTGTACTGCTCCCCTTCCCCCAGGGTACGACGGGCCTTTCCCATTAAATCCTCTAGCTACCTGGGCTACTGCACCATTGTACCCGGTCTTTCTTCTGGTTCAGCTGTTCCAGGGTTTTTTCCTGGGATGATATTGTCTGGGTTTTCAGAGATTGATAGGGGAGGGTGAGAACAACTACCTTTTTACTCTGCCATCTTGGTTCCCAGAAGCGGAAGTTCAACATTCACTTCAATAAGATTTTGAGTTTCAAATTTTCTCCCCATCTCACCCCTCGTCCCACCCTAAGACAGTGTGCATTCTGAATATCCCTTCCCCTAATCTACCCTCTCTTCTATCAACCCCCCTTCTCTTATCCCCTTCCCCTTCTGTTTTCCTGTAGGGCAAGATAGATTTCTATACCCCATTGCCTGTATATCCTATTTCCCAGTGGCATGTAAAAACAATTTTTAACATTTGTTTTTAAAACTTTGGGTTCCAAATTCTCTCCATTCCTCCCTCATGCAAAACACTTCTGTAGTAGTCATGTTGTGAAAAACTAACTATATTTCCGTTCATCCTATCCCACCCCCCATTTATTGTATTCTCTCTTTTGACCCTGTCCCTCCTCAAAAGTGTTTGCTTCTGATTACCCCCTCCTCCAGTCTGCCCTCCTCTCTATCATCCCCCATTATCCCTTTTCCCCCCTATTTTGCTGTAGGGTAAGATAGATTTCCATAACCAATTGAGTGTGTATGTTATTCCCTCCTTAAGCCAAATCTGATAAGAATAAGATTCACTCATTCCCTCTCACCTTCCCCCACTTTCCCTCCACTGTAAAAGCTTTTTCTTGTCTGTTTTATGTGACATAATTTACCCCATTCTACCTCTCCCTTTCTACTTCTCCCAGTATAATCCTTTCTCACCCAATAATTTTATTTTTAGCTATCACCCCTTCATCTTCAACTCATCCTGTGCCCTCTATGTGTCTATGTACCTATCTATCTGTCTGTCTGTCTGTCTATCTATCTATCTGATTAGATATGGTATCAAGTTAACTAAAGTCAATGGGACTGTTATGTGTCTCAGTGGATAGAGTTAGGACTTGGAGTCAGGAAGACCTGAATTCAAATCCAGCCTCAGACACTTAACTAGTTGTGTGACCCTGTGCAAGTCACTTAACCCTGTTTGCCTGAGTTTTCTCATCTTAAAATGAGCCAGAAACAGAAATTGCAAACCACTCCAATGTCTTGCCAGGAAAACCTCAAATGGGGTCACAAAGAATCAGACACAACTGAAACTACTAAACAGCAATTAGAATCAAGAAACATTTATTAACTGCTAACTACATGACACTGTGATAAGTGATGGGAATAAAAATAAAGCAAAAATAAAGAAAATGCATCCCCTCCAGGAGCTAGCATTCTAATTAGGAAAGACAACTGATAAAAGAAAACTGAAAAGAGAAGAGGGGGAATTTTGATGAAGTAAAGAGTAAAAAGTTGAGCTGGGAGAGGAATAAAAGATACTGGCACCTTAGCAAAGAAGTGGGGAAAGGATCTACACATGTCTTTTCTTTGGAACTATGCCTGCTCTTTTTAAATGCAAAATTTGGTCATTTTGTACATTGTTTTCTTGGTTCTGCTTCCTTCACTTTGCATCAGTTCATTTCAGTCTTTCAATGCATTGTGTCTATTCATCATGTTCATATTTTTATAGCACAGTATTATTTCATTATGGTTTACAATTTAAGAATTCTCTAACTGATATTTAACTATTCCCTGAGTACTTTGCTACCAGAAAAAGTATTACTACTACTACTACTACTACTACTACTACTACTACTACTACTTTCTCTCTCTCTCTCTCTCTCTCTCTCTGTCTCTCTCTCTCTCTTCCTTGCCCTCCCATTTTTACATATATGACGCTTTTGTTTTTTTCAATGACTCCCATAGGTTACATAACTAACGGAATCCTCATGTCAAAAGATTTTTGCATCTTAGCTATTTAATTTTTATTATTCAAAATTGCTTTCAATTATTCTTGTACTAAAGTCACAATCAAAAGTTGGACCTGGACAGCATCTTTCAAGAAATTGTCAAGGAAAACTATACTGATGTCTTGGAACCAGAGGACAAAATAGGTATTGAAAGAGTTCATCAATTACTTCAGGAAAGAGATAACAAAATAAAAACTCCAAAGAACACTATAGTAAAATTTCACAACTATAAGGTCAAAAAAAATACTACAAGTGGCCAGAAAGAAACAATTCAAATATCAGGGAGTCACAATTAGGATTACATGGTACTTGGCACCTGCAACATTAAAGGATCAGAGGTCATGGAACATGATATTCCAGAAGGCAAAAGGAGCTAGGACTACAATGAAGAATTACTTACCCAGCAAAATTAAGCATAATACATCAAGGAGAAAAATAGTCATTCAATAAAATAGAAGGATTCCAAGCTTTCATAAGGAGAAGACCAGGACTAAACCAAAAATTTGACCTCCAATAACAAGACCCAAGAGAAGCATAAACAAGTGAAAAGGGAAAAGAATACATAAGGGATTCAATAGAATGAAACTTTTTATATCCCTACATGGGATGATGATACTTGTAATTCTTAAAAATTGTATTACTAATAGTACAACTAGAAGGAATATACATAGACAGAGGGTATGGGTATAAGGTGAATTTGAGACAATGACATAAAAAATTAAGCAATGAGAAAAAGGAGTACAATGAGTGGAAGGAAAGGAGAGGTAGAATGGGGTAAATTATTTCACATGAAGAGGCAAGAAAGACCTATTACAGTGGAAGCATACAGGAAAGGGAGGATAAAGAACATCACATGAACCTTACTCTCATTGGTATTGGGTCAAAGAGGGAATAATATATACAGTTGGTTGAATATAGAAATCTATCTTATCCAACAAGGAAGTAGGAAGGGAGGAGATCAAGTAGAGGTGGTGGAGGTAGAGACTGACAGAAAAGAGGGGGAGGTGGTAGAAAGAAGCAAAACACTGGTGAGGAGGGAAGGGTGAAAAGAGAGAGAGAATAAAGAGGAGGAAGAATAGGATGAAGGGAAATACACAGGTAGTAATCATAACTTTGAATGTGAACGGGATAAAATCTTCCATAAAATGGAAACAGATAGCAGAGTGAATGAAAAACCAAAATTCTACAATGTGTTGCTTACAAGAAACACACTTGAAGACACACACAAAGTAAAGTTAAGGGGCTGGAGCAGAATCTATTGTGCTTCATCTGAAGTTAAAAATAAAACAGGGGTAAAAATCTTGATCTCAGACGAAGTAAAAGCAAAAACAGACCTAATTGAAAGAGATAAGAAAGGAAACTATATCTTGCTAAAAGTACCATAGGCAATGAAGCAATATCAATACCTAACATATATGCATCATGTGGTATAGCATCCAAATTCTTAAAGAAGAAATTAAGTGAGTTACAGGAAGAAACAGACACCAAAGTTGTCCAGTGAGGGACCTCAGATATCCCCCTCAGAACTCAATAAATCTAACCAAAAATAAACAAGAAAGAAACTAAGGATGTAAACATAACGTTAGAAAAGCTATGTATGACAGACCTTTGGCATGGTTTACATATGAAGGATGGCACCATAAGCAAATTAGAAGGAATAGTCTATCTCTAAATCCATGGGGAGGGGAAGAATGCATGACCAAACGAGAGAGATACAGAGAGAAGTACAAAATGTAAAATACATAATCTTGATTACATCAAATTAAAAAGCTTTTGTACAAACAAAGTCAATACAACCAACATTAGAAGGAAAGCAGAAAACTGGGAAGCAAATTTCATAGCAAGTGTCTCTGGTAAATGCCTCTTTTCTCAAAAATATGGAGAACTCAATCAAATTTACAAGAATACAAGCCATTCCTCAATTGATAAATTGCCAAAGGATATGAACAGACAGTTTTTAGATGAGGAAATTAAAGCTATAGACATGAAAAAATGCTCCAAATAACTATTGATTAGAGAAATGCAAATTAAAACAACTGTGAGGTACCACCTCACACCCATCAGATTGGTTAACATGACAAAACAGGAAAATGATAAATGTTGGAGAGAATGTGTGGAAATCAAACCACTAATGCATTGCTTGTGGTGTTGTGAACTGATCCAACAATTCTGGAAACCAATTTGGAACTATGCCCCAAGGGCAACCAAACTAAGCATACCCTTTGATCCAGAAATACCACTTCTAAGTCTATATCCCAAAGAGATCATAAAAAGGAAAAAGGAACCACATGTACAAAATATTTAAAACAGCTCTGTGTGGTGGCAAAGAATTGAAAATTGAGAGGATGCCCATCAATTGGGGAATGGATGAACAAGCTTTGGTATATAAATATAATGGAATACTATTATGCAATAAGAAATGATGAAAATGCAGATTGAAGAAAATGCTGAAAAGACTTTTATGTCCTGCTGCAAAGTGAAATGAGCAGAACCAGTAAAACATTTCAACAGTATCAGCAGCATTATGTGATTATCAACTATGAACTACTCAACTCTTCTCAGCAACACAATGATCCAAGACAAGTACAAAGCACTCATGAAGGAAAATGCTATTCACATCTAGGTAAGGAACTGGACACTGAATACATATCAAAGCACATTTTTCCCACTTACTTTATTCTTTCTCATGTTATTTTTTTTGTTTTGATCTGTTTCTTCTTTTACAACTGTGACTAATATGGATGTATTTTTCCACGCCAGCACATTATAAACTATATTAAATTATCTACCATTTCCAGAGGAGAGGTGGGAGGGGAGGGAGAAAAAAAATTGTACTCAAAATCTTATAAAAAATCAATGCTAAAAAATTTCTTGACTTGTAACTGGGTTGCACTAATTTATAGCTTCACTAGTAATTCACAATAGCTATCTTTCTGCAATCTTTCCAATGTAGAGAAACTCCCATTTTTGTAACTTGTGTAAATTTGCTGGGTATTAGGTGAAACAACAGAGTTGTTTTGATGTCTATTTCTTCTGTTAGTGATTTGGTGCATTCTTAAATATTATTGCTTATAATTCACAATTATATCTTTCAGAAATGTTTCTTCATATTCTTTGATGACTTACCTATTGGGAAATAGCTTTTGTGCTATGTTCATAATAGTCATCTACGGATCTATGTTGGTAAATGCTTACCTGAGAAAATTGAAGCAACCCCCCTACCTTTGACTGCAACTTTTCTTCTCTTAGATGTGTTAATCTTAGTGCTGATTTTCAATTTCATATAATCAAAATGATCTATTTATCTTTTTAAATTGCCTACATTCCTTTTTTTAGTTAAGAATACATCTCTTGCCCATAATCGTGAAATACATGCAATTTGCTTCTCTTCTACTTTTTACAGTTGTAATCTTTAATAATCAAGTTTTGCATCTATTTTGAATTTATAGTGGAATATGGTATAAGATGTTGCTCTAAGCCCAATTTCTGCAAGATCCCCCCCAATTTCTTTTAAGTAGGGAGTTACTTCCCAAGTAATTTATCTTTTGTGGTTGATTGAACATTGAGTTGTTAAGTTTCACTGTTTCTATTTTCCTTTGTGTACTCTGTTCCATTGAACTACTCTATCTTTTATTCAATTCCAAAAGGATATAATATCTCCTGTTTAATAATGCAGTGTGACATCAAAAAGCATTACCCCTCTTCATTCTTGCCTTTTTTCACTGTTTCCCTCAATAATTTAAGTATTTTTATTTCCCAAATAATTGTTTATTATTTTGTCAATTTCAATAAACTAATTCCTTTGATAGTTTGGCATAGCAATAAAACTATAAATTAACTTTGGTAGTAATGTAATTTTTATTTTTTTTTGTATAGTCCAGCCATGAGCACCAAGTAGTCCTCTGGCTACTTCTATCTGGCTACATATCAAAATATGTTTTTAATTTTAATATCTTTAAAGATAATATTGTAATAGAATGTACAGAAATATTTGGTCTATTTTTGTTGCTTCATCCCAGATACACATTTTCTAGTAATTTTGAATGTTTTTTTCTATTATTGTCTCTTAGATTGTGATAATATATACAAATGATATGGATTTTATATGTTCATTTTAGAGACTGCAACTTTGCTAAAACTATTATTATCACAATTAGTTTCTTTGGTAACTTTCTTGGATTTTCCAAGCAAAATACATCATCAGAAAATTGGAATAGTTACTTTATTTTTGGTCATTTTTACCTTTTTAAAAATTATTTCTCTTATTTCATTGTTATTGCCAGCATTTCAAAAACTGTATAAAAGAAGGGTGGAGTGGAAATCCTTGCCTTACTCCCAAATTTATTGGTAAAGCTTGTAGGATATCAGTGCCTACTACATTCTAGTGACATTTAAAATTATCAAGTAGGGAGGATTTTTATCAACTTCATATTATAAAGCAAACTAGCCTAGATAATCTGAAATTGTATAATTATCACAAAATCATAAAATCTCAGTAGTGATATTGCTGTATCAAAGGGTTTTATAGCCCTTTGGGCATAGTTCTAAATTGCTCTACAGAATGGTTGGATCAGTTTACAACTCTACCAACAATACATTACTGTTCCAATTTTCCCACACCTTCTCCAACATTTGTAATTTTCCTTTTCTGTTACATTAGTCAATCTGGTAGATGTGATGTGGTACCTCATAGATGTTTTAATTTGCATTTCTCTAATCAACAATGATTTAGAGCACAAAATTTTGTATTTCAAAAGATGATTTCACCAGTGTGGTCCCTTTGTCCACTGATATAAATTGCTTTTCCTGATTTCCTTCATACATTGTTTTTCATATATTGTTATGAAAAAAAAATCAAATAAATCATGCTCTAGTAACTAAGCCTGTGATAATGTGCCTCTCTCAAGTTAGTGAGATTTTTCATCAGAAGCCTTTCCATCTTGGTAGGACTTTATCTCTTGGAGAAATCTGTGAGGACCTAGTACCATATCTGACCCAAAAAGGGTTATAGTAAGACTTTAAGGGAGGAAATATCATTATAACTTAGTGTTTTGTTTAAAACTTTTCCCACAAGAGAACAGGTAGTGTAATATGAATTCCATTGTACTGCTTTGGAAATTGATAATCAGAAAGATGAATTCTGTAGGTTAATAAGTGGTAGAATGGGATGCAAATGCAGCATTTGGAACTCAAAATCCAGTGTCTTTTGCATTATACCACACCAGGTCTCATGATGACAGTACTCTCTAAATAGATATTCTGTACCATGATGATGAATCTAGTATTCTATTATACTGGGATATCATAGTGATAACTTTTAGAATATTCAAATTACATGTATTACTTAATCAAGTATGTCTTCTATTTATTTATAAAGAAATGTATCCTCTCCTTTAATTTAATGCATTTTTATTTCTACTTTTTCATATACAAATATAGTAAAAAGGGAAGTAGAGAGTACCACTTTGTGAATTCTGTTTCTCCTTTTATTTTGCACAAATTAAGAAAGACTTATGGTCTCAGGTGGTCTAATAAGCTTGAAGTCTGTCTTGAGGGAATAGCAAAAAGATGATGAGAAAGAACAAGTGCAGGAAAGAGCCAGCTCTGTGTAGAATAAACATCTGTTTATTTTTTTTAAACCCTGAGCTAAAGACATGTTGAGAACTACTGTGGAAGTCATTTTAGAGCTAATCAAAGTGAAGAGGATTTCAGTGTTGGGAAATTGGAAGCTGGGCGGGGGGTGAGGGTTGGGTGAATTGAGAAGAAAAAAATGAAATTCGGTTTGGAAAAGTAATAAATAGCATTTCCATCTTAAATCCAAAACAATCCCATTCTAATTAATATATAAGTCAAAATAAAATTATTAGAAAAATAATTTTAATATGACACAATTGTGGAATAGTAGCTATTATTACTTATTGCTATTTCCATTATGCATTGCTAATGAATTCCATCTAAAAAGAAAGCAAACCAAATTACATCTGACACAAATACCCACTCAAAGCCTTGAGCAAGAAAATAACAGATTGAAATGGCAAACATTTAAATTTCATATAACCTGAATTCAATTGCCTAACTTGAACCAGATATAATCATTGCATTTTTGTCTAAGGAAGACTACAATGGTAAACCTTCTATTAAATCTATCCAGTAATGGAATGGATAATAGAAGAATCATAAATTTATTGTCACTGGAGGTGTTGAATGAGAAGCTGGGTGAAAAACAATTTTGTTGAGGAGATTTCTTTTATTGAGATAGAAGTTAAACTAGATAATTTCTGGACTTTATGAATTTGTGTGAGTCTGATAGGAACTAGATCTCTTACTACATATATTTTAAAAAAAAACATAGCAAGCCTTGAGGGAGACTGAAGTGTTTAATCATGTGAGACAGCTAAGTGACAAAGTGAATAAAGTACCAAATATGGTGTGAGGAAAATTCAATTTCAGATTTGACCTTAGCCCCTTAAATGTTGTATGACCCTGAGCAAGTCATTTAACTCCTGTTTGACCCAATTTCCTCATCTTTAGAATGAGAATAATAGAACCTACTTCTCAGTAATTTTGTGGGGATAAAATGAGACTATATTTTTAAAGACCTCTGCAAACCTTAAAGCTTGTTATCATCATCACCATCATCATCATCATCATCAGCATCATTATAAGCAGCAGCAGCAGCAGCAGTAATGGCAAAAGCATCGTCATGTAAACTTGAATGAATATTGGAACATAGGCAAACATTTAAATTTCTTAGCCTCAGTTTCCTCATCTATAAAATAAAGGGGCTGAATTTGATGACCTTAATGTCTTTTGCATACTTAAATCATTTTTCAATGTTCCTGTGACTAATATACATGAAGTCTAGCCTGGCTTTGCCACTGATTTGCTTATGTGAAGTTGAGCAAGTCATTTAACAACTCTGGTCTTCAGTTTTCTGCTTTGTAAACAAAACAAAACAAAACAACAAAAACACCAGTTTTAAAAAAAATGTTCTCAAACATCATCTCCAGGATGCTATCATTCTTAGTTAGTACACAAACATCCAATCCATGGCAAGATATTTGCCTGTTTTCAAGGGATTCTATTCTTCATTATTTAAAATATTTTTCTTTCAAACTAGCATGGGATAGCAAAAAGAATATTGCGTCTAGTCTCTAGAGTCAGAGACCTGTGTTCAAATTCTCTTTCTAATGTTGACATCCAACCTGGTCCCACTATAAATTTGTGTGATCTAATCTCAACTGGACACTCTTTGCAACAAGACAACAGTTCTACTCCTTCTGAATTAATTCACTATCCCAATCTCTTCTATAGGAGTTCTAAACCTTCTTCTCTTTCCTCAAGTCCTATGGAACCATTCTCCCAAAATATCTCAGATGAGGACTTTCCTTCCTACTTGAAGTGAAAAAACTTAACCCATTCTCCAAAATGTCCTTCTTCTCCCCCTGTTAAAGCCTATGTCTGTCCTCATTTTCCTTATTCAACAAATCTAGTGGCTCTCTTCTTACCTCTGTCTCTTAATTTGTAGGCTTCATTCATGACTTAATTCAAACATACCTTCTGCAGGACGACTTCTGCAGTCCTTCCATCTGCTATTGCCTTCCTGTCCAAGATTCCTTCTTTAATCTACTCTATATATTTATTTCATATATCCAGTTGTTTACATGTCATCAACTTCTTTAGAATATGAGCTTCTTTTTTTATTTTTAGGCAGTTGGAGTTAAGTGATTTGCCCAGGTTCACACAGCTTGTAAAGTTTGGTCTGAGGCCAGATTTGAACTCAGGTCCTCCTGACTCCAGAGCCAGTGCTCTGTGCCACCTTGCTGCCCCCTTTTTGCTTTTTTTGGGGGGGTGAGGCAATAAGGGTTCAGTCTGAGACCGTATTTGAACTCAGGTCCTCTTGGCTCCAAGGTCAGAGCTTATTCACTGTGCCACCTAGCTGCCCCTACAATTTGAGCTTCTTAAGGGCAGGGACTTTCTTTTTATCCCATTTTTTTCTGTTCAAGACTTCCTCTTTTACACAGAATTGGGATCAGTTGTTGGCATTTATATAATCTTACAGGTTTTTAAAGCATTTTACATATATAATGATAGGTAGAAAGAGACTAAAGCCCTGACCTTTCTGTTGACAGAGTATCTGACCCTGTCTCAGGACCATTTTGTCTGACCAATGATTTAGAATCAGATTGAAATTATTTGGGAAATTATTTGGGATATGTGTATCTTTTACTAGATACACATAGGATAATACCAAATTACCCTGAGGGTCTGGGGCCACATGTACATGATGATCATGTGTCTACCAGATCTTCAGTGACCTATACTAGCAAATAGCAACTTATGTGTTAGTAATTTTATATTGTATTTAGGAAAGCAGTACCAATTTCACCCTTCCTACCCCCTACCATAGATACTAAATTAACATTCTCTCAGCCTTTATCTTCTTTCTTTTAAATTAATAAAAAATATTATTAATTACATGAACATGTATAGTTTCCATTATAAGAAAACAGAAAAGGAGGAAAGTGTACATAAAACCATGAATTTCTATTGTGGATTGGCTATTTTTTTTTGTTTTTGTTTTAAGAATATATTAAATTTAATATAATAATACCAATAGTTCCTGGAACCCTTCTGATTCTAATGTCTTCTCTCTGTTGATCATCTCTAGTTTATTCTGTATATAGGTTGTTTGCACATAGTTGTTTGCATGTTACCTTCCCTATTCCCAGTGAACCTCTCCAGAGCTGGGACTGTCATTTGCCTTTTTTTTAAACACATTGCTTGGCACATAGTAAGTGTTTAATAAATGTTTATTGACTGACTGATTCTCTTCTATGTATTTTTAAATGTTTCGTTGATGCTATTTTCTTTGGGGTACCAAAATAAAAGTCCCTCCCTGTAACAAATAAGTATAATTAGACAAAAGAAATTCATGAATTGGCTATGTTTGAAAATGTACATTTCATTCTATATCACCAAACTATTATCTTTCTTACAATAAGGGTTCCTAACTTTACATTAAAAAATCTTAATTTAGTGAACACACATACATAAAACAGAACATTTTCATATGCAAAGTAAAACAGAAAGGGAGGGTCATATATGTGAAGCTATTAATCTCTATTGTGTACAGCTTACTTAAAAATAATAAATCCAACATGTAACTTTTAAATGGTCCTACTTATCTGTTTCTCTGTTAAATTCCTCTATTCCTTTCTATGCAGTAACTAACCAACAACCAACGAAACAAATGAATTTAGAAAGAGAAATAAAAAATCAGCAAAGCCCCTAATTCATAATTCAATGACCTTCCTTCATTTCTTTTTTTTTTTTTTGGAGGGTGAGAGTTGTAGCATCACTATCTCCAGATTTTTGCCACTACCCAAATGCTTCCTCCCCATAAAAAAAGAAAAACACAATCTTTGTAACAGAATAAGCATAGCCAAGTGGAAAAAAACACACACACATTTGCTATATCCAAAAATACAACTGACTGGGCATCTTGGATATATCTGTTAGGAGGTAGCCAACATACTTTATCAAATGTTCGTTGTTGGCCATTGAATTTATCATATGTCTTAAAATTATCAAAGTGTATTTTTTGGCTATTGTTTCAATAATATTGTTTTTATTTTATAAGTAATGCTTCTAATTCTGCATTAGCCAGTCCAAATCTCCTTAGGTTTCTCTGAAAATGTCCTTTTATTCTTCTTAATTTTTAATTTTAAAATAATAATCCATTACATTTATATTCTAAAATTTAGATTCTAGTGGTTTAATACAACAAAAAGAGCTGCCATATATATTTTTGCAACATGATTCATTGTTCTCTTTTCATATTGTTGTATCAAATGAAACAAAGAGTTTAATGACTTTTGGAATATATTTCAAAATTACTTTCTGTAACAGATGGATAACCACTTGTATACCTGTACCAAAAGTCTACCTGGCTTCCCTCAGCCATGCCAAAAATTGCCATTTTCCATTTTTGTCATATTTTCCAGTTCAATGAATATGAGATAAAACCTTAGATTTATTTAATTTAAATTTCTCCAATATTTAGTGATTATAAGGATGTTTTTCATATAGTTGCTGATCATTTGAATTTGACTCTTTTTTCATCTTTAAAGTTGGAAAAAATCAGAATTCTCTATTTCTTGGTTCAGAAATATTATGTCAGAAGTAAAGCCACTGAGTAACAGAAAAGAAAATTACATTGCAGTCATTTGCCAATTGATAAATGGTCAAAGGATATGAATAGGCAGTTTTCAGATGAAGAAATTAAAGCCATCTATAGTCATATGAAAAAATGCTCTAAATCACTATTGATTAGAGAAATGCAAATCAAAACAATTCTGAGATACCACATCACACTTATCAGAATGGCCAAGATGACAAAACAGGAAAATGATAAATGTTGGAGAACATGTGGGATAATTGGAACACTAATGCATTGTTGGTGGAGTTGTGAAATGATCCAACCATTTTGGAGAGCAATTTGGAACCATGCCCAAAGGGCTATAAAAATGTGCATACCCTTTGTCCCAGCAATAGCACTTCTAGGGCTGTATCCCAAAGAAATCATAAAAATGGGAAAAGGACCCACATGTACAAACATATTTATAGCAGCTCTTTTTGTGGTGGCAAAGAATTGGAAATTGAAGGGATGCCCATCAATTGGGGAATGGCTGAACAAGTTGTGATATATCAATGTAATGGAAAACTATTGTGCTATAAGAAATGATGAATAAGCTAACTTCAGAAAAACCTGGAAAGACTTGTATGGTCTGTTGATGAATGAAGTGAGCAGAACCAGGAGAAAATTGTACATAGTAACAGCCATGTTGTGCAAAGACTAATGTTGGTAGACTTAGCCTTTCTTAACAATTCAAGGATCTAAGACATATCCAAAGGCCTCATGATGGAAAATGTTATCCATATCCAAAGAAAGAACGATGGAGTTTGAATGCAGACTGAAGCATAGTATTTGCTATTTTCTTTCTTCTATTTTGTTTTGTTTTCTCTTTCTTGTGGTTCCTCCTACTAGTTCTAATTCTTCCTTACAACATCACTAACATGAAAATATGTTTAATAGGAATGTACATGTACAGCCTATATCAGATTGCACACAATCTTGGTGAGAGAGAAGGGGAGGGAGGGGGAGAAAAATTAAAAATTCCGAAGCTTATGGAAGTGATTGTTGATAAATCTAAATAAACTAATAAAAAACTTAAAAAAAGAAAATTGACTCATGTAAAGTGCAAAAATAAATAGGTTCATAATATATCAAGCTCTGTGAACTTGTTATTTAGTGCTTTAGTTAGTGCAATCATGCATCTATGTAACAAATATACCAGGTACATAAAAAAAATCTCACTGAAATAATTAAAAAGGAAGATAACAAGTTCATTGTAAAAAATGTTATTGTCAATCACTTATTTCAAAATGATGAAATAAATTATAAATCAAACTAAAGCTAAATACATAGTGTACTAAATTTCATCAAAGTAAGTCAGCACCTTAAATAGTAATGGAAGAAGCAACAGAAAAATACTAAATCATAAGAGACCAACTTCAAAACTTGATTGATAATTCTTCCCAATTTTGAAGGTGTATTAGAGATTGAATATTCATAAAGCCAGTTATGGAACTATTTTTATTTATTTTGTGGTTAGTTTTTCCTAGGACTGAGAGGGGTAAGTTGAGGTCCCTCTCTAGAATAGTTTTATTGTCTATTTGCTCCAGTAATTCATCATTTCCTTCCATAATTTGGATGCTACAATATTTGGTGCATATATATATATTAATATCAATACTGACTATATATGTATATATAGTCAGTATTGATATTAATTCATTGTCTATTGAACCTTTTAGCAAAATGTAGTTTCCTTGATTATTTTGCTTTTACTTTGTTTGAGATAATGATTACTACCTCTGCCATTTTTCCTTTAACTGAAGCATAATAGATTCTGGTTCAACCCCTTATCTTAACTCTCTGTGTGTCTATTTCATGTGTCTCTTGTAAACAACATATTGTTAAATTTTGTTTCTATTCCAGTTTGCTCTCCTCTTCCATTTATCAGTAAATTCATTCCATTTATACTCACAGTTATGATTGCTAACTGCATCCCTCTATCTTATTCTCTTCCATTTGTCTTTTATCTTTTTCACCCTGTCCTTCCTCAAATTTGTGTTTTGCTTCTGAACACTGCCTCTTTTAATCTACTCACCTTTTATTCCCCCTCCCTTTCTATTAGTCCCTTCCTTACTACTTCCCTCTTCAGTAATATGAATTCCTTTGCCCAATTGTATGTGTAAATACACACACACACACACACACACACACACACACACACACTTCCCTCCTTCAACCAGTACAGATGAGAGTGAGGTGCAAATGCTTCTTGCTGTACCTCTCCAACTTCCCCCTCCACCATAAAAACTCCCCCATTACTAGCAGGCCCTTAAATCCTTCTTCCTGCCCTAATGATGATAATACTCTTAGTGGTTACATGTTTCATTTTTCCACATTGGAACATATATAGTTTAACCTTATTAAATCCTTTATGGTTTCTCACACATTTTTACCTTTTTATTCTTCTCCTGACTCTTTTTATAAGCAATTTTCAAAAGTCTTCTATTTCATAAAATACTTTTTTTTTTTTTGCCCTGTAACATCATACTCAGTTTTGCTTGATAGTTTATTCTTGGTTATAATCCTAGCTCCTTTCCCTTCTGGAAAATCATAAGCCAAAGCATCTGCTCCTCTATCATCATAGCTTCTCAATCTTGTGTCATCTTGACATAGTATTTAAGTATTTCTTTCTGACTGTTCATAAAATTTTCTCCTTGACCTGATGGCTTTGGATTTTGGCTATAAGATTCTTGAAAGTTTTCACTTTGTTATTTCTTTCAGATGGTAACTGATGCATTCATTCAATTTTTACTTGCCCCTCTGGTTCTAAGATATATGGGAAATTTTCTTTTATAGTTTATTCAAATATAATGTCTAAGATTGTTTTTGATCATGAATTTCAGATAAATCTAATATTTTTAAAATTACCTCTCCTTGATTGATTTTCCTGGGTCAGTTATTTTGTCTGTGAAATAGTTCATTTTCTTTTATTTTTTCAGTCTTTTGTGTCATGATTTGCTTAGGCTCTTTCTGGTGAAACATGTAGATTGAATCAATCCCAGAAATGGTAGAATAGTTTGGGGGTTTTGCCCAGTATTACAGTAATAGTAGTCACTTGGCCATTGTGTCAACATGGTTGAAGGAGCTAGTCATTATTAGGTCATTTTAAAGTCTAAATTGAATTGCACGCAAAACAACACTTGGTTGGTTGTTTGCTAATAAACGTGCAGTCTTCTGTCTGTTTGAAAAATAAAAGGAGAATGGATGAGAAAACAGACTGATTATTATCTTATGTTTGTAACTTAGATGACTGTGGGCTAATTTTTTTTTCTAATAACACAAAAGCTACTGTCCAAGTACATAAAAATAATCTATTGTTGGGATAGACAATTCCTGGTGATATAGACATTGTGACATATGGCTTTCTGAATTTTCACTAAAACCTAACAAACAAACCCTCTATGTCATAAGATGCATCTGGGCTTAGGAAAAAACACATTGTACCAAGACAATATTTGGCTTTATGACATTTCCCCCCTATTTATCAAATGTGCTAAATTTTTTTTAAACTGCACAGGTTTTCAAGACACTTCTAAAAGTAGGACTAGGGCATTGTTATTAAATGATAAACTTTCTGCAATATAAATTCATGATATGATGATGATGATAAGATTAATAAATATGTAGCTAAAGGTTCACCAGAGCATACATTCTGTATTATTGTTTTCAATAGATCATACCATTGTAAACCTATGGAATTTCAACATTAATATTCTAAAATATTATTAATGCAATATCAATCTACTATCCCCAGATCTCTGCCAATAAATTATTTTAAACTAATGTGACATTTAAAAATGATTTTAAACATTTTAATTTGAGGAAAACATCTTTTCATTATAGCTTATATTTTGTTTTATAACCAAGGTCATGGAGTTGATTCTATCTGTAGTGTAGGGGACTTTCATTTTAAATGCCTCTGAAATCTTTCTTGGACACAGGATGATTTGCAACATGCCTACCCTGTGCCTACTATTGTGTTAAGAGCTGGTGATACAAAAAGAAGGAGGGAATGGCTATTCTCTCCAAGTAATTCACATATTTTTGAAGGTGGCAATGTGTCAAAAATTATGTACAAGGCAAAATTGGGAGTAGTCTCAGTGAAGGCACTAAGAATAAGAAAGACTTGAATTTGGCCCCACAATCAATCACAGAGATTAAGGATCTCAACTACTTTTTTTTCTTCATTAATACATTATTAATGAGAGTGGAGAGGTGTATCAATAAAAGTCATGGGACTTGAACTGATACTTGAAGGAATCTATTAGGTTCCTATCACTCCTCCAAATTCTTCTCTTCTTCCTGCTAAGCATTTCCAGTTCCTTCATGTGATCCATAAATGGCATCAACTTATAACTCTTCTTTCACCATTGTAAGTTTCTTCTGGGTACATTTTAGTTTTTAAAGTCCTTCTGAGTCTAACATAACACTTCAGATTCATTAAAGGATAGAAAAAAGAAAAACAATACAAGAAAGCACAAGAGAAATGAATAGCTGGAGGTGAAGGAAATTGTGGTATTTAGTGTGGATAAAAAGGTATCCATCATAACATCTTCAAATTTTAGAATGGATGTCTTTTAGAAGAAGAATTTATAGTGTATGTGCTTTAATAAAGCAGAATTAGTGGATGGAAATTATATAGGAACTATTTATTTTTACTCAATAGAAGAAAGAACATTCTAGCTCTAATAATGACAGCTCTCTAGTAATGAAATGGGCAGTCTCTGGGTTAGTGATTTCACTCTCATTGGAGTATGCACCTGATGGTAGACACTTATCAGCAATGCTATTGAAAGCTTTGTAACTTGTTCTGGGAGCTTAGAGCAGATGATCTCCACAGTCTTAACACTGTATGATTTTAACAGAGAATATAAAAGATATTGGTTGAGGCATAAGTAACCAAATTACAGGAAACATGCACTTATTACATTTATAATACTGACAGGAAGAAAAACGATCTGAAAATGGCACTAAAAAAACAATATAACAAATAAAATCAGATAGTGAAATGGCAGGAAAAGAAACAAAATCTTATGAAGGGCATGAAGATACAAAGAGAAAAAAAGTTGTATGAAACAGTATAATGGTGGATTTGAGGAAAGATAAATTATGAATCTTGGAAGATGAAAATAATCAATCATTCCAGTTAATGGCAGAGAACAGAAGTAATACCAAAGATGGAAAACATGGAAACAGGACAGCTTGGCAAAAGACATCAGTAATGATGACAAATGATAGATAAAATAACAAAACAAAAAGGAAATGATGGTTTTAAAAATAACAGCTTTCACTTTTTCTGTTGTTTTTGAGTTTTTAATTGTGAAAATATGTTTTCAAAGTGTTACTGAATTATAACCTCTCAAGGGTAGGGACAATACATTATTTGTCTTCAAACAAATGATTTATCTATAAATGATGACTTTTGTATCACTTAGCAGAGGATATTTAATTCAGTAGATATTTAATAAATGTTCAAAATGTATGAATGATTCTAATTCAAATATCTAAGAAATAAAAAGGAAAAAAATGCATTGAATTTAGGGTCAAAATATCTGGGTTTTAATCTTAGCTTCACCCTTATTAGTCTGTGAACTTTTTCAAGTCATCTATCTCAATCTCAATTTCTTAATTTATAAAATGTGGATGACAATATTTGTTAGGTCAAAGTTCTTGGTAGTTTGTATCCAAACAGGAGCCTTTGCTGATGTTAAAATGCTAGTTCAGCTTCTACCATAAATGTTATTATAGCCATCTTATTTTACATTAGACCAGCTTAGGCTTTCCAGAGTCAAACTAAGACAGAGGGCAAAAAGCCCCCTTCATCCTCTTCAACAAGTCATTTTTCATCTTATAGCCATAATATATGTTTTGGACTTTATGGAAAAGTATGCATAGAAGTTGGACTTTTAGAAAGTATAGGTACAAGGCTTTCCTAGATGATCTTCCCTTATGAAATTCCATAGAGCAGAGGAAATATACCTCTGTTGCCCTCAGTCATCCTAGGTAGATAAATTACTTCCATCCTCATGACCTCATAAAACAAGGCCATGCTGTTTGGGGGTGATGAGGTAAAACATAAAGCAGAATAAATAAAACATATTTTCATATAAAGTATTTTGTGGTAGCACAAACAAATGAGAAGGTATAGATAGACTGTGTTTTGCAATATGGAGCATATCCTCAGTGAACTAATAGGTTTAATGAACTATTACAAAATTTTTAAACTAAGACTAGTCTCAGAGATTACACTACTTATATAGTCATTTATCATAAATCATTTTCTTCTGCTTTATATGTAATGTGGGAATAAAATCATTGCTAAATTAATGACTTTTATTGATATACCCCTCTGCTCTCATTAATAATATATTAATAAAAAAAGTAGTTGAGATCCTTAATCTCTGTGATTGATTGTGGGGCCAAATCTCATTGATACAATTATCCATCAATCAATTAATTGTAAACATTTATTAGGTGCGTATAGAGGGATATGTTAATACATACTTTTCAGGACAATGATAGAATTGAATTTATCATGGATCCAGAACTAGTAAGAGTGGAGAATTTGGGGGAGAAATAGATAGTACACATGGATTAAAACAGTAAATCTAGGTAATTAAAAAAATTAAAATAGATCTTCCCCTTTCACAAAACAAAACAAAATCTAAATTCACAAATGTAAGCCAAATTTTGAGCACATACAATAGTTATATGACATATAGGTAACCATCATAACATGTTTGTGGGTAGCCCTTAATTCTATATGCATCAAATATTAATTACCTGTTCTTGCATATCTTTAAGCTGATGAATTTCAAAGTGAATTTCTTGCTTTTAAGTCTAGAAACAAGTTTGCAGGTCAGGTGTTCTTTTAAAGTAATCACTAATAGACATAGATCTTTGAAAAATGGGTTAAGCATCTTTAATTTCCCTGATGCTCCAACCCTGGAATGACCTGTATTCATTGACATCTTCAGAATGTGAAAAGTAAAAAGAGAGACACATAAAGGAGCTCATAAAAGTAATGTTGTAGATGGACAGGAACTAATAGAGAATAAAGAGTAAAAGTAAAGGGCATATAGAAATATATGTTATGACACTTCATGTTTTTGAATCCTTGTAGAAAAAATTACTTTATATGTTGGAGTTGTGAAATAATACAACCATTCTGGAGAGCAATTTGAAACTATGCTCAAAAGGCAACCAAACTGTGTATACTATTTGATACAGCAATACCACTTCTAACTCTGTATCCCAAAGAGATCACAAAAAAGAGAATTTGACTTATATGCACAAAAATATTTATAGCAGCTCTTTTTGTTATGGCAAAGAATTGGTAATTGATGAAATGCCCATCAACTGGGGAATAGCTGAACAAGTTTTGGTATATGACTATAATGCAATACTATTGTGCAATAAGAAATGATGAGCAGACTGATTGAAGAAAATCCTGGAAAGAATTGTATGTACTGATGCAAAGGGAAATGAGGAAAACCAGGAAACCATTTTACACAGTAACAGCAACATTGTGTGATGATCCGCTATGATAGACTTAGCTTGTCTCAGCAACACAATGATCTAAGACAATTATAAAAGGACTCATAATGGGAAATGGTACCCAAATCCAGAGAAGGAACTGATGGTCTCCGAATACAGATCGAAAAATACTATTTTCACTTTCTTTTAAAATTTTTTTTCCTTTGGGTCTGTTTCTTCTTTCACAACATGACTAATATGGAAATATATTTTACACTTTTGCACGTATATAACCTATATCAAATAGTTTTTCATTTAAGGAAGAGGGGAGGGAAAAATTGGAAATCAACATTTCATAAAGATAAATATTAAAAAGTGTCTTTACATATAACTGGAAAATAAAATACAATTAAATCCTTTATAATAATATTTTTGGAGTTGGAGACAATCATGGTGGTGGGGGGATAAAGTGTCTGGTTAAGACAGAGGGTAAAAACAACTTGCTCTGGATTCAAATAACTTACATTTCAATCTTGGCTCTATTGCTATCTCTGTGGTTTGGGCAATACACAACTTCCTTAGGACTCAGTTTCTTCATCTGTAAAATTATGGGGTTGGATTAGAAAGCTTCAAAAGTCTCTTCTAGCTCCAGAACTATGGTACTATTGCAACTACTAGATGTCAAAGTTTTTATAACTATGCTTCTATGTATATATGAATATATACATATATACTCATAAATGTACATATGAATGTATCCATGTATACACACATATATTACATATATCCTCTTAGAGAAGGACTACCACGCTGATGTTACAATTCAACTTTTTTAATGATGTAGAGGCATCCCTATTGTGGGAGGAATCCATTCATACTACTTGCTAATTTAGCTTCTGAGGTCTGACGAGTGGGTTCCCATTTATAGGAAAGTCACTGTGGCACTAAAAGTCTTGCTGTCCTTAGTACCTTTATGAACAATCTGAATGATGCAAAGTTGTTTCTCAGCTAGCTCCTTACCTTCTGATCCTCACCATTCTCCTGTTGGGAAAATCCACCCTTGATTTATGCTCAAACTGATGAACTAGTTGGTAGGCCATCTTAATTCATTATCAATCTTAACAGGGTGATAAGAATGTGTTACATTATTACAGTGACAAACAGTTTCCTTTAAGCCAGAGAACTTCAAAGCTCCTAAGGTAGCTGTACGGATAATGCAATCCGAGTCATCTTTTCACTCAAAAGGATTCTATTTTTCCAAGCATCTCTCAGTCAAACCTCACTTCTCAGACAAGTATGTGCAAAGCATGCCTTTTCTCCTTTTGTTTCTCCCTATCAAACTAGAGAGTGTGGTAGTGAGTAACCAGTGTGAGAAGTTTTCCCTCTCTATACCTGTAAAGGATGATGAAGGGCAAAAAGTTCAAACAGTAGAAAAATTTATTTCGATCTCAGTAAACAACCTAGCAACTCCTCCAAACTTTTCTACAGATAATTGGCAAAGTGATGCTTTTATTCTAATCATCAGGCACCAAGAAATAACAGCTAAAAATTTCTGTCAGCTTAGTTTTCTACTGACTTGAGCAACTCAGCATTTTTACTGCTGACTTTTCTACTACTCCTAATTCCTCAAAGCAGAGCTTCTTGGTTTTCAATATATTTATCTTATGAGATAAAACTCTTCAAATCTATTTTTTTGTTTTTCAGGCATGGATCAAATAGCCCTTACTTAATTTTCCCATAGCATTCCAAACATTAGTTGATGTAAAACTTTGTCAGTTATGGTGTTTAAAACTCTAAAATAGTCCCATGCAAATGAACTGTTGGACCATAATGTCCTACAACCTTCATTATCTGTCTTCAGAAAGTTCTTCTAAGTTCATTAGTCTAAGGGACAATTTAAAAAAAATCAAATCATAATATCGTGTTGTTCTACCCATTAACTTTGTTTTCTATTCACATGCTGCTTAATGGACTGGAAATTAAAATGAAATGTTGTGAAACTATGCTCACTGGATCCACAACACACTTATGCTAAATAATCTTAACTGAGCTCTCACCAAGGCATGGAAATTCTTTTACAACTCACTAATAAATTCACTATCTCACTCACAACAGTGACTATTCCAAATTTTTTCATTCTCCCAATTGCATTGACCCTCTCAGCTAAAGGGGATTCCTCATACATCAGCCCTCTTCTCAAAATGAGGTTATTGATTTAGAGCCCCCCTTCTGTCTTCTTCCTCATTTAACATCACTAAGATCTTTCCCTCTCCATAATTTACTTTTAATTTTATTAACCTCTCCTTTGATTTTCAAGATTTCTAATTTGGCGTTTAATCGGGGATTTTTAACTTGTACTTCTGCTATTTTTTTTAGATGCCTGTCCATTTCATTAATCTATTCTTTCTCTATTTTATTGATGTAAGTATTTAGAGATAAAAATTTCCCCTAAGTACTGCTTTGACTCCATCCCATAAATTTTTGGCATGTTGTCTCACTGTTGTTATTCCCTTTGATGAAATTATTGATTGTGAATGATCAATGAAATGAATGAAAATTCATCCCTATATTACAAAAAAGTGACCTTTTTCCTCATCAAGGCAATCCTCTTTCCATTCACCCTTCAACCCATTCCATTCTATTTTCTCTGTAAGACTACCCTTTCCATTATCACCATTCTCTCATTTATCTTCATTTTTTCCTCATCTACTAACCATTTCCATACTGGTTACAAGCATACCAAACGTCTTTTACTAAAAACAAGAAAAATGTCACCTCAAACACCATCAACAACAATAACTTTACTTTCCAGCTATCTTTTCCTCTCATTTATGAGGCCAAATTAGACTGGAGTTGCTTTTTCCAAAGTTACCAATGATCTCCTGATTGTCAAACCTAATGACCTTTTCTCAGCTCACATCCTTCTTGACCTTTTTTCTTCAGCCTTTGATACTCTCTATTACCTTTTTCTCTTAGATACTTTTCCTGTTTACTTTTTATGACAGGGATCTCTTCCAGTCTTCCCCTTACCTCTTTGACCATTCTCTCTCTGTCTGCTTCATTGATCTTCCTCCAAGACATACTCACTTATCATGACTGTCTACCAAACATATATCCTTGCCTGTCTTCTCTTCTCCTTCTATTCTATTTCACTTGGAGATCTTATCTGCTCCCATGGATTCAATTATAATTTCCATGCACATGGTTCTCAAATCTGTTTATGTAGTCCCAACCTCTCCCTTGACCTCAGTTTCACATCTTGGACTTCCTATTAGACACCTTGATGTCTCATAGATATCTCCAACTCAATAAGTCAGAATTTACCTGATTATCTTTTCTCTCCAAATCCTCCTCTCTCTCAAAATATAGATAAATCTCAGTATAAAATAAACAAAAAAGAAGTTAAGGAAATGAATAGAATTTTAGAAAAGTTTGATATGATAAGCCTCTGGAAAAAATTGAAAGTTAATAGAAAGGAGTATACTTTTTATCAACAGGTCATGGCACCTTCACAAACATTGACCATGTATTAAGTCATAAAAACCTAACAACCAAATGAAGTGAAGATATTAAATGCATCTTTTTAAGACTATAATGCAATAAATATTACATTCAATAAGTGGCCATGGAAACACAGATTTGAAACAGATTAAGTAAATTAAAATAGATTAAAATTAATTGGAATTAAAACTAATCTAATAATCTGTATCCTAATATATTGTAGATAATAATCTATATTCTAATAACAATAATATAATTCTAATGTCTGAGTGGGTCAAAGAACAAATCATAGAAACAATTAATAACTTCATCAAAGAGAATAACAATGAGACAACATGCCAAAAATTTGTGGGATGGACAGTAAGTAAGCAGTACTTAGGGGAAAATTTTTATCTCTAAATACTTACATCAATAAAATAGAGAAAGAATAGATTAATGAAATGGGCATGCAGCTAAAAAATAGCAAACGAACAAGTTAAAAATCTCCAATTAAACATCAAATTGGAAATCCTGAAAATCAAAGGAGAGGTTAATAAAACTAAAAGTAAAAAAAAACAAAAATATTGCACTAATAAATAAATATAGGCTCTTGAAGAACAAAAGGTCTAGAATATTAAGGGAATCAATGAAAGGAATATGAAAGAAGGTGGCATAACATTACTGGATCTCAAACTATATTATAAAGTAGTAATCATCAAAACAATCTGGTACTGACTAAGAAATGGAGTGGTGGATCAGTACAATAAATTAGGTATTTAGTACACAATAAGAAAAGATCATAATATTCTAGTGTTTGACAAACCCAAAGATTCAAGATTTTGGGAGAAGAAATTGCTATTTATTGAGAATTGCTGTGAAAATTGGAAAACAATTTGGTAGAAACTAGGTGTAGATAAACATTTCACAATATATACTAGATAAGGTCAAAATGGGTGCATGATTTAGCTATAATGACTGATATCGTAAGTAAATTAGAAAAGAATGGAATAGCTTACCTGTTGAATTTAAGTCTGAAGGAAGAATTTATGACCAAAGAAGAGACAATCAGCATTATGGGATGTAAAATGGATCCTTTTTTATCACATTAAGTTAAAAAATTTTTGTACAAATAAAAATAGCACAGCCATGATTAAAAAGGAAAAGGGTGGGGAAAGCATTTTTATAGCAAGTTTCTCTGTTAGAGACCTCATTTTTCAAATATGTACAAAAATGAGCCAAATTTATAAAAAAAATGCCAGTCATTCCCCAATTAATAAATTGTCAAAGGAGATGAACAGGTAGTTTTCAGATGAAGAAATCAAAGCTACTTACAGCAATATGAAAAAATGCTCTAAATCACTATCAATTAGCAAAATTCAAATGAAAACAACTCTGAGATATCACCTCACACTTATCAGATGGGATAACATGACAGAAATGGAAAATGAGAAATGTTAGAAGGGATATGGGAAAATTAGAACACTAATGCACTGTTGTTGGAACTTATCCAACCGTTCTGGAAAGCAATTTGGAACTCTACCCAAAAAAGTAAAAAACTTTACCTACTTTTTGACCCATCAGTATTACTACTAGGTCTGTACCCCAAAGAAATCAAAGAAAAAAGGAAAAGGACCAATATGTCCAAAATATTTATAGGCACTCTTTTTGGTGGCAGCAAAAAACTGGAAATTCAGGGGATGCCCATAAGTTGGGCAATGGCTGAACAAGTTTGGTATATGATTGTGATGGAATAATAATGTGCTTTAAGAAAGGACAAGCAGAATGTTTACAGGAAAATGGGAAAGACATACATGAACTGATGCAAAGTGTAGTGAGATGAAGCAGAAGAACAGTGTACTCAGTAACATCAATATTGTGTAATGCTCAACTGTGAATGACTTAGATATTTTCAGTAATATGATGTTCCAAACTGATTCTGAAGGACTTATGATGATAAAAGCTATCCACCTTCAGAGAAAGAATTAATGGAGTCTGAATGCAAGGCTCTTCTGGTAAGCCAGACACCTAAGTATTAACAACAAAAAAAGTTAGGCTCTTTATTTCTAAGGAGGTGAGGACTGTAATTGCCATTTAAATGTATGTTTTAGGCACCTATAATGTTGTAAGGAAATCAAGATAGTTGCCACATAAACTGTGCCCCCAAGTTATAGAGAGATTCTCATAACAGTCTAGGAATTGGAATCTCTGAACTGGAAAGAAAATTTCACAGTCCAGATCATCATTTGTCCCACTGTACAATCATACCACAAAACTTTGGATTTAAGGAAAGACACATGTCTTAGTCAAATGTACTTATACATAAGAAAAGAGCAAACATCAATAGTATCAAGCAAACAGTTTCACTTACAACATAAAACCTAAGCCAAAACCATTGCTTCTTAATGAATAACCAAACAGTGAGAGAATGGGAGTTGAATAAAGGTACTTCTATTACTTCACACTTCCCACAATACATCTGCCTTACCTGGAGCTGCAACCGTGTGATTGAGCTGAGATGATACACAACAGTTTTATACTTTTCTAGCAGTCCCCAATGTATTATGTCATTTTCCTATTCCTTGGGAAGAGTAACTGATTTCAGTACTGTAGCTGGTAAAACAGTACCCTGCTTTCCTCTAGCTATGTGTGACTGTTTCCAAGCAGAATAGCAGTAACACCAGCACTATAAATTTCGCTTTGCTAGCTATTTAACTTTGTCATCTCTTTTTCAAGTCACCATTGATACTTAAAACTACATTTTTAAGGTAGCTGTGCATTTAATCCTTGAATTCTGGCTCTGCCCACCTGGAGTATACCCAGTGCTACACTATTATCTATGAACATTTCAAATTCTCAGTTAATTCTGATTTTTTGATATTGTATAATGAATGCAAAGCCATATGCAATTTTCCTCATGTATCCATTTCTGGTTCTGCACCTTGCCACTATGCCTCAGGCACCTTCTCACCTTGGAAATTTCCTTTGCCTCTATAGGCTCTAACCCTGGGAAGATCCCTTCATTTATTTTTGTTTGTTTTTGGCTAGGCAATGGGGTTAAGTGACTTGACCAGGGTCACATAGCCAGTTAAGTGCTATGTGTCTGAGGCCGGATTTGAACTCAGGTCCTCCTGAATCCAGGGCCAGTGCTCTATCCACTGTGCCACCTACCTGTCCCAGATCCCTTCACTTTTAAAGCTCCCTTCTCCCATTGATGAGTTCTTCTTAAAATCAACATCTTAAGGAAAGGTGCACGTCAGCCATTCTTCATTCTTTTCCTTGTTCTACTTCTGATTCTCCAGAATTTACCTCCGTGAGTACCAATATGATACTTCCTCATCCCTTTCAGATCCCTTTTATGTATTGTCTTCCTATATTAGAATGTAAACTCCTTGAGGGCAGGAATCATCATTTATTTTGCTTGAATTTGTATCCCACACTGTATCCATAGCCTGATACAACTTCAGTTCTTAATAAATGCTAGTTGATTTGACTTGACATGGTACAATATGTCTAAAGGGAAATAAATAAATAAATTTTTCTTCTATTACATGCATTATGTCTCCAGAACACTTATAAATTTGTTATTTCTCTGCATTCATTATCCTGATTAAAACATTTTGTTTTATTTAGGGTGAAACAGGGTTATATAGATGAACATTTTTTTTCACACCAATTATCACAATTAAGATGCATAATTAGTTCATAAAAAGATCATTTTGATTTTTCATTCTTTAATTATACATAAATACACTTTAATATTAGGCCTCCTTAAACTTAAATAAGAAGCAGAATGAAAATATAAATTCTAAAAGCTTCACCACTATTCTTTGAATGCAGAGAGCTATTAATTTAAATTAGTTTTGTTAAGCACTGACATCAAAATTAAGAACAAGGAATCTTTAAGACAAAAAATAGATGTCCAGATTACGGAAATTGTCTATTCATCCTCAGCTTTATTATGATTTTCTTCCATCTTTAAAATGTTTTCTTAAAATCATATATGCTAAGTAGTATATTATTTTACGTATTAGACGCCATCTTTGTCT
>NW_020954687.1:8403529-8444679 GCF_900497805.2 Vombatus ursinus
GTCAGTGTTTTCCAAGTCATACTATATTTGATACCAGTAAAATAATGAAAGCTTTCCTACAGACTGTTCTGCCTTCTCAATGGAACATTTTAGGGAAGATATGGTATAGAAAAAAATATTAATCATACAACTAATAATAAACATTTTATAGTGTTTTAATGTTTGCTAAGTAGTTTGCTTATATAATTTCATTTAGTCCTCACATAGCCATCTGAGCTAGGTGGTATCATTCTCAATTTACTTATGTGGAAACTGATACTGATGAAGATTAACCGGGATTAGACAGTAAATTTCAGAGCTGGGACTTTAACCCATCTTATATGTCTTTTTGACATCAAACCCAACACTCTCCACTCAGCTATTTCTCCCCTGGGGAAAAAAAAAACAATATTGAGAGAGAAAGAATAGGCAAATGGGGTAATTTTTTTTAAAAAAGTGTTATAGGTTTTAAGAAATGAGAAAGTTTTGATGTTTAAAGAATAAACTGGTAAATACATTGGCTAAAACTGAAGGTTGGGAAGTTCTGGTATGAGCCTCCTCACTCTCCCCCCACCCTTTTCAAATGCTCATTGATAAACCACTATACCTATTGTTTTGTGCATACAGAATTCCTATACTATTATTCAGTTTCTACAATGAGTAAATATAGAGAGTTACAGAGAATTTTTTCTATAGAGACTAAATCCAGGGGGACAAAAATTTGACAAGAGCCAACAAATACACATTGTTAACATTCTATTTTTCTCATTTTGAGTCTGCATTCACTTCTAATAGGGATTTTTGTTACCTAGGTTTGTTCTGTCTTTGGTATTTTTTTTATTATGTTATCCAACATATCTTTGAGCTTCAGAATGTATTTTGCTAAGAATTATTTTCCTAAGATGAACTAAGCTGTATGTCCGTGGTTCATAATAAGATATGACATGCTAAAAATACTAAAGAAAGACAATTGGAATGCAGCACATATTACAATATGACTATATCCTACCCAATCATTCATAAAGAGTTTATAGTTTCCTAGCAACATAGTTACATTAATAATCCACATAATGATAAAAGAATAATAATTTTAGATCCAAAGTATGACATCTAAAAATCACATCTGGGTATAATTGATGTTTATAGTCAGTCTGTCCACCATTGTGAAGCCAGTTCTGTTATCTATATAAGGTATTCTAGAGCTTTCTTCATATATAAAATATGGCTGTGTCCTATGAGATGCATACAGGATTTGCCATTTCAATGGTGTGTCAAAACTGAAATAAATATGGTATACAACTTGTTCTTCTTGTACTGGAATTTAATATTGTAAATTACTGTCTAGATCAACATAAAAAATACTCATAGGAGAGAGGAGTATAGATACTTCGATTTGCCTGATATACAAAACAAATTTAAGAGGCAAGAGAAAAATGAAATACTCTGAGAGTACTTGACCTTTTTAAATCTCTCTTGAGATTTTACATTTCTCAGCTCCCAAAGTCAATTCCCTAGAGATGTTTTAGTTGAAATAATATGCACCTAACTTAGATCTCAGAACTACAATGGACCACCAACATTATTTTGTTATTATGGAATTCTATTTTTTGCCTATTTTTTTCAATAATTGAGCCATTGTAATTTAGGCTAATTAGTTTTAAATGCTTTTAGTTGTGTTTTGTGTTAAAACAATTATTGAAATGAGATCAACCAAACAGTAGGTATTTATTGAGCACCTCATGAATGTTAAACACTGTGTGAACTGCCATGGAATATTTTTTAAAAATGTATGCAATATTTATTCCTGAACTCAGAATTGTATATTGTCTTATATGTTACAGGGAATGAGAAAAATCTTCAAAGAATTGAAGTTGTCTAAAGGGCACATGGTCAATAGGAATAGACTGTAACTAGTTACTATTGCAGAACAAGGAGAGGAAAAGATGTCCCCAGAGCAATGTGTGACCAGAGAAGGTAAGTAAGTCCAAGAAGTGAGGATGAAGGATAATATGTATGTTTCCATGTCAAATTTATAAGAATTTGTAAGAACAAGTCATTCCCCAATTGATAAATGGTAAAAAGATATGGACAGATGGATTTCAGATGAAGAAATTAAAGCAATCTATAGCCATATGAAATAATGCTCTAAATCACTGTTTATTAGAGAAATGAAAATTAAAACAACTCTGAGGTACCACCTCATACCTATCAAATTGGCTAGTATGACAAAAAAGAAAAAAAAATGACAAAAGAAGAAAAAAATGAGAAGATGTGGGTAAATGGACCGCTAGTGCATTGTTGGTGGAGTTGTGAAATGATCCAACCAATCTGGAGAGTAATTTGTAACTATGCCCACAGGGCTATAAAATTGTGCATACCTTTTGATCCAGCAACACCACTACTAATTATGTATTTCAAAGATGTCATAAAAATGAAAAAGGATCCACATGTACATAAATATTTATAGCAATTCGTTTCGTGGTGGCCAAGAATTGGAAATTGATGGGATGCATATCAATTGGGGCATGGATGAACAAGTTGTGGTATATGACTGTAATTGAATACCATTGTTCCATAGGAAATGATGAGCAGACACATTTCAGAAAAAAAAACCTGGAAAGACTTACACAAATTGATACTGAGTGAAATGAACAGAACCAGGAGAACATTGTACACAGTAACAGCAACATTGTGGGATGATCAACTTTGAAAGACTTAGCTCTTCTCAGCAATACAGTAGTCTAAGAGGATTCCAAAGGACTTATGATGGAAAGTATTATCCACATCCATGCAGACTGAAGCAGACTATTTTCCCTTCTTTTTGCTTTTTTTTTCTTTCTAGTGGTTTTCCCCCTTTGTTCTGATTTTTCTTTATCAACATGACTAATGTGGAAATATGTTTAATGTGGTAGTGCATGTATAGCCCACATCAGATTACTCGCTTTCTTGAAAAGTGGGGAGGAGAGGTTGGGAGAAAAAAATTGGCACTCAAAATCATGTAAAAGTGGGGTAGCTAGATGGCAAAGTGGAAAGAGCACCGACCCTGGAGTCAAGAGGACCTGAGTTTGAATCTGGCCTCAGATACATAATACTTACTAGCTGTATGACTCTGGACAAGTCACTTAACCCCTACTGCCTCACCAAAAACAAACAAACAAAAAATTTAAGGGGCAGCTAGGTGTCACAGTGGATAGAGCACCAGGACTGAAGTCAAGAGGACCTGAGATCAAATATGGCCTCAGACCAAACACTCGACACTTACTAGCTGTGTGACCCTGGGCAAATTGACTAAAAAAAAAACAAAAATAAAACAAAAAATCATGTAAAAGTGAATGTTGAAAAGTGTCTTTACAAGTAATTGTAAATATACATGTAAGTGTAAATGCTATTAACTTGGGAAAATAGAGAAATTAAAAAAAGAATTACACATATTACCAACTGCTCCTTAAAAGCCTTTGTATCAATCAAAAAGACCATCAAATCACCAGCATAAAAGCTTGTCATCTGATTGGCTCTGCTATGAGAACATACAGTAATTCTAGAATGAATTTTTAATGACTTGTGAAATGTTAGAAAATAATGTTTTATAAACATTTGTTTACTAAGATGAAATAATGGTAAGTGAAATTACCACATTCCTTATTTATAGAATAAATAGTATTGAGGGTTTTGGATGCAGCAAGACTGAAAGCACAAGACAGATTCAATTATTGACCCATGATTAAGAACTTCCTCCCTTTCTCCTGTTGTTGCAGGGTGGTTCCAAGGAAGTAGGTGATTTCACTTATGTAGGGAGTATTTATAAGGATGAGAAGTAACCATACTGTTAAGGTATGTAGTTCTAAGAGACTATAGGTCAGCTAGCATTCATTGTACAAGGAAACAAGGAAGAAGCAGATGCAGTGGTTGCTGGTAAATGTGTGTTTTGGGCGAGGTTTGACCAGTGAATGAGAGTGTTAGTGTGTGAAAGCTAAAGTCCTCAATACTTCATTAAAAAATTGTAAGAAGGTGGAAGGAGATAGAGAAGTAGGTATAGGATCTGGGATCCCTCAGTGCCATTGGGCTTGCCATGGAATTTCCACTTCTATATTGGCATTAAGTTGTGTACACAGGGGGATTACTTAGCACTAGATTTCTCCCATTCAGTCTCTACCATTCTGAAGTGAGCAAAAATAAAAGCTGTAAAATTAGGTTTTGTATGGTGTAACGTACCTGAAATCCCATGAAGCCAAACTCACACGTAGGTTTCTGTTTCAGGAGAATAATTGGGAGTAGAAAATAGCACTAGGTATAGTGAAAGCTAATCAAGCAATATTGCCTGCTCCAATAGGAGATCTATTCTATATCCTTCTTTAAGACTGGGATCAGAGTGGGTAGGTTCCAGATTCATTTGATGATACTATGAATCCTGCCTTAAATACTAAATATTTAATTCTGGCCATCCTGTAACTTTTCTAAGTCTCATTTTTCTCATCTATAAAATGGAAATAATAATACAACTTACTTTACAAGACTGTTGGTAAGATTAAAGAAGATAAAGTATATAAAATTCTCTGTACACCTTAAAGCTATGTAAATGTGAGATCCTCCTCCTCCTCCTCCACCACCTCCTCCTCCTCCTCATCATCATAAAAAACAGAATCACAAGTCTACCTGAGGGCAGAGGATTTAAGTAAACTGGAAGAAGATTTGAGGGTAAGAAAGAGCTGATTGCTGCAGCTAGATTGTGCACTGGATAGTCACTAGACCTGGAGTCAGGAGGATCTGAGTTCAAATCCAACCTCAGGCACTTGCTTTTTACTACCTGTGTGATCCTCATTGCCCAGGCAAAAGAAGAAAAAAGAGCTGATCATAACCATTCCTACCATAATTAAGGAGGTCAAGGTAGCCTCACATCTGAGCAAAAAAGAAACTCTGATGTACAGGGCATTAAAATGTAGACCCCTAAGTTGAGTAGATAGGCTTTAGCTAGAATGGAAGGCAGAAGGAATGACTGAGGTGGCACTCAACACTTTTTATTTGGATGAATGAAATAATCAATAAAAATGAGATTGGAAAAGTATTTGAAAAGAGAACATAGAGGCAAACCATTAGAGAATGTTCTTATCTGTCATTTTTTTTCCTGTCTGCTCCCTCCTTTTATTGTAGTTTTCCAGGATAATGTGATAATGATTCCCCAAGTTGTTAGTGTCCTACTCACTTGTATAAAACCTATTTAGCATATATATTTGCCTTTACTTCACTGTGTATATCACCACTACCACCACCACCACCACTGTCATCTACTGGTAGAATATAAACTGCTTCAGTACAGGAATGAATTCACTTATACCTTTGTCTAAGTGATTATTTTTATTTTACAGTAGGTCATATAAGAACTATTTATTCAAAGATTAAGGATTTCCTAGAAGGAGGCCTTCATAATATTCAATAGGTCTTATATAAGGGGTTTATGTTATAATGTTGTCAAGAATTGCACAGAACAAAAAAAGCAAGAATGAAGCATGATCAACGGTACTATAAATCATAACTGAAATAGGAGTAGGGGTGCAATGAAGTATATTCAGAGGCACAGCTCTATCATTTCCGTTGAGATCTTGAATGAGTCTTTTAACCATGACTGTTAATGAGTCATGTTCTCTCAGCTCTGCTATGGATGGGTTGGACTAGATGACCTCTACTACCCTTCTTCAGGTCTAAGTCTATGATCTGACTAGTGTAATTTTGGGAAAATTGTGAGAAAAGGCAGGAGGATCCCTTTCTTCTTCTTTCACATTGTCTTTGCTACTCTAGATTGGTGCTGGTTGGAGAAAAGACTCAGGGGCTAGAAAAAGAGCAAGAAGCATCCCAGTCTGTTTATCAGGGTTTGTAGCAGTAAAGGATGGAAGAGTGTAAACAAAATAATTCCCCAAGTCCTGGAATCAGGGAGGTAGAGGGGAATTCTGGCAACTCCAAATTAAGGAGTAAATATAAGAGAGCCATGGATCAGTCAGGGATTATCTATTTTTGGTTCACCTCTGGGCAAAACATTTAAAGAGGCCTATTGACATTCTGGAGTCTGTCCAGATGGAAAATTACCATTAGGAAAAAATGCAAAACTATTAAGTTGTTTCAGTATTCATTGCAACATAAAATGGAACAATTAAGTGTCATAATCCTCCTTGATTAAAACACTCCTAACATCATATTTTGTTAGTTCATTAAATTGTTTTTATTTTCATTTGAATGCTTATTGATCTCTGGTGTACAGAAAGTGTTTTGTGGTTACATAGCATGCTTCTGCTGCTTAATTTATTATGTCACTAAATGTTTCTTTGTGCAATTTCTTTGTCTAAATAGAATTTCAAAATGCAGTTCTCTGTTCTGTGGCTGTATTTTTTTTTCTCAGAAGCAATTAGGTGCATAGGCATTGCTGCCCAAATAAATTCTAACAATTCATAACTGAGGCACCAAAGAGTAGGAAGACTGAGTGTATTTACCTTGCCTCATAGGGTGCCTGCTCAATACCATGTGCATGAGTTACTTAATGAACACTGGTTATCTGTTGATAATTACATTAAGAGGCAGTCAGTCGAGAAGGAGGATGCTGTAGCTGGTTTCAGGAAGATTTTGGCATTCCAGGTAACTAACTTATATTACTGTTGAAACCAAAATAAAATCAATGTTCATTAACAGTACATGTAATGAAGTCTGGCAATAACATGATATTTTTTTTTGCCATTCTTCCTGGAAGTTAAGGGTTACCAGGCTGCCTAAGTAATGATGAAGTGTCTCAGGTCAGAAAAAGAGCAGATTAAAAGATCTCTACTATTCAACATTGATTGGGCACTTAAATGATCACTGTACTTCCAAACCAGATGAGATAAGGATAGTCAGTTTCAAAAACAAACAAATGTACATGTAATAGGTAGGACACTATAACAGAGAGTCATCTGACTGGGTATTACAGTGACAACATGCTTAAGGGTGTAGAGGTCATCACGCATGCATAGCTTGAAAGTACATGCACATCTATTATGCAGAGTAATTCATCATGAACAACAAAGCCAATAAGCTGTTACACAACACTATCAATAGGCCTCTATAAAAATATAGCTTAACTTTAAGTATTAGTATATCTGCAAAACAATCAAGAAATAGACATTGCTGTTGAATGAAAATAAAACACAACATAGGGAGGTGAACAGTATAGCAAAATGAGAAGCACAAATACAGTAATGAAAATGTGTAGTCCTGAACATGTGCAATTACATGTAAGGTACGCTCCACATTGGTAATCTCTAATATTACAACCTAGAGTCACACTTAATTATTTCTTCAGGTTTACCAATAAAATCATGTTAGCTTAATGCTGATGCTGTAGTAGCCTTATTACCAAAGATGGTAGTTGTGGGAATGGGCTGATCACCAAAATCATTATAAACTTGTTTGTATGAACTTGAGCTGATTACAGTGGCAGGTTAGCTTTCAAAACATTGATGCTTTCCGAATTGACTGTAATCTAGCAATCTCTGTAGCAGTTCAAGCAAGTAAGGAGGCACTTTTAAGTTCAGTTCTCTGACCCTGTAATAGTACATATTTTCCCCTTTTCTGGAAACATTACCTTCATTACCCAAACCTGGGTAAGAAAATATCTGTATATTTGGTTGTTGTCTTTTTTTTTTAACTTTTACCATGTTGAATATTGTTCATTTCTCTCCACCTGCTTATTGGGGAATCTAACTAACTTTTCTATAGTAAATAGGTGGTTATGGTGAATAATTCTAATCGGACACCCTACATTTTCTGTGGTTCTTTTGTAACCTAGAAAGTTGGCCACTCTTTCAATAAGTTTTGTATGGCTTAGTTTTTCATTGGCCATCTAAATTGTTAAATACCTCGAATAGCAAGGTTTCTCAACAGAAATCTATCTCTTTGTTGGAAGTCATGATGTTGTGCTCTAGGATCGTTTTGTTTCTATCATAACATTTCTGGTCTGCAACTGTGGCTAGTTGGTAAGTATCCTTTTTTTTTCAACTAAAAGATATGCTGATTTTGAGTATTATATTACCTCCTTTGTTTGTGATACCAAAACACAAGGCAATTGATAGATATAGTTCTTGCTTGAACATCAGTAAGTATAGTGTAACATTTCTAGTATAATTCATGGTGCAATTTTATACATGTGCTATAAATGACATAAGTTGAATCCACTGAGGTATTGATTTGGATTTCAAAGTTCTGAACAGGTTAAACATGGTTAAAATAATCAGTCTTATGGGTATCAATGTGGTTGGTAAGGAGTGGTTCTAGACTTCTTGGTAGCTGCCCAAGTCAGCATTTCCTTGAGTAGCTTGCTTTCAAAGTTTCTGCTTTTGTCAGAGTGGGTGCTGGCCATGAATTCATATGCAGAAAATTTTAAAAAATATATACATATACATACGTGCATATATGTGTATATGTATATGTGTGTATACATACATATAGTACACACATTATATATATAAATACATAAAATATGTAAAAATGTGGATATATATATATATCCTCCCCCAAGACATTTTTGCAACAATTGATACTTTCCTTCATATTTTCCTGTAAGTCATTTGCATATGCACAGGATAGTCTAGTGATTTGGAATTTGCTGTACTATAGACCTAATCTATTACCTACGCCACTTTGTTGTACAATTAATTATTTGTGCTATCATGTAGACATCAATATTTTTTGAGGAATAAAGGAGGGGACCTTACTTGTTGTCTGCTGGGAAATAGAGGCCTCAGAATACAGAATAAATAGAATGAAGAAAGAAGTTGAAGGTTAAAAAATCTTTTACTAATAGAAGCAGGAGAGTAGGCAAAATTATTTTTAAGTTTTAGTATTATAACAAGAAAATTGTGCTGAATTGTAAAGATCATTGCTTTGGAATTAAATGAACAAAAATCAAAGGTTTTGTATTTCTTTGAATCCCTGGTGCTAAGCATAGAGCCTTAGAACATGGTGCCCACTTAATAAGTACTGGTTGATGATGATGACATTGATGATGTTGACTCTTGCCACTTACTACCTCACCCTGTTCAAATGACAGACTTTTCAACCTTCTGTTTCTCCATTTGTAAAATGAAGGAATAGGATTGATGATCTCCAATGTCTCTACCAGCTACAAATTTATGATTTGTCATTGAATTTGACCTTTGCATAACTCCTTACTGTTTACAGCTTATAGGCCATCCATGTAAATGTACTATAGCCAGCAATTAAAGACAGTTTCTAAAGAGAAATTTCACATTTCTAACCAAATGGATTACATGCTGGAAAAAAAAAGAATACTGGATGGTAGATATGAATAACAATATCAGGAAATGATTCTGGGAGAGGCAATATCCATAAACATCTCAAGGCAGAAAACAATAGTTGATTATTAAACAGGCAATTTTCTGTAATGTAGGGTAGGTGAGTTCATAAATATTTGCACAGAAAAAGTCTAGTTTGTCTCTGTTGGTTTGTGAAAAACAAGCAAACAAACATCAGTAATAGTTTCAGTAGTGTTAACAATAATGTAGTCACATAACAAGACCATAAAATATAATAATATACCTACTAACCCACAAATAGAGGAAAATGAAGAGAAAAAAAGATAAGCAATCTTCAATAAATGCCAATGAGAATTAGGACCTTCCAAACATATTTCTTTAAGAAAGCCTCCAAGTCAAATATCTTATTTTGCAGAGTCTCCATTCCATGCATATCTTTCTTATATATATTTTCTCAAACATAGTCATTATGTGTTCATTTTTACAGTGGTGCATGAGTTTATTGTATTTCAGCAACCGGAAAGTATATTTCCTGGATATGATAAATATTTTTCTATGATTGTATAGTCTCAAGAATTCCAATGCACTATTCTCCTTTGGTTAATGCAATCCACCCATAAAGATTTCCTTTTTTAAAAAAAAAAACCCACAAACTATGGAGAGCAATGGATAAAGACTATAGAGAGGAAAAGTCTCATAGATCTTAAACTTGTAAGAGCTATCTGTAAAATTTTCTACTAATGGATCTTTAGAAGTACAATTCTTGATTTTTTTTCCTTAGGCTTGTAATTTCATGAATAAATGAAAATTCCATTACCTCTAGTTTATCTTGTTTTTATATAGTTTTTACATATCATCTCCCTCATTAGACTGTTAGCTCTCTAAGGACAAAGACTGCTTTTGCTTCTCTTTGTATCCTTAGAGCTTAGCATAATAGTATGGGATAGCACATAGCAGGGGTTTAATAAATCCTGCTTTACTTGTCTCAACTTAAACTTCCATTGTGGAAAATGCATCTTTCAACATAGTTTGGCAACTGCTCTGAAATGTATAATCTGAGAGTTTCCTGGCACATTGAAAAGTTAAGTCCCTTGCTTGTGAGGATATATCTAATGTGTAAAAGGAGCAGGACTTAAACTGTGACCTTCCTGACTCCAAGATTTTTTGTCTCTCTGGAATAAACATGGGATACATTAAAATATAAAATATTTTCATCTGGTCCTATGAGGCCATCCCAAATGGAGTAATGCTCAGGAAATCCTATCAGGCTTAGAGCCCTTGCCTAGAGAATATCTAACCAGATAAAATATTTAACTATTCTATTTGAATTTTACTTTGTGTACTTGTTGTTGCTTTTGGCCTTTGTTTAATGGCATCCTCACTGAGTACTTATTTTAGTTTTTAATGACTAAATTCACCTAGGTTTGGTCTTTGACATCCTAGTCTATCCCAACTTTCATTCTCTAGTGCATATTGCAAAATTATAGTGCATAAGTGGGGTTAATGACATTGGTTTAGTGCTTAAAATGGCCATATGAAAAAGTCAAATACCAATATCACTGATTCATGTGACCTGTTATCCATGTTACAGACTGTTAAAGAGATGATTCCATAGTATTTTAAAAATATTTTAGAGCTTTATTTGACCTTGTCCTGTATATAATTTTATCCAATAAGATCCTCACTGACTACTTATACCCCCCAGGGGGAAAATACAGATTTGATCTTGGAAACAATTTAGACAATGGGACAAGCTCACCACAGTAACATTAATGAGTTTGCCTATCTTTCATTTATTGTTTCTCACTTTTAATTAGAACTGTACGGATTTTGAATTCCCTAATTATAAAACTGAAATGAAATGTGACATAAATTTCAGTCATAAGCCATTTGGGGTCCTTTTTATCATCCCGTCTGAGAGAAAAGAGTGTTAACAGCAAAGATATAAAGCCACTTTCACTAAGAGTTATCAGTAGAGAGTGAGTCATTGAGTTAATCAAAATCAATTAAATTTTCACACAGAAGTGTGGTGTTATGATACACTTTAAGGGCAACATGATCAGGTTGTATCCTGGCACTGTTGGGCCTCACTGCTGCAATTAACTTTGCACTGAAATTGTGGTAACACAGCTTAACGTAAACACAGAATCAGAAATCATCTATAATAACCTATTTAAGGCAAGGTGGGGTCTTGCGCAAAATTTTAGTAAATCTTTTGATTGAGAGAAATCTTTCTTCCCCTATGAAAATCTATTCTTGATTTGCAAAATATTTTATGGAGGCAATGAATAGATTGGGATTATTATTATTATCTATAATAATAATAATCCCCAAAGCTTCTGTTATTTAGAGACAATTTTTTTTTCTAAAACAGGGCAGCTTAGATGGAGTGACAGTAGATTATACATTTAGCTGGATCTGTGGAAACTCTAACTTTATCTTATAGCAAAATATGATCTATTATTTGCAATTATGTATAGGGTTCAAGAGGTTTGGCTAATGAACACATCAAATGCTTTTAATTAATAATTTTTACACCTGACAAAGTTATGCTTTTTAATTAATAATTTTTACACCTGACAAAGTATATGGGTGAATCACAGCTGATTGCTTTGAGAAAACAGGGGAAAACAACAGCAACAAAGGTTGGGAGTCTCTGTCCCCATAATAAGCAAATACTTGAAGTGTCTATGACTTCCTGAGTGTAGAAAAACTACTGACATGGGAACCAGGAAAGACTGTTGCCCCAACCTTGACTTAATACACAAGTCCTAAAGAGTTTCGTGATGCAAGGCTTAGTCACTTGACTACCTTCTCTCAGCTATGTAGCATTTGAACCAAGATTTCTCTGCCTGACATCATAATAATTCTTTGGAAATAATATAAAACAAGGTTAGTGACCAATATACAGAGTGGATGGCCAACTCCATTTCAGGATTTCCAGGCTTTAGTAAGGCCTATATGCCTACTCCAACACCCCATTACATTTCACAGCTGTGGGTTAATTCTCTCAATTATATGATAAATGTGAATTTAAACCCTGGGATAAGGGGTTGGAAGAGAATTTTTCATTTTAAGCATCATCTTTATTCGTGGAATGAAAGGCTTTTATTTCTCATTAAAGGCATTTTGAGCATCAACCTAAAATTATAAGACGATGTGGATACGGTTTCTCTCAGCTAGAGGTTGGATTAAATGACTGAGAAGCTTTCTTACAACTCTGAGACTCTGCTTCTGTGAATCATATCCGAGCAAGGGAGGCAGTAGCAGAAATCTACTAGGTAGGATGTAATGTCACAGAATTTAATTAGCCAGGGAGTTCTCAAGCAGAGTGAGAGTTAGCAATAAGTTACTGATTATATGCTTTTCTTCTGATTCTCACGGCTTCATCCGTGGTAGATCAGGCTTGTTTAGTTGCCCCACTCACCAGGTATGAACTTTTCAGGCTCTGACTGGTTAGAAATTTTATCCCAGTTATCTTTAGTATAAGGAACAACCTGTTCATATATATAAAGTGGGCTTCATTTTAATAAGTGTTATGGTACAGGATCCTCTTAGGCTGAAGAAAACCTCATCCTTTTAGTAATACTAGGCCTTATCCTCAGTAAATGAATCCCTTAGTACTGTGACCAAGCACTAGTTACAGAACATCCTAATAAAAATATATGACAGAGAGTTTCTTGGCCTTTGAGTATTATTACCGATTAGAAGTGGTTAGAGAGATAATCACATACTACTCAGAAAATAATTGTTGCTGTTACAATAAACAAGGCACTTTATTCTGCATGGCCCACAAAGAGTTTGAAAAGGTAAAATGCATTGATTTCTTTAAAGAAATGCCTTAATCAGTTAACCCACAAATATTTATTGAGCCCTTATTTTATTTAAGGTTAGACACTCTGATTGATTCAACAAAATGCAAAGTATGGAGTTCAAGTAATTGGGGAGAGGAGACATGGAAAAAAAATTATATATGAATGATAGGACACTCAGCAACAGCCAAACTTCTGTCAAGACAGTAAATATAATAGGAGTTTGGAGTGTGAGAAGTTAACAATGAATTTATTTGTTCCTCAATTCTTGGTATTAGTAATTAACAAAACTTTAGCCTGAATTCTACCTTGGAACAAATTCTCCACAAACATTAATTAATAAAATCCTAGAAGAGGACAGAGTAGTATTACAGAAAGACCTCTGGATTTAAAGTCAGAAGAACTGGTATCAAATTAATTCTTAGTTATTTACTTCTTCTGTGACCATGTTCAAATTCCGGGACAGTCTGGACCTCAGTTTCATTATAAGTAAAATAAGAGTGAAGAAATTGGAAGAGAGAACTTTTGAGATCTTTTCAGGCTCATAGATTCTGAGCTGGAAAGTATTTTGGAGATTATCTAGTCTAAACACTACTTGAATAAAGGACCCCTTCACAGCATCCTTGGCATGAAGGCAAAAATGAACTTTAGTAATCAATAGTAGATTGAAATATTTTCTTTAAACATTTATGAAAAGTTGACTTAATAGCAACATGAGTTATCCCATCTTTGGGAAACAGTTTTGTGTGTGTGTGTGTGTGTGTGTGTGTGTTATATTTCTTTTTTTTTTTTCAGCCAAAGACAAGGTTTATTAGAAGATTCACCATATTGGGCAGACTCTTAAGGAGTCTGAACATTAGTAAGCTATTGACTAGATTATAAGAATCTGAGCAGTGGCTAGATTTTAAGAATTTAAGCTATAATATATATTTCTGTGAATATATATATATGTATATACCTCTCCATCTATTTTAGGGAAAATGCCTAAGAGTTGAAGAAGAGGTACTCTCATTTGTTCTTGATTATGTAAATAAGGAACTGTTCCATTGTGGATTCATAGCCAATAAGCAGTTTAATGATGATGGGAATCATATGCAATTTTTCAAGGCCCAGAGAATGAAATTGTCATGTAGCAAGAAATAATATAAGGGTTTTTATGATTTATCTAGCAGATGAAATGTCACACCACACCACACACACACACACACACATACACACACACACACATATTCACAGAGTACTGTGAAGTTGTATAAAATGTAGGCTTAAATTGCCTTCTAGAAACCAGTAGGAGAGGAAAATATCATCTTCTTACTATTATTCCTAAATCAACTATTCATATATCTTCAAAACAAAATATTTCAACCCTCTGAAGTATTTCTTAGCTTATAAATTTCCACCTACCTCTTCACACAATAATAGTATCATATAGATGGTAATGCCATGATGTTGTAAATTTTGAGCACTCAATAGACATTTGTGATGGTGACAATGATCTAAAACTGATATTTATAGCATATGAAATATTTTACATCAAATTTCTATTATAATGCTAATTTTTCACCATATAGTTTCTTTTGTCATAGAAATAGTTAAAAAAAATTTATTCTGGTTACCATGTTTGACTTGCATTAGATTAAGTCCTATTATAATGAAATTCTTCTAAGGTAACTGAGTTCATGACTGGTAGTCCTATTACACCACCACGTAGGCTGCTACGCACTAGGCCTTGGCATGCTGCCAAAGACATTTTTTTCCTCTAGAATTGACATAAAAGACATTAAAAATATGTACAGGGCACCTCAGAAGTGTTAGAGAAGTTTTAATTGGTGATATCTTCTACAGTGGGCAAAGGGAGTGGGCCAGTTGTATGTTGAGTATGAGAGAGAAAAGCAGTGGCGTACTGGTACCCTCCACATTCTTGGCAAATACAAGGAACACCTTCAATATGCAGGCCAGATCCTCTGTGGAAGGTTTCAGTTATAATGTATAGGAGAGTTGCACAGAAGTTGGTTATTAAAATGGGGAATGGAAAGATCTATCCCATCAATGAAATCATAGATTCCTCAATGTGTTTAAGTATTGTGATGAAGTAACATTCAGGAAGAAAAAAATGTAATATTGTCTTTTAAAAGGACAAAAGAAATATTCATTAAAATTGAATGAATTTCTAATTGATATTCACTTCCAGTTCCTGCAAAGTAACATGGTAAATGCAAACCAAATCACTAGGCCCAGCAGTACTTAAAATGTGGATGTCACTTAGCTCATCAAATCCATTATTTTATTTTCCCTGAGGCTATCTACAGCTTAGGCTTCATGGAAAGAATAATAGTTCCTGTGTGGTCATTTCTAATCATTAAAGGATTTAAATTTCCTGAGGACTTCTTGGAGGCTGATCCAACAAATGCTAGAGGCAACCATCAACGATTTATGGTATGGTTTTTCTTCGATTGAATAGCTTTACTATATTATTCCAATAACTGTCACTTTCATCTGATAATAAGAGAGTCTTTCCATGATTCAATTTTGTTTATTTCATTAATCTAGTACATGCTATATACTTTATCTTCAAATGCTGCATCAATGTCTTCTGCCTTAAGGAGTATTTTAAGTTGTGACTGGGTAATAAGAGGAGAAAATTGTTTATTTCAGTGCACATCCTGTGTTCTTAGGCAGCTTTATTCACTAATGTGTTTGTTGAAAAAAGGTCAGAAATTATATTAATATGAATTTCTGCAAAAAGTTTTCAGAATTTGGACAGAACCCCTACTTTTCACATTTACACGGATTAATTTAAAATTACATTTTTAAATGGATAAATTACAAGATTAAATCTATACAACTTGAGTAGAGAAATAAGTGATTATTGGAATAATTTTAAAAATTCCAAATTTTTAGGGAAATTAGGTTGTAGTAGAATTTTATGCCTAATTATTGAGATAGGTTCTCATGAACTTGGTGAAACTTGTGGAAACCAAGTTTTAGGGAAAAAAAAGATAAAATAGTATCATTTGATCTGCATTCAGGATCTACAGTTCTTTCTTTAGATGTGGATAGCATTTTCTGTCATGAGTATTTTGGAATTGTCTCAGATCATTGTATTACTGAGAAGAGCTAAGTCTATCAAAGTTGGTTATTGTTGCTGTCACTGTGTACAATGTTTTCCTAGTTTTGCTGACTTCACTTAGTATCAGTTCATGTAAGTCTTTCCAGGTTTTTTTGAAATTCACCTGCTCAACATTTCCTATAGAACAACAGTATTCCATTAAATTCGTATACCACAACTTGTTCAGCCATTCCTCAATTGATTGATATCCTCTCAATTTGCAATTCTTGGCCATCACAAAAAGAACTGCCATAGTTTTTTTTTTTTTTTATAAGTAGGTCCTTTTCCATTTTTTATGATCTTTTTTGGATACAGACCTAGAAGTGGCATTGCTGGGTCAAAGGGCATGCATATTTTTATAGCCCTTTGGGCATAGTTCCAAATTTCTCTCCATAATGGTTGGATCAGTTCACCACTCCACCAACAGTGCATTAGTGTTCCAATTTTCCCACATCATCGAAAACATTTTTCATTTTCCTTTTTTGTCATATTAGCCAATCTGATAAGTATGAGGTGGTGCCTCAGAGTTGTTTTAACTTGTTCTCTAATCAATGGTGATTTAAGTATTTTTTCTTATAACTATAGATAGCTTTAACTTCTTCATCTGAAAAATTATCTGGTTCATGACCCCATACACTTATCTAGTCTGTCTCTTTCCTCTGCATCCCTCAGGGTGTCAAAACTTCTGAGGCATAATTCTGAGCTCTCCCCTCTAAGCAATTTCTAATACCGCTTTGAGCATTTGCCCTATTGATTCTCTTTTCTCATTATTCCTCACTCCCAGATAAAAAAGTCAGTAATTGCAGATGACAGAAAGGACACTACTCCATAGTAAGATACTAGTGTCCCCTCCCCCCCCAACATGTCCTTGTTTATGCAGATCACCACTAACCTATACCCTCCTCTGGTCAATTTCCATATTTGCCTCAAAATCTCTTCCCTGGGTCCTTACCCACCCACTCTCTCAGGTTCCAGATGCCCTGAGGAGTTTCAACCCTTTCCCCCACTACTGAGGTAGGAGAAAGGGTCTTTTTAAGCAATAAATCCTTACAAATATAACTCAGTACCAAGAACCCATATCTCTTCACAGAATACCTCTTTTCTCCCATAGGAACATTCAGCAGTGGAATCCCCTTCCACTACTTCAGGTCTCCATCTATTTTGCTCCTCTTTATGATTCTTTCCCCTCTCTACCTTCCTAACCTATTTCCCTAAAGACTATTTATTCTCTTCCTTCAAGATGACAGCACTCATCTTCCTGAATTACTAGTCCCCAATTTGAATTAGACACAACACATAATACCCAGATCCTCCTCCAGCCTTTCCCTATACCTTCTCATTTTGTAATGTAATCACATACACACACACACACACACACACACACACTGACATATACACATACACACACTTTACCATGAAGTTCTATATACAATGCCCCAGGTCAGCTTCTTCACAGTTACCTCCATCAGACTTTCACCTTCATGCCTATCTCCATATGGACATTTAGAAAGTAGACTCTCTGCTGTCACACTGCTGTTGTTGCTGTCTTTGGCTGTTGCTTTCTTCACTTCTCCTGAATTTGTGCTGTCTGAGGTGTTCAAGAATTAAACAATCTCTTAAGGTTTGGTTTTCTTTCTAAAAATGTTTCAAAAGCCTTTTATTATTGGAATTCATTTTTTTTCATTTATGGTGAAGTTAAGTTCTGTAGACTAGATCACCCTGGATTGCATCCTGAACTCCATTGCTCTTTGGAACACATTTTATTCTTTCCTGTATTTTCAGGGGAATGCAAAATATTCTTGTTTTATTTAGTTTTTCTTCATTTTTATTTAAAAGTCTTTCCTCCAGTCACTTAAAAATTTGTTGTTTCTCTATTGAATTATTAAATTTAAACAGTATACATCTTGCAGTTATAGCCTTGTTATTGTTGTTGTTTTTCCTGGAGTCAATCTATGCATTCTTTGCAAGGGTATTGCATTTTCTCTCTTTAGAAATTCTTGACAGTTTTCTTATATTATTTCTTTAATTGTGGTGTTCAGATTTTTTTTGGTTTAGTGCTCTTCTGGGAGATCTGTAATCCTAATGTTGTTTTTATGCATCTTGTCTTTGAGATCAATATGTTTTTCTTTACTAGAGAGTATTTTCTTTTAATGCTACTGTCTTTTCCTTTTCTTCTAGATTCTCCTTCCATTGCAAATTTTCATGTGCAATATGAATCACTTTTTCTGTCTTTCTTTGATGAGAATTGTTGCCACAGATTCAAGTTTTTTTTTAAAATTCTAATTATTTATGCTGTGTAGGCTATAAATTTCGTTATGATAATTTTCACTTATCTTTTAAATCATTCAGGAACAATGTACATGGGTCTATGTTCATATGATGTTGCTCTTATGGTTCTGAAATTCCATAGTCTTCTATTTCATGAAGTATTGAGTCATTTTCCTTTTTTTGGTTTAATTATTCATAGAAATCTTCATTCATTTATTAAATCTACATGCCATATTTCCTTCTGCTATTGTTTCCACTGTTGTTTTATCTGTTTATATTCCAAGTCTTTGAATTTCCTTCTGCCTGAGATCTCTGGTAATTTTTGTTTGTTTGTTTGTTGTTGTTGTTTGTTTTTGTTTTTGTTTTACTATCATTTCCCTAAGTTTGCTTCCCCTCTGGTAGTGGTTCCACTGGAAGCTGGATCTCAAAACTTCTCAGCCCCATTTTACACTGGGCAATTCATAGTTACTAGCCTATGTTTCTTCCCTGAATTGATACTTAATTTATGGAATAAAGAAATTACGAAATGGGATAAGGCATGCTAGGTTTTTGGGGTACTTGCAAAAAAAGGCCATGATTAGTAGTAGGAAACAAATATAATCACACTTTAATAACCACAGAGTGTGTGGGAGCAAAGTTGCACAGAAAGTACAGAGACAAGCAACAAAAAGGATAAAAAGGTGGACAATGAGGACAGGGATGGGATAGTGAAAGAAGCCAGGCAGCATGAAGAAGAGGATAGTAAAGATACTGAGAGTATTGCTCACTTAACCATGGAAGTACTAGACAGCATGGATTCTTAGGAGATGAAAGAGTGTTGGGGGGAGGAAACTGAGGTCTCATTTTTATAATGCTTGGGGGGAAAATAGACTAACTCTTATATGTGCTTTCTTGAGGTTAGTTAATATATCCAAATAAGTTCAGAGTTGTCAGTAAATCTTTAAAGTCAACATGTCCATATCATCTCAAAATTATCAGTACCATTTGGGGATCTACTGATCTTTACTGTGAAGTTCTGAAATTTGTCTGGGATATACCTATCATTGGACAAAAGACCCTGATAGGAGGGCCTAGATGACTTCCCCTTATTCAGAACATGTCACCAGGCTGTGAATTTTGGTTACTATATAGTACAATTTTTAAATTATACTCCCTTTGATTTTGGGGATGGTTTGTATGTGATTTCTAAATTCCCCTTTGCAATCTCACTTCCTACAATTGCTCCTTTATACTCACTACCTACAAATTTACCTACTATACTGACTAGAAGGGGTAGTGGTGGTTAGGGAGACAAGAACAAGATACAATTTTAACACAGCTCCCCATGATTTTTGAGGGGATGGAACTGTCCACAACTAGACGCTAGACTCTTTCCCTTTAACTTTATGAAATGCTACACAGCTCCCTCAACTCCAATACAGAGTGTCCTGGATTGGTTTTTCAGTGGCTCTGGAAATGGGGAGAGGGGTGTTGGGTATAGACTTTTGTGTTATTGCAAGCGTGTGGGTCTAGTTGGCTAATGATGGTAGCATGGTGTGGAAGGCAATCCTTAAGTATTCCTTCATTCATGGAGGGTTTTTTTGCCTTTTGGGGGGTTTCTAGTGTTCTAGAGAATGGAAACTGCTGAAGTTGCTTTATTTTTGGTAAATAATTTCTATTAGGGAGAGGTGTAAGTTGTTGTGAGGATCAGAGAAAATTTTTAGTCCTCTACATTGTAAGTGACATAATTGTGAAGTTTCCCCTCTTTTTTTAACCTTTGTTATAAGGTATGGCTAGTTGGACTACATTAATAGAAGGATAACTTCCTAGAAGTTATTGAAGTTATGATAATTCCCCTGTACTTATCAGATCCTTCTAGAGTATTGTGCTCTGTTCTGGATGACAGTTTAGGAAGGATAATTTGGAGAGTATTTAGAGGAGAGCAATTAGGATGATTAAAGGCCTTTAATCCATTTCATGTGTGAATTGGCTGAAAAACCTAGCAATGTTTAGTCAGAGATTACATGATAGCTATCTGCCAGTAATTTGAAAATTAAATTAAAATCTCTTCCTTCCTAGAGGGTAGAACCAAGAGCAACTGATATCAATTGACTTTTCCTAAAACTCAATTTTGGCTTGTTGTCAGGAAAACATTTCTTAAAATTAGTTATCCAAAAGTGAAATCAGCTACTTTGAGATGTAGTGGGTTGATTTCCCTTGGAGGTCTTCAGGTAAGGGCTGGATGTCCATATATTGGGTACATTATAATGGAGTTGTTTCCATGATTGGGTTGGATGAAAGAACTGTGGATGTCCTTTCCAACTTTCATATTCTATTTTTATTTTTTTCTGCATTTTATTTTTTTAACATTCCTATTAAACATATTTTCACATTAGTCATGTTGTGAGAAAGAATTAGAACCAATAGGAGGAACCACCAGAAAGAAGAAACAAAACAAAACAGCAAATAGTGTGCTTTGATCTGCAAAGTTCTTTCTTTGGATGTGGATAACATTTTCCATCATGAGACCTTTGGAGATGTCTTAGATCTTTGCATTGCTGAGAAGGGCTAAGTCTATCAATGTTAGTCATTGCACTACATGGCTGTTACTGTGTACAATGTTCTCCTGGTTCTGCTGCCTTCACTCAGCATTAGTCCATACAAGTCTTTCCAGGTTTTTCTGAAGTCTGTCTGCTCATCATTTCTAATAGCACAACAGTATTCCATTATATTCATGTACCTCAATTGATGGGCATCCCCTCAATTTCTAATTCTTGGCCACCACAAAAAGACCTTCTATAAATATTTTTGTACATGTGAGTCCTTTTTCCCATTTTTATGATCTCTTTGGGATACAATCCTAGAAGTACCATTGCTGGGTCAAAGGGTATGCACATATTTATGGCCCTTTGGGCATAGTTCCAAATTGCTCTACAAAATGGTTGGATCATTTCACAACTCCACCAACAATTCATTAGTGTTCCAATTTTCCCACATCTTCTCCAACATTTATCATTTTCCTGTTTTGTCATGTTGGTCAATCTGACAGGAGTGATGTGGTACCTCAGAGTTGTTTTGATTTACATTTCTCTAATCGATAGGGATTTAGAGCATTTTTTCATGTGACTATAGATGACTTTAATTTCTTCATCTGAGAATTACCTGTTCATATTCTTTGACCATTTATCAATTGGGAAAATCAAATTCTACTTTTAGAGGAGAGGGTAGGGCTGTATTTGAAAATGAAGGGGATGTAGCAATATAAGATATAAAACAACAACCAAAAAATCAAAGTCTTCTGCCAATATACTCTAATGCATCTGATCATGTCTTCCCTCCTACTCAATAAAATCCAATGGCTCCCTATCACCTCCAGGATCAAAAACAAAATCCTTGGTTAGGCATTCAATGATCTTCATGATCTAGCCCCCCCTCTACTTTTCATTCTTCTTATACTTTATTCTCTGATACATTCTTTTAAAGGGACAAGAGTCTCCTTCCTGTTTCATGAACAAGATGCTATATCTCTCAGCTCTGAGCATTGTTTTTGGATGTCCCTGATTTCTGTAATGCTCTCCCTCCTCAACTCTACCTACTGACTTCCCTGTCTTCCTTTAAGTCCTACCCAAAATCTCATCTTTTATTGGAAGCATTTTCCATCCTTTCTTAATTCTAGTGCCTTCACTCTTTTAATTATTTCCTCTTTATCCTTATATAGCTTGATATGTGTGTGTGTGTGTGTATTTGTTGTCATGTTGTCTCCTCCATTAAATTGTGATCTCCAGAATGGCAAAGTTTAACCATGGAGCAATATGTAGATAAATTACTGTGGGGACAGGCAAGAAATATAACAATATTTATGAGATGACTAATGCAATTCAGCAGCTGTTTGTTAAGTTCCTACCATCCTACCATATGCAAAAGAAGAATCAATAGGACGTGGGGTCTCAACTAGCAATTACTGTGCACACTAAAATGGAATCTGAAATTTCAAGAACTTCATGATATTCAAATTTAGTAATTCATTTTTTTCTCTTTCAGCAACATTTTTCTTCTTTTTATGGCTTCAAAACTGGTGTTTTAGCCATACTCCTCTCATTAATGGTAATCAGAATCATGTGGTTAGCCTTGTATAACATGTTGAAATTTTACCCCCTACAATTTACAATACAGTAACAGATGTCATCTTCAGAAGCAAGAACTATTGGGAAAAGGCCAGTAGTTTTCCTCTATTGTTGCAAAATCTGGTGTTTCCATAGGAATTGCCTTCCTAGGGCAACTTGGAGTATCCTTCTACATAGGAAAAAAAATAAACACAGCCATATAGATGTCTAGGAGTCCATTCATAACAAGTCTTTAAATGAAATGCAATTTGGCTCTAAGACAACCCTTACATCTGTTGTCTCTTCTCCTCAATGATTGTTTCCAGTCTTGCCTTTCTGGCAAGGGTTATAGCCTGTTGGTAACCATCTGTGGTACCTGGCTATGTTCCTGTAAAAACTGTAAATGGAAATCACACTTCTAAGGGAATTTCATGAGCTTTGGGTCCCTACCGAAACAACAAAGAATTCTCATGGCAGTTATTGAGCACTTTTTTTTTCATTGTGATCTTGTTCTGAGTCTGTAAGATAGTACAATTAAAATTTTGTTCCAGAGAAAGGAATGACAATGTGTGGGAGTGGTGATAAAGAAAAATAAAAATAAAGAAAAATAAAATATTCCCTTACTCAGGTAAACCCACAAAAAAAACCCATTTCCAAGTCAATCTAGATAATAGCCACACCTGGCATCCACATAGCAATTAAAAAGGCTGATTATGCCAAAAAAAGAAAGCAACACTTTCAGGTAAATTGGAAGGCCTTACAATGTGGGGGATTTTTAATAGAACTTTATTATTCATATATTCACACATATCATGTTTTATAGAGATTAAATTTTATAATGCAAAAAAAAAGATGACAGTTATGGAACCATAGAGTCTAGAACATGGGAAGTAATAGTTTAAATGTTAGTTTCAGCTGAAATCAGTTCTGGATGCCACATTTTAGATGGATACATTGATACACTACAGTATTGACACATTTCAGAAGAGAGTAGTTAAGATACTAAGGATACTTGAAACCGTCTCATATAAGCATCACCTAGAAGACCTGGGAATAATTAACCTAGAGAAAAGGAAACTTATTGGGCATGGGAGGGATAAGAGTAATTTCTTTTCAAATATTTGAAAAGCTATTGTATGGAAATAGGAAGAAATATTAGACTTATTGTGTTTGGCTCTAGAAAAACAGAACCAATGAGTGCAAATTAAAGGCATATTTCAGTTAAACAAAAGGAAAATCAAATCTACACAAAATGAAGTAATTTCCCATTGCTGAATGTATTCAGACTCAATTCAGAAAATTGCCTGTCATGGAATTGTGGAGGGGCAGAAGGTTGGACTTTATGATTTCTCAATTTACTTCCAACTGCAGGATTTGACCATATTTTTAATCCTTTTTTGGGGGGAGTAATCCTGAATATATATATAATTTTCTGGTTTATATAGTGGTTAGTCATATATTTATCTTTAAATTGTAGAAAGTGGAAAAAGACTGAGAACAAGATAAGGAAGTCATTAATATTTAAGTACAACATGCATACCCATAGATATGAAGGCACATATGCATATATATGTGTATATATATACATATATACACATATACACACAAATACACACATGTATGCTCATATATATTTTATCTCACTGAAGCTTGTCTCTGAAAAAGCTATTGCTGAAGTTATGAGTCAATCAAATTGCAGCACAAATGTGTGTCTTATTTTATAGTTATGATTCTTCCATACCTGAGTATATATTAGAATTTTAGTGAATTCTGATTCTAAAATAATAATAATTTGCCATTTCAAATGTATTCAAAATAATATATTAAAAAGTCATTCTCAATGTATATCAATAAATCATAAACTCCTCAATTCTGAAGAGCAAAATCATTAAGTTGCAGACACTGATATCTGCAACATGAAAGGTTAATCAATAATAAATGAAAGTGTTTGTTATATTTTGGTTCCTTGTGGGATTTGAGATACCAGTAGATTTGGGATAGATTTCAAAAGGTCTGTGGATTTGTGTTGGAAAAAAAATACATGTTTATTTTTACTTACCTTTAGCTGAAATTAAGAATTTATTTTTATTTTGAATTTAACAAGAAAAAAGCAACAACATTATTTTGAGAAAAGGTCCAATGATTTCAACAGACTACTACAAAGAAAGGTTCAGAATCCCTGCCTGAATGTGAAATGTAAGAGTTATGAATGAAAGTAAAGCAAATATATGGTAAAATATAAACATTCAAACTTTAACACAGGCTCTAATCTAGGCAGTGGCTATACATGGGATCCTCGTGGGAGTGATGGGGATTGGGTATAAAGACATTTAAGGGCAAAATTTATGTATAGTCAAATCCCCCTTGAAAATTATTTAAATCACCTACAAAATGTCACACCTTATCTTTAAATTGTTGTCTAGGATCTAGGAGCTAGGATCTCTTTAAAAGAAAGCAATCTGTATCACAGAACTGATGAATTTAAGGTAGTTGCTATGGAAATGATGGGATATAAAATGTATTAATTTGCCCAAGGTCACAAAGCTAGTAAGTGTCTGAGGTCAGATTTGAACTCAGGAATGAGTTCACACACTCGCTCTCTCTCACAGACACACACAGACACACACACACACACACACACACACACACACACACACACACACACACGGAATTACTCTAAATTTAGAAATTCCCAAAGCATTATATGGAAGTTCGTGTCCTTGAGTTACTCCTGTGTCAGAGTTGACTTAATCCTTGAGATACACTGTTTCACAAGAAATACCACATGCTCAAAACTGATTTCTCCAAATCCTTCAGGACTCTACTTACTGATTAAAAGGTAGCAACTTCCTAATCTGTTAAAAGAATCTGTGCTAATGAGCTATTAGTGGTGGATAGAGAGTGTTAGCCCTCTGATTCAAACAGTTCAATTAAAGAAACACAGTATTATCATATGCAAAATGGTGGCAATAAAGGGCTACTCTTGGCATCAGGATGCCCTTTTTATGATGAAGAAGAAAGTTATTTAACTTCTCTTCACTCCCAAGCAACTTTCTAAAATCATTAATTTCAAGAAAGTTGCAGAACTGATTAGAGGAGGAATTTTATATGGAGAATTCCTTATACTGATGAATTCAGATTTATTCAGAGAATCCTCTCTCATCAACACCCCCCCCTCAAAAAAAATGAAAAAGTACAAAGTAGGCATCAGAAACTGAGGATAAAAATGATAAAAGGAAGGTAAGATGAATTTAAAATGTGACCATTCAGAATAACTAACATAGCCTTTGTTATAGATCCAATGGAGAGAGTCTTGTGATTTGAACCTAGTTCATCATGGACTTGTTGTCCAGTGTAAGTATTCATTCTTGTACTATTTTCCTTGAGCTATGTTAGAGGATTAAATTTTAAACTAGAGCATCAGAGGGGTTCTGTAATATGAATCCCATGGGATAGTTTGGAGGTGCCCACAATTCAGTGATCCTCAAATCATATTGTTACCTGCTTCCCATAACATAGGAATAAACCCATGTCTAATATAGTTAAAGCATATCCATTGACAACTTGCAAAATTGGATGTGACTGAAACATTTAACATCTTAATCTTTATGACCTATGCCTACATTCCTTTGACATTAGTCTAATAAATTCCATTCTGGACCAAAGGCCTCCTTTCTTCTACCTATTATACCATAATTGACTAGCACTAAAAGGCATTTTGTAGGAGAATGAGGCACATTGCCTCAATGATATGAAAGACCAAAGTATAGGCATACCATCCAAAATGACCCCAGTGAGTATGATTTGTAGGTGATAGGTTTGTGAATTATTTTGAATGCAAACAGGGGGGATGTGGGTGACTAAATAATTCCTTAATGCCTGATTCTGCAGTAGGTGTATTGGAATAGGTAGCAACACAGGTAAAATTGGCTGAATTATGTACTAACAGAAATTGCTTTGCTACATTTACTTGTAAAATTATTATAATAATATACATAGGAAATGATGAGTAAAAGTACATGTTTTCTCCCTGTCAGGCAGCCCCAGTTTCTTCTTTGTAGCCTAAATTTGGTTTCTTCACCTTTCCTTATTTATTTATTCATTCATTTATTTATGCATTCACTCATTCATTCATCCATTTATTTATTTATTTATTTTATTTATTTTACTTTGATTTGTTTTTGGAAATAAGTATTTTAGATGGCAGAAAGCTTACTTGTGCTGGTGAAGTTAAAACAGTATAAAGTATTTAGTTCACGCTATAAATACCATCCATGTTAGTGATTAAACATTACTTTAAAATTATGTAAATATTTTCAAAGAAAAAAATATTGCCCAGTGTTTTTAAGCCCATGTGTCAAAACTCAGGTGCATTTAAAATGTGAGAGAAAAAAAAAACTTTAGAAAATTTTTAGCAATAGATTTATGCATATATGCATAATACTAATTCTTAGCAATAGACTCCATTTGAATGACACTCTAAGTAGATATTCAATGTAAATCTCATTTAATCCTCTAAAAGTGTTCAAGGATAATAGCCCTGGAATGAATACTTATTTTGAAAAAAATGTTTGATAATAGTTTGGTGTAATAGAAACAGTACAAAATTTATCTGGGTTCCAAAGATGACCTGAGTCAAAGTACCAGCTCAGCCACTGATACATTGAATAAAATTCATCAGGAAGTTTCCTTTATCAGAACCTCAGTTTCCTCATTTTTAAAATGAGCTGAGTGGACAAAATGATATCTGTAGTCTTTTCCAGATATAAAATTGTTAGATTCTGATTCCTTGACTTTCAAGTGTATTTCTCTGGTAGTACTAATCTTATTATTAGTAATTTTTAATTATTAACAGCTGGCATTTATAGATCACTTTAAGGTTTAAAAAGTGCTTTACATAGGTCCTCTCACTTGTGCCTTATATATGATGAAACTGAATCTTAGAAAGATTAAGTACCTTTCCTAGAGTCAAACAAGAAGTTGAAAGTCAGTGGTAGGATTTGAAACTAGGGCTTCCTGCCTGAAAATTGAGTGCTCTTTTGAAACTTGTGATCTTTCAGTTGTGGATGGAGCCTTGAGGATAGAACCCTTGAGGATGAGAAACACTTTATACAACTTATTTTACATTAATTCCATTGGCATTTCATAGGCATTCTCTCTAGATAGTGTTTTGAGAAAATGTGTTAAATGATATAGACACAATACTTTGTACCAAAGAAACAGTTTCTATTTATCACTGAAATGCACCTGTCAGTTGGTAACCTGTGTTAGGTGACCTTAAATTAACCTAGGTATGTGAAAAAGTTAATTTTAAAATAACTTTACTAGTGTGTCACGGCTATTAAGTCTTCCTAAATTTCAGTTGCCTTCATAGCTTCATGAAGGCTGAAAATCTGATCTTTCATTAAGCATATTGTTATAGAAGTCTGTATTAATATGTCCTTAGGGATACAGCCTTATCCCCTGAGATCTGTGAAATATTAGTAATATTAGCCACCTGAGCCAAATTTATGGCTCAAAAATATCTCACCATTTTATATCTGTCATCACAAAATGTTACATAAGGAGTAACAAATTTTGGTGAATTATTACTGTTGTCTGCAAGATAAATGGATGGCAGCAATCTGATCAGGTGATCTTATAACAGGAAGAGCATGAATATGGTTATCACTAAAAACTGACAGTAACATAGGAATGGTTTGTCATGGAGCCTTATGCCACGTAGAATTAAATTCTTAGGACAAGCTGGTCCTGTTGAAGCTGAGACCATGACCAAAAAAGCAAAGCTGATTGTAAGACGGTCAAAATATCCCATCAACCTGATTCATCACATCTGCCTCTGGGACGGGGATGCTGGTGTCATGGCCTCCTCTCTCCCTCCTTTGGCTGAAGACAGCTTCTAATGAACTTGACTGGATTAAATTTATGGTCCTGTATCTGATTTGCTTGGGTCATTTAGATTCAGCTTGAGTCATATTCTCATATAAAGTGAAGTGATCATATAAATCAAAAGTAGTTTTGGACTAGAAATTTGATTTCGTTAATTCTCAAATTTATTTCAAACATTCTACACTTTTTCAGGGGACCTTTTTCTGATACATTTTATAAAAAAACCACTTTTTGGACGGTAGTAAAATCCTCCTCGTTATTCATTCATTTATATTCATTTATCTATGTACATGTACAAGCCTCCATCCACTCGGTAAAATGCAAGCTTCTAAAGGGCAGAGACTATTTTGTTTTTGTCTCTGTTATTTGAAATGCATTCTGCAGATGGGGAATCATTTATGTAAAAATATGGAGGGAGAAATGTGATGTCATGAGGAAAACAACTAAAAGGTCAGTTTTACAGGAGGAGAGAATGCATGAAAATAAGTAACACAAGAGAAGACTGGAAAAGCAGTTGTAGAGGGCTTTAACTGCCAGGATAAGGATTTTGTGTTTTATTTTGGAGGCAATATTGTGGCAATGAAGGTGTTTACACAAGATATTGTCATGGTCAGACCTGTATTTTGAGTATACCACTATGATAGCTTCACAGAGGATGCATTAGATTAGGGGAGACTAGAAACAACTCAGAAGTTGTTTAGTAGCTCAAGCAATGAAGGTCTAAATAGCATAAAGGCAATATAAGTGAAGACAATGGGATGGGGATAAGAGATCTCAGGAATGTAAAATTGATAAGATTTAGCAACTAATTAGCATGATGAGTAATGGAAAGGGAAAAAAAAAGATGACTCCAATGGTGTAAACCTGATTGATTAGTTCAATTGTACTGAACAGAAATGGAGAAATCTGGAGGAAGGGTGACCTTATGAGTAATATAATGAAGTCTGTTTTGGACACAGTTCAAAATGCCAATAGGACACCAGAGTGAACGTATCTGGGAGGCAGTTGGCAATAGGAGACGATGGTTCAGGAGAAGTAGATATATACATTTGGGAGCCATCTACATAGAGATGACAACTGAACTTCTGGGAGCTGATGTGATCACCAGAGTAGTTGTAAAGGGAAGGGAAGGGAGTGAAAAATTTTAGGTAAGCCAAGTAAAATGTGGACTTAGAATATAGAAGACTGTTAAATTAAACAGTTAAAATCTTAATGATAACTTTGGATGTACATTCCCTCATGGGAATGGGCAGATAAGAACAATTTATTGCAACAATCGTAAAGGAGTCTGAACCATACATTGTCGAGTGCTTAGAGCTTAGATATACATTGAAGATGCCAGTGACATCCACTATATCCCTGGTCATCAACAGTCATTGTGACTTTTATCCTGCTACTGGATTTTGATGATTTTGCAAGAGAGTGTGATGATTTTGTGCAACTCTGTCTCACTCAAATCCAATTGTAGATATCACCCATCATCCATTATTTTTCCCTCAACAATGTGATCTCATTGATCTTCTTCAAAAATGGACCAAAACCATCCATATTTTAGCATACTATTTTGATTTTACCCCAAAGTTCTATCCTAGACCCTCTCTTCAGCAACTTCTCAATTGATAGACACCCTACAGAGTTGATATAAATATTTTTATACATTTGGCTCATTTTCTTCTTTGATCTCTTTGGTGTATAGGCCGTATTGCTAGGTAAAAGGTTATGTCCATTTTAGTTATGTTTGCGGATACAGTTCCAAATTGATTTCCAGAATCATTGGTCCTCACAGCTTCTTCTACAGTGTGTGTTACAGATTTCAAGTTAATGTAAGAAAAAAAACTTCCAAATAATTTGAACTATTAAAAACTGGCACAGACTGCCTGAGAGTGTAGTGGATACCCTTCATTCAAAGTCTGAATGACTTTGCTTCCAACTATAATGTAGATGAGATTTTTGTTAAGGATAAGTTGAAGCAAATGGCTTCTAAAGACCCTTCCAAGACAGACAGTTGGAACTCAGAGCTTGCCATACCATTTAATCATAGTTTTATCAGTCAAAGTAATAGTAACAGCAGCTCACCTAGCTCATATTTATGTATTGTATTAAGTTTTACAAGATATTTCACATAAATTACCTCACTTGAACCTCACAGTAATTCATCGTGATGATTTTATTTCTATCTGACAGGGTATAAGATCCTTAAGGGCAGCAATTACATTGTTTTTGTCATTGTATTTCCCAATAATAGCTACCTGGCACTCTGTCTATAACATTGTCACCATTTAATATATGTTTGAATGAATGAGGAAATTGAGAATTAGAGATGTTAAGCGACTGTTAAGTCACCCAGCTACTAAGTCAGAGATGAAATTTCCATTAGGGTGTTTGTTACTCCAAATCCAGCACCTCATTCATTGCACTTTGTTTTCCCATAATAATACTAACACTTTTTATGTTCACAAATCCTATGCATTGCCACAATTGAGGTACTGTATTTACTTCCCTTTACTCTGAATTAAATACTATTAGTATCTCCACTTTACAGATTAGGAAATTTATCTCAGAGATGTTAAACGGCTTGCAAAGAGTCATACAGCTAGTATTTGGGACTTGAACTGTAAGCCCAGTGCACTATCTATTACTAAACAAAGATGACTTTCTGTCTTTTCTTTTAACCTTCAGGGTTATATCATTCTGTGACTATGACAGATATCTCCTTAAGCTCCTACTGTGAACTTGTCTCCAAAAGACATTTTTCTCTGTTGGCAGTTAAAACTCTTCCACTTTAAAAAGCAGCAAAGTGCTTTCATATTTTAAGTGCTCTCTCATAACCTGTCTCATTGTTTATTCCTTCCAAGGTTTGAGAGTTTATTCTTTAACTTCCCTGAGGGAAGATTCTTCAACTATTACATTCTAAATGGGTAAGTAAAAACACACCTTTTAAAAACAGATTTCGGTGATATATTTCTCACTCCTTCCTATAATAAGATCCAAAATCTGTTAGCACTCTGCTTAATGTGGTACTTTGAATAATTAAAGCATCTTTAAAAATAAGAATAGAGACATTTTTCAGTATTTGCCCATTTATTGAGAAAACATTTTTCTATAGAAAAAATAAAATGCTTAAATTAATATATTCATAACATTTTATTCATATCAATATAATATGCACATATTATACATAGCATAATATATGCATAGGTATATCTTCATTTGCACATAAGTATACATATTCATATATGTTATACATGTTGATCCATGCATACATCATGTATATAGCATAGTGTTTATATGTATATACACATACACAGTGATGTATGCATATATGCATACATGTATATATGAAGCTGGTGCAGATTGGATAGAACACTGCACTTAGAATTAGGAAAACCTGAGTTCAAAGCTGACATCAAATGTTCAATTGATGTATGACCCTGGGAAAGTCACTTAACCTCTATTTGCACCAGTTTCCTCAACTGTAAAATGGGGGTATTAATATCACTTACTTCCCAACGTTATCATGAGGATAAAAAGAGATGATATTTGTAAAAGTGCTTAGCACCATATATAGCACATAGTAGTCCAGCTCAGCATAAGTAAGAAATGATTTCAGCTTTGGTCTTGAACTTGATATGAAAAAAAAAAACAAACTATGAAGGTTAAACTAAGTTATAAGGTTAATTTCCCTATTTCCCAGAGACCAAGATGTCATGTGTGCATGTGTGTGAGTGTGTGTGTGTGTGTGTGTGTAGGAGGGGGTTATGTCTCCAAAATATTTGGAGGAAATGTGTATGTTTGTTCTTGAAGTAGATGTAAAACCTAATTTTAATTGGCTACATGGAACTGGAGTACCACTTATTATACCCCTACAATGGTAAGAAATATCTAGCACAAATGAAGGCACAAGACAATGAAAAAGAAAAAGAGACAATTCCGAACCCCTCAGTTCCTGAGAATATGGAGGGAGAAGGGGGGGATATAATAAGCTAGAGCCTGAAAGAATGGCATGAAAGTCAACCATGTTATATACATATATATAATACATAAATATGTACCTGTTCAATTTCCTCAAGGCAATTCCTTTAGATTCCCTTCTTCCCCCCTGTTTAATTATGTTCCTTTAATTATGTTCCCAACTCATTATCCATTTGGAATTGTACTTTCTGTCCAAGACATATTATTATTACTGTTGTTGTTGTTGTTATTAAATTAATGGGCAAGTTCTATAGTTTACTCACCTAGCTAAATGTCATTATCTAGTCAATAGATATTCTTTACATATTTGACTTTTCTTGTGTGGGGCACTGAACATGATGTTAATTGTATGAAGTACCAATACAATGAGAAAGAAAAAGCAATAGACTGAAAAATTGAAGATAAGCATCACACAGAGGGTAATGATTTTATGATGAGTGTGAGCAGTCTTCAATATACAACAAAGGAACAAATTCATAAAAGGGCAAAGATAAAAAAAAATTACCAAGAAAAGACATGATAAAAAAAACTTGCCTGGTCACATGATAAGGGATGATAGGGGGCCAGTCTGAATTTTCCATATAATTGAATTGTCAGGAGAAAACAAGGAAAATCTCAAATCTTCTGAGTAGGCCCTGTAGCAAACTTATAGGAGGATCATGAGCAAGAATGGCATAAAATAGGCAGGCATGGATGGGTTGTAATCTAAAAGAATCACTGAAAGGAAGATATAGAACAATAATATTTCATTTCCAATTCAGTATATTGAACTAATTTATATTACAATCCTTAAATTTGGTAGAATTGAGGTATTAGACATTTAAAAACAGAGAGTTTCAGTATCATTCATGATCTCAGGGAAATAAACAGGAATCCCCTTCTCTGTCATAAACTAAAGTGATAACCTTTACTTGAAGACCTCCAATTAAGAGAAAACTTACTACCTCATGACATAGTTCATTCCACTATTCAATAGTTATAATTGTTACTGACTTTTGCCCCCCAACATCAAACCCATATGTGCTTCTTTGCAGTTTCCATTGATTACTCCTGTTTTTGTGCTCTGGGTCCAAGCAGCACAAGTCTAATACTTTTTCTGGGTGTCAGTCTTTTGAATACTTGAATATATCTATCATGCCTCTTCTGAGTCTTCTCCTCTACAGAGGAGTTCACCATTTGCTTCAAAGGATCCTCAAATAACACAGTCTCAAAATCCTTCACTACCCTGGTTGACATGTTCACTTTTTTAATATTTCTCCTAAAATGCGGAATGTAAAACTGAATACAACACTCCAGATGACTGACCGAGGTAAGAAAGAAGATAATGTTCAGACTGAAGAAACTTGGCCAAACCTCATAGACAATGAGCTCTAGAACAAGGACCAGAAAAATCCATTAAGGAGTACAAAGTTTATAAACCTGAAAAAAGAATGTTTTTAATTTTTTTAATATCTCATTGCCAAATTGAGGGAAATTGATGTCTGCAGGATATAGAGCTAGCTGTGGTATTACTGAGTCAAAATGTATTTGCAGATTATATAACATAGTTCCAAACTTGTATTCCACAATATCTGGGTGACTTCACAGTTTAGGATTCCAGAATACCATAGTCATAGTCATTGTGTCATTGACCAAGTCCCAGTACTTATACTGCCCTGAAGCCCCATTGCTTATGTCTTTCCCCAAATTCTTGATCTGTTGTGCAAATTGACTCTCAACCTACTATGATGTTCAAAACTAGTTTAATTTGTTAGGACTTCACTAAGTATCAAGTGCAGATCCAAAAAGCATATATAAACCAGTTCCATATGGTTCATATATTCCTAGATTCCTCAGCTCTGCTTTGACCACTGGTTTCCAAGCCCTTCTCTGAGTCTAGAATATTTCCATCCCTATTTCTTGTTCTATGTCTTAAGCTTTATTTCAGCTTCTCACTGTGTATTATCATTGCTACTGACATTCAGACATTACAGGAGGAACTGTACAGGAAGGGGTAGGAGGAGTAGAAATATAATTTCTAGTGTGTAGGACTTAGAGATGAAAAATAATCCAGTTCAACTTCTCTGTATTGATTTGGAAAGTAAAGAGAAACACTTTGAAATGTGTGGAGATCATACCCATGATAAATAGGAAAAGGAAGAAAGCATTAATTATTTTCACTCTTTCAAGTCCTAACTTCTAAATTATCACATTTTGTTTCATAAATTGAGAGTTTAATTCAGCTTTTTTTAATCCCTTGTGTGATATGAAATAAGTCAAGTGGAAAGGAAGAGCAAATAATTGTACATCTCCATTCTTCTAATTTCCTATATGCCTATAATCCAGGCAATAGGCTATCAAATATTATAATTAAACAAAGTTGGTGAATGCACTTACAGAATTGAATAAAATATTTGGATTATCTGTATGGACATAAATGTAATTTAATTGCTTGAAATCTCAGTTATGGAATTTAAAGATCTCTATAAAAATAATGAGGCATATAGAGCTAAAAAAGATGATGTTGTACAAAAGTATATAACATGAAAATCTATTCAGATGTAGGTCCATGACTTCAATGTTATGGCCATACCTTCCACTGGTGCAATTCAGAAACCCCATCTATTTTCTTATTTTGTTTGGTTTTTTCAATATCTTTTCAGAAATCATCTCATAGAGTATCCATCCAATAAACTAGAAGCCTTCCTCTGTATATTTTATTAAAATTACCATTGGAATGCATGTCTAGAGATGAGCAAATCTCCAGAACACATCTAGTCCAAACTCCCCTCCATAACTTATTTTTTAGATTAGGAACTGAAGGTTCAGAGAGTTTAAGTGGCTTGAATGAATGAAAAAGCATTTTGAAAGTGTTTACTCTGTGCAAAGCACTATGCTAAGCATTGGTAATACAGAGAGAAAAGTAAGGCAGATCCTGTCCTCAAGGAGCTCACATTCCAATGAGGGGGACAACATACATTTTAGTTGCAAAACAGATGGAAAAGGCCCATAGTCCATAATATGCAGCTGCAAAGCAAATTGCAATACTTCTTCTGTAATGTCATTTCCACTAAGCAAATCATATCAATTTCTGATGTTGCCCCACTTTATGGGACCAAGTACTTTGATGATAAGAACTTTCTTTTCTGGATCTTCAGTAGCAGTGGCTACAGCATCTGCAGTAACAGTTTCCAGTCCCCATCTCCGTAGTGATTGCTTCTTCTGACGAAAATAATAGCCAGCACCTATATAATGCTATAGGTTTTCAAATATTATCTAACCTTATTAGATACTATATTATCTAATTCATTATCTTAATTGATATTTAATTTAGTCCTCACAACAACTATGAGAGGTAAACGCTACTGTCTAAATTTCACAAGTGAGACAACTGAGGCAGACAAAGGTGAAATGACTTTCCCAGAGTCACATAGCTAGCAAATATCTGAGGGCAGATTTCAACTCATCTTCCTGACTTGAGGTCTGGCGCCCTATCCATTGTGTCCCTTAGCTGCCTGCTGCATGGACTGCATAGGAAATTCAGTTTATTCAAGTTCTAATAGGTAAGAGCTATAAGAGTGAAGCCTCATATAGATGTGAAGCCATGTCTTCTGACTTGGAATACTCTTTCCAGTGTACCATGGTGCCTTTCTTTAATTCTTTTAAATATAAATGATTTTGATGGTGAAAGCACCACCAGCACTGTTGCATAGCTCTCTAACCCTAGTTGTGAAGGAAAAAAAATTTAAAAAAAATCATCACCCTGAAGCCAACCTAGTCAGAGGCCCTGTTGAATTCTGTGAGCCTGGTCCTCAGAAAGACAGATGGTCCCTTGCTGGACCCCTACTCTGAGCCTTTTCAGCTTACTGATACTTGGCAGAGACTGGTTCTGCTATCATAACTTTTCAGAGCTCAGGCCAAGATGAACAGAACTTTGGTGGTGGTTATAACTATTCTGGAGTGTAAACAAAGAATGTTAGCTTCTTAAGAATGGAAGACATTTGCATCAGGATTTGCATTTAAATATTGTAAATGCTTGCCATAAATTACTTTTATCTATTTGTTAAAGGGATTTTAAAAGGATTCTATAATGTATAACTCTTCAACTTTTCTTATTAAGTTATTTGCAAATGGAATCTTGGATCAGGAATGGGCTCAATACCCTGTCATGACTATTATATCGAGAGTCAAATATAAAGCTGGTTTTTTGCCTTTTAAAGCCCTTTACAACCTGGGTCCTTTCTTCCTTTCCAGTCTTCTTACACTTTCCTCAACTCCACACACCATACAATTAATCTATATTTGTTGTTACTCATAGCCAACACTGTATCTCTTGATACCATTCCTTTTCAGGGATTGTTGCCCATGCCTTGAATGCTCTCCCGGCTCAGCTCTGCCTCCTAGCTTCCTTTAATATTCAGCTCAATTCCCACTTTCCGAAACAAACTTTGCCCTATCTGCCTGAGATTACCTCCTGTTTACATGCTACATATGCTCTATACAAATGGTATCCTAATCAACTTCTCCAATGTCTCAAATTTAAGATGATTAATTAATGCCTTAGATTATAAAATCAGGATGCAAAAAGATCTTAATGGGCCAGTATATAGAGATGAATCTGATAAAATTAAATATAATAGGAATAACTGCAAGGTCTTAAATCTGGTTTCAAAAACAAACTTTATAAGTTCAAAATGTAGAAAGCAAAGCTAGAAAGTAGTTTGAAAGAGATTTGGAAATTGCAGGAAAAAAGGATCTCAATATGAATCAACAGGGTATATGGCAGATGAAAAGTGAAACTTATTTTTAGCTGCATTAAGGTATGTATGGAGTCAAGAACTTCTGTGATACTCTGTCCTGATAATAAAATCACATCTGGAATATTGTCATGAGCATTAATAACTGAGAAGAGATCTAAACTATGAATTTGAAGGTCTGAGCTCTATTTCAGATTTTGCCACAACTTTACTATGTGACCTTGGGCAAGTCACTTAATTGCTAGAGACCTTAATTTTCTCAACTGAAAAATGAAAGCATCAAAATAGATGATCTCTAAGGAAGTTTTCTACTTTGTGATTCTGTTATGGCTTTATACTATTGAGTAGAAAATAGTGGGAACCAAGACCATTCTGCTATGCATTCCAGTACCATACGTGTTATTAGTTTAGCATCATAACTCTAGATGTACCACTGACTCAAGCTCTTAGTCTACTCCTTTATCTAAAAGACAGGCAAAATGAGTGAGGAATTCCAAGGAACCCTGAAACAATGCACTGTGATCTCAGAATACATGAAGAGTGACACTACTCACATGACCAGAGCAATCAGTGAATTGGACCCTTCACCAGTAAGTCTCATGGCTATTAGGCAGGTCCTAGACTCATTTGCAAGTCTCTGTCTATAATATTATTTCCCACTTCTCTGTTTCAAGTGAATAGGAATTGGTTTCCACAATTCCTAGCCCTCACTTGTCCTTAGTATTAACTTAAATATCTATCCTTTCTCTCTCTAAAAGGGTAGTTAGCATTAGCTTTTACTAGCTCATTAATGAGCATCTCCTGGGCCTGCTTAGGCTTCAAACAGAGATAGCCATCACTACTACTTATGAATATGATTCCCTTAAGTTATTATGGAATATTTTCTACCAGGAGAGTTTTTAGGAAAGAAGGATATTTGTCTCCCTAGGCTCTTGCTAGAGTGTCCTAGACTTTTGGTAGAGTGTCTACTGTTCCTATCTGATTAATACTTAAATTTATCCTATTATCCCATAAGAAAGTGTCCATTAATGCTCTAATGTCTCTCCGAGGCACTTCTATTATCCTTTGTCACATTTCCCTAAGCAAATTCCCTAATGTATTCTTACAGGGAGATTCCATTAAAAGTGATCAGCCCATGTGCCAGTCCCTGTTACACTCACTTCTTATATTCAATCAGTCACCAAATTGTGTTGCTTTATGTCAAATCTCTCACATTCATCCCTATTTTTTGTACCCAAATATCCTCATTCAGGTCCTTATTCTCTCTTGCTTGTGCTATTGCAACAGCGTACTAATTGGTCTCTTAGCACACAAAATTCCTCCACTCCAATGTATCCTCCATACGATAGCTAGATCAATATTCCCAAAGAAGAGCTCTGACTATGTAATTCCCTTCTGAAGAAACTTCAGTGGTTCATTATTGCATTGAGGACTGAAAACAACACCTTTAGTGTTTCAAATTCCTTACAACATGCTTCCAATCTACCTCCTTGAGTTTATTTTATATTATTCACCATGACACACTTTATATTCTAACTGAAGTGACCTACATGTTCTTCTCCATATCCAATATTTCATCCCCTACCTCCCTGAAATTGCGCAAGATAGCCCACCTAAGACTGCCTCCTCTGGAGTGCCTTCCATCCTCACCACCACCTCTTAAAACCCCTAGTGATTCGTGGTTTTTTTTTTTGTAACTCCTATGTATTACTTGGTATTTACTTATCTGGGTGGGTACATGTTCTATTCAATCCATCTTCCTCCCAGTCACATTGCTCCCCCTAAGGTCTTGCCTTGGTATCCCCAGCACCTAGCAGAGTGACAGGTACATATTAGATGCTTATTAAACAATAAATGATAAAATAATGAATGGATATATGGATGACCATGGCCTCAGACTTGTGGGATTCCACAGTAGCTGACAGGGAAATGCCTGAGAAAATGGGGAAGAAATCAGAAGGTATTTTTTCAAGAAAGTAGCTGTCACTGGTCTTGTGACAAAGAATCAACATTGACCAGTTTTTGGTATATTCTGTTCCTAAGAGCTCAAGTAGCTTACAAAACAGCTTAATGCACTAGGCTTTCCCCAACAGGATATGTGATAAAGGGGGACTAAAACCTAGAAATATCAGGAAGGTAGCCATGTTAACATCTCCACCAAGAGCTGAATCATTCTACTATTGGAAAGTTTCACTTTATTCTCATTCTTATCAACATACTCAATATAATAATCAGTTTAGGAACACCAACCCAGAGGTCTGAACTTCCAATTCTTTTAATAAGTTATCTAAAATCAGCCTCCCAATGTGATTCCCTTCCTAGAACTATGTCACCAGCAACTACACTGACTCTCTGGTTGTAATAATAAAAGGTAAATCTTTCACTAAGATATTCTGTTTGATTTCCCCAAATCTGACTCAATAACTTCAAAATATAATACTGTCTATTTCTACAGGTGTTCAAACATCTCTTGAAGTCCCACTTCCTGAATTGTTTTTCCTAACTGGAAGGGAGATAATTGTCTTCTCCAAACTTATATTGAATCAGAAATTAAATGAGTTTTTGAGGTATCAGTGAACTTGATGATCATTTACTTAATAAATAATGAAGAGATTGAGACCTGGAGAGGTAAAGTGCCTTCCCCAAGGTATGTATGACTACATACATTCTACAATTTTAATGCATCATGAACATTTACATTGATGATTTTCAAAGTTCATATTTTCTTAATGTTTTTATTCATCACATCACTTATACAGGTTTCTATCTAAAGGCTCTTGTATGTTTTTCTTCACCCATCATTATTATCAACATTGTAATAATGGAGACATGAACTATATTTATTGAATTTATTCCATGAAGTAGCAAACGCATGTGGACATTTTGCAAATTACATTCTGATGACAATGATTTTACAGCACAAAGGTAATTGCATTAGACAAATGTAAATCCAAACTATATTACTGGAATTAGATATTTGATTTTTGTATTTTTAATTTTCATTTACTTTTTTAAAATTAGGAAGTATAATATAAATCCTATAAGACTAATTACTCCCCTGGAAAGTAATGCAATAGCATGCTTTTTCTATGCATTACAAAGATTTACCTATAAGAATTAGGTAGTCAGTAGATGGCACTGTTTATTTTACTAATGATAACCGACCATTTCTATGTTGTTATAAAATGGGTTGACTGATCAGATCATTTGATAGAAATTTATAGCTGTATATAAGTTTCCCACCAGACTAGTCCATTTGGTTACTCAACACTATGCTGCAGTGGCTTCAGTGAATAGACAAAATTGGAGGTTAAAATAGCAAGATTCTCATTAGTTTTGTTTATCATTTATGCTTAATACAAACCAATCTCCTTGAAGTATTTGATGCAATGGTTCCTAAAATAAAATTTCCATTAACAATAATATAGCTGTTGTGTTTTGGGTTTTTGTTTTTTTCATCAAGGGTATTTTTATTTTATCAAAGAAACCTGAAGTGATGCTATTTATAAATTATGTGAATTTCAGTTCAGGTTAGTTCATTACTTAGATCACTTTTGTAACTTAGGTTTAGGAGGAGAAGTAATAGCAATCAGTGAGTTTGGGCTTCTGCATAAATAGGTAAAAATGCTCAGATATACAAAAAATGAAGAGTCATCATTGAGATTCAATGGTATCCTGCAAATATTATTGTTATCTTAGGCTATTCAAAGTTATCATATTTAAAAATTTATTGCACTTTTGTTGTATATCCCATCTCTATGTCTATGAACTGGCTATACTCTGTGACTCAAATGTTGTTCTTCTTCACCTCCATCTGTTAGAATACCTGACTTCCTTCAAGACTCAATTCAAGTGTCATCTTCTGTGTTTACACAAACACACATGTACTATATGTATAATATACATGTACATACATGCATGTATGTGTGTGTCTGGAAAGAGAGAGACAAAGAGAGATAGAGGGAGAGAGAGAGAGAGAGAGAGAGAGAGAGAGAGAGAGAGAGAGAGAG
>NW_020954687.1:8444689-8495831 GCF_900497805.2 Vombatus ursinus
AGAGAGAGAGAGAGAGAGAGAGAGAGAGAGAGAGAGAGAGAGAGAGAACAAGCATTTTTTTCACAGAAGGAAGACATACCATTAAGAGAGATCTGGAAATGTTTTAAGGTGGGGTTTTAGCTGGAATTTTAAGAAATCCAGGGAAACCAGGAGATGTATATGAGGACAGTATAGCATGTATATGAGGAGAGTATAGCAGACATAAGGATCAGTCAGCAAAAATGCGTGGAGTTAATAGATGGAGAATCTTGTGGGAGGAATAACAAGAAGGCCTGTTTGACTGGATTATAGAGTACATGGATGGGGAATAAAGTGTAAGACTATTGGAAAGATACAAAAAAGCCAGAGATTTTGTATTTAATACTGGAAGTAAGAAGTGACTAGAGTTTATTGAATAGAGAAGTGACATAGTTAAGTGCATGAGGAAAATGGTTTTGGCATCTGGCAATGATTGCCGATAGAAGGACCAATTGGAATGCTGTTGTAATTCTCTACATAAGGATGAGGTCCTGTATGAAACTGATGGTTGTGTGAACAGGGGAGTGGACAAATATGAAATATATTGTGAATACAGACAAGACAAGATTTGAGAACAGATTGAATATATGGGTGGATATGGGTGATGAGCTGAGGATAACATCAAGGTTGTGAGTCTGGTTGGATAGTGATTCCCTCAATAATAATTCAGAACTTGATAAGAGGGGAAGATTTGAGGAGAAAGATAGTTCTGTTTTGAACATATGTTTTAGATGCCTATGGGAAATTTTAAGATGTCAAAAAAAAAGCCAGTTGATAAAGCAGAACTAGATCTCAGGAGAGAGAATATTGCATACATAGATCTGGGAATTATCTGCATAGAAACTATAATTACCCTTATAGGAGCTAATCCATCACCAAGTATGATAATATAGAGGGAGAATAAATGAATGATTAGGACAGAATTATGGGAGTATACCCAAGGTTAGTAGGTATTATATTAATGAAGGTCCAGGATAGAAGCTGAGAAACAGTCAGCCAAGTAACAGGAAAACCAGGAGAGAATAGTATCACAAGACTGAGAAAAAAGTACTCAGATAGAGAAAGTAATCATCAGTATCAAGGGCTGCAAGGAGTTTAAAAGGCTGACAGGAAAAGGCCTTAGATATTTGGCATTTAAAGCATCTCTAGTTAAAACATCTCTAGTTACAAACCAGCTTCAATTCACTGTTGAGCTGAAAAGATACCCCTCAACCCTCTTGCAAACAGGCTTTCTTCCCCTCCACTATAATCAATCAGTCAATAAGTGTTTATTAAAGTTTACAATGTCCCAGGCATTCTTTTAAACTAATTCCTTTCCAGATCATTAATTATGTCACTGTACCCAAATACAATGATGCTTTTTACTATTCTCATTTTCTTTTAGCTCCATGGGACATTTGATGCCAAGATCACCCCCTTAGCAATAAAAAATACAATTCAATACAGTACAATGAAATATATAACATTACAACACAAGCTGATTTAGCCTGTTTTTTGTGCACAGAGTTCTATGATTGATACTGAAGGAAATGAAATATTCCCCCCATCCATAATTTACAGGTTGGTAGGAGGATAAAAACAAAAACAACCCCCCCCAAAAAAAAGAAAATCAGCAAAAGTATATCTCTTGATAATCTCTCTTCTTTTGTCTTCCATAACTGATGCTGAAATATTATAGTTTTATTCTTACTCTATATCTCTGCCTTCTTAGTTTCATTTGCTGGCTCCTCATTCCCCATTCCCGTTCTTCAAATCTTGATGTTTGTGTCATAGGAGAGCGACTGCTTCCTTTTTTGTAGCTGTATCACTACACCTCGAAAATAATTAATAAATGATTGATAATTACTGGTTAATTGGTTGATTCTCTCTGTACTCTCCTTTTATATCTTAATTACCTCCATGGTTTCAATGAGTACTCTTATGAAGATGACACCAAAATCTATACTTTTCCTAAGAGATTCAGCCTCATTTTCTAATGTTGAGTATCTCTACTTGCATAGAACACATAGTTTTTTAAACTGAGTTCTCCCTCAGAAGTAGCTCTTATCCTAATGTCTGTATTTCTGTTAATGGTATCATTTTCTTCCCAGTTAACCAGGATCATACCCCTTGGAACTATCTTTAATTTTTCCTTGTTCCTAACCTTATTGTCCAACCAGTTTCTGTGTCTCATCATTTCTAATTTCACAATATCTTTAGTGGCTTTCATCTTGTCTTCTCTCTCATTGGAAACATTATTTTTCCCCACTTATTAGCATTTTAGTTTTTTTTCCAATTACATGTAAAGGTAATTTTCAACATTTACTTTTATAAAATTTTGAGTTCCGTTTTTTTCTCCCTCACTCCCCCCATCCCAAAGACACCATGCAATCTGATAGAGAGTATACATGCATAATCCTATTAGACATATTTCCACATAAGTCATGTTGTGAAGGAAGAATCAGAACAAAAGGAGGTTTAAAAAAGCATGAAATAATGTTCACTGATGCTGAGTCCATTCAGCATGCTACTCACAGTAAGGCAATTAGACTCAAGGACCCAACATACATGTCAGGACTTGCACCAAGAGCCAACATAACACTGAAAACCTACTTTTCTCTTTTCAGTGTTCTGGAGATGTAAGCTCAAGGCTGCAGAATTTTTGTCAGATAGGATAGAAAGCCAGCTCAGAAGGCATCAGCCTTTCAGGAGCAAAAGCATGCTGAGGCCTATAACCCCTTAGCACCACTACTGCAAAACTCTGAACAGTTGATGCATTGATGAATAACCCCAGTGCAGCAGCACAGCAATTCTCTAACTTGCCAGTGTCTTGCCAGAGAATTGAAGAACAGGAGAGGTACCAGACACCAGGACAGGATTCTGTGTGTATGTGTGGAGTGGGGAAAGGCTGTACAATACTCCATTAAATCTGAGGGAAATGACACCTCACTGAGGTGTAGCCAGTTCTTCCCATCCAAAAGTCAGTTGAAGCAAATTATGAGGCTGGTGAACTATGTACTGCTCAGCATAGAGGAGGCTCTGAATCTTTGATATCCAGCCTCCAAGGAAACCACCATGAAAAGGAACAGTCAAAAAGTAAATATAGGAAAATCAGGAACCACAACCAAAAAAAAAAGACTGACATTACCAAAATTCTCAAGAATAATGAAAAAAAACACAAAGATCTTAAACACAAGCAGAAAAAAATCAATCTTAGAAAATGAAATAGATGATGATGTAAAAGAACTAACAAAGAAAAAACCCTTTTGGACCTGATGAATTCATAGGAAAATTCTATAAATTTTTTTTAGAAAGTAGTTAATATCTATAGTTAACAAAATATTCTCCAAAACTGAGAAAGTATACTACCAGAATATTTTTATTAAAACTAAATTAGGGAAAGATAAAACAGAGAAAGCAAACTGTAAGCTAATAACATAAAAAATATTGATACAAACTTTTAAACAAAATTCTGTCATGGTGTTTCCACTGGGGTTCATTTTTTCCGTCATGTCCAACTCTTCATGACGCTATGGACCATAACATGCCAGGAACTTCTATCCTCCTGTATCTTTGAAAGTCTGTGTAAGTTCATGGTCATTGCTTTCGTGACATTATCTATCTATCTCATCCTCTGGATCCCCTTTCTTTTGGCCTTCAATCTTTCCCAACACCAGGGTCTTTTTCAGTGAGTCCCATCTACTCATTATGTGGCCAAAGCATTTAACTTCAGCTTTAGTAATTGTCCTTCCAATGAATAGTTTGAATTATTTTATTTGTGTTGATGGATTTTATCTCCTTGCTATCCAAAGAACTTTCAAGTCTTCTCCAGCACTACAATTCAAAAATATTAATTCTGTGGTTCACAGTTTTCTTTATAGTACAACTCCTGCAGCCATACATTGTTACAGAAAAATAAAAACAAAAACAAAACATAGTTTTGACTCTAGGGACCTTTGTTGGCAAGGTGATATCTCTGCTTTTTAGGATGCTGTCCAGATTTTCCATAGCTTTCCTTCCAAGGAGCAATCATCTTTTAATTTCATGGCTGCAGGCTCCATCTGCAGTGGTGTTTAAGCCCAAGAATATAAAATCTGACACTGCTTCCATTTTTTCTCCCTTGGGAAGTGATGGGACCAGTTGCCATGATCTTAGTTTTTTTTTTAATATATATTAAGCTTCAAGCCAGCTTTTACATTTTCTTCTTTTACCCTTAGAAAGAGGCTTTTTAATTCTTCTTCATTATGTGCCGTAAAAGTGGCATCTTCTAAATATCTGAGACTGTTATTATTTTTCCCAGCAACCTTTATTTTTACTTTTGAGCTGTCCAAACTGGCAATATGCAGAATGTACTCTGCATGTAAGTTAAATAAATCAGATGACAATATACAGCCTTGTTGTACTTATTTTCCAGTCTTAAACAAATCACTTGTTCTATATTTGGTTCTAACTGTTGCTTATTTACCCACATATTTTTCAGTAATTCGAACATTCTTTGGAATTGTTTTTCTTTAAGATTGGAATGTAAACTGATCTTTTCTAAGTCAGTAATCACTGTTGAGATTTCAAAATTTTCTGGCATATTGAGTGTAGCACTTTAACAGCATCATCTTTTTGGGATTTTAAATAGTTAGAATTCCATCATCCTTATTGTTAACAATGCTTCCTAAGGCCTACTTGATTTCATTCTCCAGGATGTATGACTCTAGATTAGCAACCACATCATCAAGGTTATCAGTGATGATGTTATCGTTCTTATATAATCCTTCTGTATAATCTTGCCAATTTTTCTTAAATCTCTTTTAATTCTGCTAAGTACTTACCATTTATGTCTTTTATCACACCCATTTTGCATTAAACATTCCCTGTATATCTCTAATTTTCTTGAAAAGATATCTTATTTCATATCCTATTGTTTTCTTTTATTTCTTTGCAAAGAGCTGCTATGAATATTTTTGTGGTGGCAAAGAACTGGAAACTGAGGGAATGCCCATCAATTGAAGAATGGCTGAATAAGTCGTGGGATATGAATATAATGGAATACTATTGTACTACAAGAAATGATGAGCAGGTAAAGTTCAAAAAATAAAACCTGGAAAGACTTGTATGGTCTGATTCAAAGTGAAGTGAGCAGAACCAGGAGAACATTGTATACAGTAACAGCCATATTGTATGATGACCGACTTTGATAGACTTGGCTCTTCATAGCAATGCAAGAATCTAAAACAACTCCAGAAGACTCACAATGGAAATGTCTATCCACATCCAGAGAAAGAACTATGGAGTCTGAATGCAGATGGAAGCATAATATTTGCTCTCCTTTTCCTTTGTTGTTTTGTTTTATTGCTTCATTCTCATGGTTCATCCCATTAGTTATAATTGTTCTTTACATCATGAATAATGGGAAAACATGCTTAATATGAATGTATAAGTAGAGCCTATATCAGATTGCATGCTATTTTTGGGGGGAAGAGGAGTGGGAGGGTGAGAAAATTTAAAACTCAAAATCTTATGGAAGTGAATGTTGAAAACCAAAAATAAATAAATTAATTATCAAAAAAGAAAACAAACAAAAAAACCCCAAAAATAAGAACGTCAGACTTGAAAAAAAAAATATGTTGAACACCTTATGACCTGAGGGGATCATCTTCTGGTACCATATCTTTTTGTTTTTATTTTTGTTTATTTATTTTGTTTTTTGCTTGGCAATGGGGTTAAGTGACTTTCCCAGGGTCACACAGCTAGTAAATGTCAAGTGCCTAAGGCCAGATTTGAACTCAGGTCCTCCTGACTCTAGGGTTGGTGTCCTATCCACCATATCTTTTATAACTTTAATATCGTCCGTGGGAATTTATTGGCAAATATACTGAAGTTGTTTGCCCTTTCTTTCTCCATTGGATCATCTTTTATAAGACTTTTTCACTCTGTCTTGTGTAACCTTGCATGGGATAGCTTATGGTTTCATTATGCTATGTAGCACTTTCCCCATAACAAGGCAGTGATCCAAGAGAGAGCTATGAGAGTATAGTGACTGACTGATCCACGAAATCATTCATTATGACCAAGTGGGATTTATATCAGGAATACAAAAATGATTCAACTTTAAGAAAACAATCAACATAATCATGTTAGGTACCAAAACATTCAAAACCACATGATCATCTCAATAGATGCAGAAAAAGCCTGACAATATATGCAAGATTCTTTTGTGTAAAAAAAAAAGCTTGTAAAGTATAGGTATAGAGGGACCTTTGGTTAATACCATAAAAAACATAACTAAAACAAAAGTAAGCATCATATTAAATGGGGATACACTATAATATTTTCCAATACTTTTGGGAGAGAAACACAGGTGCCAACTCTTACTTCAGATTGACAAACTGTTTCTTGATATAGTTCTAGAAAGGATAGCAGTAACAATAAGCCAAAAGAAAGAAATTAAAGACATAATGATAGGTAACGAGAGAAAACAATACCTGTCCAATAATGATATGATGGTTTACTTGGGAAATTCTAGGGCATCCACAAAAATACTATTTTTGACAATATCTTTAGTATAAAATAAATTCACCAAAATCAACAGTATTTCTGTATAATGTGCTAATATAATTAAAATATCAATAGTACCAACATTAATTTACACTTTCAATGCTAAGCCAATCATCTTACCCAAGGGAATAATTTTCTTGAACTTGATAAAATAAACCTCAAACTCTGTTATCAAACAGCAGTCATCAAAACAATCTGGTATTATTTAAAAAAATATTGATCAATAGAGTAGAGTATATAAGGGGGAGTCAGAAACAATAGAACTCAATAACTGAATGTTTGAGAAAGTAGAAAGCATAAATTACATCAGAAAAACTCATTATTTGATAATAAAAAATACCGCATGGGTGATTATAAAGGTGGATGGTAAAAATTAGACTTTGACCCACACTTCACACCATATTCCACAATACATTACAAATGAATAGACCCACTTAATATTAAAGATGATACTATAGAAAAAAATAGAAAAGAAATAGGTTATGAACTTCTCAGAGCCATGGGTAGGAATTGTAGTCTTAACTAAATAAAAGACATAGATAATTATAAAAGATAAAATAGATAATTTTGATTAACAGAAAAACTTCTCTAGAGAAAATACTAATGCATCTTGGAAAAGAAGGGAAGTGGTTAAATGGGGGAAAACTTTTCATCCAATTTCTCTGATAAAAAGGAGATAAACTAACAGTTTTCAAAAGAATTGGAGAATATTCACAGCCACATGTAAAAATGCTGCAAATCTCTTATAATAAGAGAAATGCAAATCAAAACAACCCTAAGATTATTATATCACACCATTCAAATTGGCAAAATGTAAAAAATGACAATAATCAATGCTAGAGGGTTTGTGGAAGGGTAGGCACACTAATATATTGTTGGTGAGCTTTGAAATGATACAACCATCTTGGAATGCAATTTGGAATTATGCAAATAAATTGATTAAAATATTCATACTCTGAACTAGAAACTGATCTTATACCCCCAAGGAAGGCATTGAGAATGTGAAAGTCTCTATTTATACCAAAATATTTGTAGCAGTATGTTTTCTTGTGAAAATAAAGAATTGGAAACAAAGTAGATGTACATCAATTGGTGATTTGCTAAACAAATTGTGGTACAAGAATGTAATATAATATTTGTGCGCTGTAAGAAATGATGCGTATAATTAATACACATTAGAATGAAGAGATTGATATGAACTAATGCAGAGTGAAGACAACAATATACACAGTAACTACAACATTGTAAATGGACAGAACAACTACCTACCAAAAATAAAAAATAAATATTCCAAAATTTTAAAGATCAGGCAGGACATAATTGAAAAGATATGAGAAGATAACCCAATTCTTTTCATGGAGATGAGATTTTCACAGATGTTACATATTGCACACAATTTAGGAGGTTTTTAACAAGAACTATTTGTTATAAGGGATTACCATCTGGGAGGGGAATGGGAAAGGGTATATCTGTATTAATGTGTGAAACAGAAGATATCAATAAAAAAATAAGAAATTTAAAAATTAAAATTAAAAACATGATCATTTTTGCTTTCATTCTCTCTAGTGGAAGAGAAGCTTAATTTGTATGTGCATTTATACCATTTTACTTCTTCAGAAAATGGACTCTGTATCAGATGGCATATTTTACTTATTGCTAAGCTACCAGAAACTTTACAGTCAAATTTACTGATTAATTATAATTCATTTTATAAGTTTGGTAGCCTATATTCCTTCCCTTTCTTTAAATGATGTCTATTTGTTTTACTACTAGACAACTTATTTTTTGTGAATTAATTTTTACTTGTATGCCATTTCAAGTCTTCTCACATATATTGACATGATATCAACATGAACAGTAAATGAAAAACTACAGCAATAACATTCTTCTTCATCCTGAAACAAAAATGATCATTTTATTATTGAACCAATTATGTATTATATGTCTTTGGATTTTCTTCTCTGTCAGTTTCCCATGGGAAACATCTGACTCCAACCAACCAGTATACTCTCTGAATGGCAGTCACCATCTAGCTGGCTTGTACTCAGAGAATAGAAACTAATTTTAACATGCAATGAAGCAAAACATTACTAGGAAGGTAAATTTGTTGCTGTTGCTCCCCCCAAAAAATCATATAATTCATTCTAAATTGATATTTGGATTATCCACACTGCTGCTTCCCTTCCATTAATACAGATAATAGAAAGTAGAGTGTTCGGATAAAAATAATTGATCCATATTCATAACTCACAACAAACTTTATCCCCCCATCTTAAATTAAACAGACTCATAGAATCACATAATCTGAGAACTTGAAGAGATCTTTGGGATAATCTCATCCAAGTTATATATGAAGAGGAAATTGTTCTGTAACATTGTCTATCTGAAGACATTTCATAGCTAAGTATTTGCTCCTGAGAAAGCTCATTCCACTTTTAGACCATATTGAATAATGAGAGAAATTTGGAGTCAGAAAAGAGAGGCTGAATCATGCTCCTGCTATTTAACATCAGAGTCAACTTAGGAAGACATTTATCCTACTGGCCTCAATTTCCTCCAATTTAAAATGAGGAGTTTGTTCTAGATCTAATAAACTATGATACCATGATTGTAAGTTCTAATTGAAAAAAAAGTGAAAAAACCAACAACTTTTGTTGTGTTTTTTTTTTTTTACCTTTAGGATCAGAGGTCAAAACCAGCCTCTGTGTCTTCCAGCCTTTGTGTCTGGTACTATCTTTGGGATCCAAGCATGAAAATCTAATTCCTCTTCAATATAACAATTCTTTGAATATTCACAACATCTATCCTCCCTTAATCTCCACTGATTTGTATTCCCTTTTATAAGGTAAACACCCTTAGCTTGTTCTACTGATATTTAAGTGGAATGTTTTCCGGTCTTATCTTTTTTGTTGCCTTTAGAGTGTCCTTCTACACTCTAAAGTGTCAACATTACTTGTAAAATGTTCTTGATGAGTTTTAGGATAGTGTGAGGGGTATTTTAGGTCCATTCTGAAATTTTGGGATTCAGATGGATTAGGCAAGGGAGCCACTAAGCATACAGGGAAGGAGAGAAGGGGTCTTTGTTGTTAAGAAGGTTAAAAAAAACCACAGAAACAAAGCAATCAGTATTCTGTTTTTATTTTCCAGGAGAAACCTAATCTAGAGTATCATAGCGATCATATTCACAGATTAACTGGACATTGCATTTTTGTAAAGGAATTTGATTCTCTGAGGAAACTGGATCTCCTCAACTGAGACAAAAAGTTGGAGGGGAAAGGCATAAAAGACTATGGGGGTGGGTGGTAAGGCGTGCTTAGAGATTGTGATTAGTGATATATAGGTCTCTGCAAGGATAGATAGATTTTTTCCTAATTTTCTCTTAGTGTGTTCCACATATAGAATGGTAATCAAAGCAATGCAAAATGCTTACATTAGGAAATGTCTAAATTGCTTTTCATTCCCAGCAGAGGAAGAAGCTGGAAGAAGTGAGAATTAATACTCCAGATGTAGCCTAAATAGGTCAGAACACAGAGATGATACAATCTTTCTTATGCTAGACATTATACTTCTCTTGAAGCATCTCTCTCTCTCTCTCTCTCTCTCTCTCTCTCTCTCTCTCTCACCAAAACATATCTTAATACCAGCATTTATCTGGTAGAGTTATACAGTGTGTCTCAAAAGTCTTAATGAAGTTGAAAGCTGTTAAAATTTTTACTAAGATTTTAAGACAGATATGACCTGTGTTTCTATAACTGCTATAAGAATATAATTTTAGAAAGATCACAGTTGCATATAAGATGAGTGTGAAAAGGCCAAAAATTATTAAATAATAATTATGTGTTTGTGAGGTAGCATGCCATACTATCCATGAACTAATATAAACCCTAGAAAAACCTCCTCTTCCCCACTCCTCCCATCACTCATCTACCACCATCCAGGCATGTTGGACAGAGTATATGTTAAAGGTCATTGGAAAAGAATTAATCATATAAGACAAGAAAGAATTGACAGATTGTGATTAGAACAGTTGGGAGTAGCACATACATTAGATACTGAGAGTAATAACAGAGGATATTTATGTAACACTTTAAAGTTTGTTATGTATAGTATGTACATTATCTCATTTCAACCTCACAACAGCCCTGTGAAGTAGGTGCTATTATCCCCACATTATAGATGAAATAGATGTTTAGAGAGATTGTGACTTACTCATTGAGTCAGTATGTCTAACTACACCTCCCACATCATTACTTCTACATTTGATAATTTAATCTTAAGTGTGGGATTTCACATTTATCTTTTCTAAATCTTATATATTATATTTGGCCGATTGTTCTGGTCTCTTGCCATCATTTTAGATTCTAATTCCATCATGCAACAATACTGACAACCCTCTCAATTTCATGCCATCCATGTATTTGTGCCATGACTTGAATGATAATGTCTTTCTCAAATGTATTATTCCTATCTATTAATGTGCTTTTTTGGAAGATTCATAAAGACAGTAACAAAGACACTACAACCATCTACAGTAATTAGCTCATAGCAGGGTGCTTCATAACAATAAAAGCTGAAGTTCATTGCCTTTTTTATTTATTTGTTTCATGGACTCCTTTGACAGTCTAGTGAAATTTGTGGACCTCTTTTCAGAATAATGCTTTTGAATGCAAAAAACAGAATGCCTAGTTTTACAAAAGAAACATATTACATTAAAATGCATTTATCAAAATATTTTAAAAGTTCACAAATCTCCTCTTCTTACCCAGTTAAGTACCCCTGAATTAGAACAATCTTAAAGTGCAATTGATTGCTTTAAGAAATAGTGGGAGACCTCTCTGTAGAAATCACTAAGTGAAGGATGCCTAATCACTTTTCAGATATGTTACAAACAGATTTATTTTTCAGGTATGGGTTGGACAAGATAGCTTTTGAGGTTCTTTGTAACTTTAAGTTTCTGAGAGGTGATGGTTCTATTTCTATGTGTCAATAAGGAGGCATTATTGCAAGGGGTAAAATAAAGATGCAACATAAATGTGCATAACTTTTGTGTTAGATCCAACAATAACCTACAGCAAAGAATGACAATAATCCATTACATATTTTGTAACAAATATTTCTGAGAGTCATTATTGTTGGAACATGAGAAATCATTTAATTACAGTGATCTCTGTGCAAGGCTACTAGGAAATCCTATTCTATGAAATCTAGACTTTGAACTTGAGGAGTGTGCTATATTGTTCCTGTAATGTCTGCTTCTTCAATCTCTATTCTGCTCTTAACTAAGATACTAACTTAGATGGTATCTTCTCTTAGCCTTTAATACCAGTCACTCTGACATTCTAGATACAATTGGGAAAAATATAAGATGTCCTCTCCTGGTATGGTTAGTGATCACCTCTTTCCCTTACAGAGCTCATAACTCTACCAAAAAGGTACCAGCCCAGAGATTTACTCTTATTGAAGTTTTAACAACTTATATCACCCCAACAATGAATGACATTTCCTCTCTCTCTCTCTCAGAGCTTCTTCATCATCCCTTATTACACAATTATAGTAGCTAATATATTACTTATGACAATTTTGTATTCTTTCATTCTTCAAATCTTTTGCCTAGAAAAATTATAATTAATTAGATATTAGCACTTCCACCTATAGGCACCAAAGGCAGGGCATTTTATAAAAACTGACCACATTTATAGAATTCCATGCCAGCTCTGTATGCAAACTTCATGGTATCATTTGTGTAATATTATCAAAACAGAAATCACACTTAAAATGCATGAAAATATAATACCTAATAGGATGACTGACTGTTCTCTATGAAGAGATCCGGGGAAAATAGCTTTTTAAATGACAGTGTAAAATTTAGGTTAGAAGAATTTTCTGATAATCATGTTCATGAAACAACAGAATGAATTGTCATGGGAGGGTATGGACCTTTATTCTTTAGAGTATATTAAGTTCAGAATGATTCATATCTGGCTAGGATGATTTTGTAGAAGTCTGCTTGAAGAAGAGAAGTAAACAATGATTCACTTCTTTGCAAACCTATGCTTTAAAGGTCTGTGCTATAGTATGTCCTTGGATCTTCTGGAACATTTAGTCTTCTTTGGGGAAAATAAGAAAGACATAATTAGAAAATGCATTACAGATAATTACACATAATTTGAAAATGCAAATTAGAAAATAATTACTATTAATATGGTGATAATAATCAATAGCATATGTATATATACATATATACATACACATACATACAAATATAACACTAAGTTTTGTAAAGCACTTCACAGATATAATTTATTTTTGGTCTCATATCTCATTTAAAATATGATAGTACAACACATAGAGCAACCTATTTTCATATCCTAAAATGAATAATATTTGCCTCCTTGGTTATCTTCACATAAGACATAATATCTCTGCATTCCATGCATTTTCTCTTCCTTATGCCTGGAATGGGGGAGATGACACTCAAACAATGTAAAAATAAGTTATATCCAGCATAAAAAATAGTTCATCTTAGAGGAAGGCACTAGCATTAAAGGGGTTGGGAGGAAAAAAAAAAACAAAAAAATTCTGGCCATGGTTGAATATTACAGATAGACAGATAGGACAAAAAAAAGCCAAGAAACCAGAATGCAGAAATCAGGAATGAGAAAATTTCAGGCATAGGGGGCAGCCAGTGAAAATGCATGGAATGGAGAGATATTATTATGTCTTATGTGAGAAATAGCAAGGAGGCTAGTGTTATTGGATTATTATGAAAAAAGGTATGGAGGGAAATTAGCATTTTAGGACATGAAAATAGGTTGCTACTTTATTTCTACACTATAATGAGCTGTACATTCACATGCACAGTGTTATTGGAAATTTATTGGAGATGTAGAAATGATTCTTGGTCTAGTACCTTTCAACCATAAGAATTTGTGTAATTCTGTGATTTTTGTAATACATGTGAGACTGTGAACTATGGTATCTTTATCTTTTTTCATGCCCAACACCTTCTAAAAGATAGCCTTTTATGTAGTAGATGATGGAGATCAATTGCTTCAAGCTTCTTTTGCCCAGAAGAAATCCAAATAGAGACAACTAGAGAAATTAATAAATGTCCCTAAGTGTAGCTTCTGACACCAACCCCGGGTTTGTAATATCTGGAATGTTCAAAATTAGTACCTTCAAATCAAGATCCATATCCCTTTAACAACTGCAGTATAAAATGTCATCCCACCCCCCACCCCCCAATGAACTGGAGTCCATTTAGAACAAAACAACTTTCTAATTTTGAGTTGTTTTTGAATATTCAGTCACATACACTTATGATTTTACTCTTTCACCCTCCCCAAAGTGAGGACCCTGAGAAGACAGTGACATGGATAATGTGCACATCTTCTGACTTTTAGGTATGATTTAACAGTCTACTCAATTGATTTGTTTACTACAAAAAGACTCTGACATTACATCTACTTAGTATAAACCTTTGTCTATGTTCATTGAAATACTTAAACTTGTCCATCACAATATATGTACAGTAAATATTTGTTGCTGATGATGAAAATTTTACTCAAAAATACCCCAATCCATCTAATACCAAAGTTTGCTAACATGGAAATCTATCATGGTTGTAAAAATTAAATCACCAAATACATTAAAGTCACATCAAATGTGTTTACACTTTGTCAAGCATATTATTATTCAAGAGAGTCTCCCTAGATTTAGCAGCAAGTATTCATGATATTTTCCAATCTAGACTAAAATTCAATAAATTATCAGATATTTACTTTTCTTGGATCCTTTTCTTAGCAGCTAAGCAATTTCTCTTAAGGCTGGTTTCATATAAAAAACTGCCAGACTCACTGTAATGGGTTTATTTGGCAAAAAGTAAATTGTTTTCTGAGTTACCTAGGATAATTGCAAGAGAATGGTCATTAAGAATCACAATGGGTTTGACCTTTACTGTCCTCATTGTATTTGTTTCTGGTATTCTGCATGTGGTATTTTGTGACTCATAGTTACATAGCATCACCAGAAAAATATTGTTAATTAAAAAGGAGGACCTTTTTTGCTAGAAGGAGTCTGTGGTCATTAAAAATGTTATATAATTTCCCCAAAGCAATCTTTGTGTTACAAAATACCAATCTTCAAAGAACTAAAATTGAGGGTTATTCATAGATCTGGAAAGGTGCATGTGACTGGCAGTTGGCTGTCACATTACTAATAAAATGTATAAGAGGAATATAAAAAATGTTAGAGTTACATGATTTGAAAACCTGGTGGGTCAATCATGTAAGAAATAACCAATGGAAGGCTTTTGTGCCCATTAGTATACACGTGAGGTGAAAAGATCTAAACATAGGACCCCCTAAAATTAGAAATTTATGCAAAGATATAGATAAAAGTTGCCCAGGATAAGAAAGCATGAATAAGTAGTAACATGAACTTCTGAAGGGTGTACCCACATCAATGAGAATACACATATCAACACATTATAGAAATATTTTCTATTAAGTATTTGAAAGAAAAAGCTACTTTGAAAATACACTACATGATTTTATTTGTCAGGATAAATATTCCTTATGGAAATATTGGCCTTGAAGAAATGATAAAACTCTGTAATTTGTGTTTCACAGGTGATCAAGATGACTTTGCATAGAAATCAGGTTTTGTCTATATAGTACTACTAGAAGTATTAGTTTGACCAAATTTAGTTAATAAATTAAAAATGGACATTCAAACATTTAAAAATAATTCAACACTTCTCTCACTTGTGTTTTTTGCTTAATCATTTAATTCTATGCCTCAGTCTCCTCATGTTCAAAATGGGGATAGTGATGCTTTGTAGTTAGAATGGTTTAGTGGGGGAGAAATTATTAGATTTGGTTCTGTAAGACTTGTGTTCAAATTCTAGCTCTTATTTTATTAACTGTGTATTATGGCATCATGTAAAATCACTGTATTTTAGCTAGAAGACTATAGAATGTAGAGTGGAAAGGAATTCTAGAAATTATGTCCTATAAGTCCTTTACCTTAAACATAAGGAAACTGAGTAGAAAAGGTTTAATGTTACTTGAAAAATATAGCAAACAAATATAGCAAAAAACAGTCATTTTGAACCCAGTTCTATTCACTCCAGATATAGACCCCTTCCCATTATACCAAGTTACTTCTGGCTGAGGTCACAGCATTGTTTACTCACTATTTACTACCTTTGAGACCTTGGGCAAGTTACTTCAATCAGTTTTCTCATTGATGAAATGAGGGAATAGCAACCCTTTCAAGTCTAAGTGCATTATCTTAAGTCCTTTTCTTTATTATTATTATTATTATTGCTGTGGTTGTTTAGAATCTAAATCACACTAATGTTAAATATGACTTTTGGAAGTCAAACTATTGATAACAAAGCTATACATTTGGAAATAAATTATTTAAGCCTCTAGAAATTTGTTATCAAAGAACCTATACACTTAAGACCTGAAATTTTATTCTAGAAGTTAATTAAAAACTAAGCATACTGATTGACAAGTTTGGTAAGACAGATTAGACACAACAGAATACTAGAGTCCTAGAAACAACCAAGAATAGCCTACAAAACTTAATATAATCCTGCATTAGAAAAAATTAATATTTAATGAAATAGAAGATTTTTAAGGAAGAAGGTACAAAAAAAAACATCAACTTGATACACAAATTTTTCCTAGCTGAGAGGGAAGTAGGAGAAGAGGGTAAGAAAAAAGTGGGAGTGATAAAAGGAGTAAAAGATTGAAGGAGGCAGTGGACAGAATCAAAAGAGACATTTGATGAGCAAAAAGGTAAAAAGAGAGGATCAATAGAAAAAAAAGTAGAATGAAGAGAAATACATAGTAAGTATTCACAACTATGAATGTAAATGAAATTAGTTCACCCATTAAATGGAAGTTGATAGTAGAATGAATTAGAAACCAGAATCCAACAATATGTTGTTTACAAGAAAAACAATTAGAACAAAGAGACACACAGAGAGTAAAAAAAAAATACAGGACTAGAGCAGAATCTATTATGCTTTAGCTGGAGTAAAAAGTCAGTGGTAGTAATCATGATCTCAGACAATATAAAAGAAAAAATAGATCTGATTAAAAGAGAAAAACAGGGAAAATATATCTTTTAAAAAGGTACTATAGACAATGAATTAATATCAATACTAAATATACATGAAACAAATGCAAAGCATCCAAATTATTAAAGGAAAATTTAAATGAATTACAAGAGGAAATAGTAAAACAATACTAATGGGGAACCTAAACTTAACACACTCAGAGCTAGAGCAATCCAACCATAAAATAAATAAGAAAGAAGTTAAGGAGATCCATAAAAGTTTAAAAAATTAGATATTACCAACCTCTGGAGAAAATTGATTAAGAATAAAAAGGATTATACCATTTCTCAGCAGTATATGGAACCTTAAAAAAAACTGACCATGTATAAGGGCAGAAAAACCTCAAAAAGAAATACAGAAGAGTAGAAATATTAAACATACCTTTTTTTGGATCATGATGCAATAATAATTACATTCAATAAAGAGCCTTGTGAATGTGTATATTTTGATTAATTAAAGCTAAATAATCCAATCTTAAATGATAAGTGAGTTAAAGAACAAATAACAGAAACAATTATTTCATTATTGTATTATAAAGCAATAATCATCAAAACTACTGGGTATTGGCTAAGAAAGAGAGTGGTAGGTCAGTGGAATAGATTAGGTACACAAAACATAGCAGTCAATGACTATAATAATCTACCCTTTGGTAAACCCAAAGGCTCCAGCTTCTGGGATAAGAACTCATTATTGAGGTGAAAAGATCTAAAGATAGGATCCCATAAAATTAGAAATTTATGCAAAGATATGTACAAAAGTTGCACGGGATAAGAAAGCATGAATCAGTGAACTTTTGAAGGGAGTACAAACATTGATGAGAACACATTATAGAAATATTTCATATGGAACATTTGAAAGAAAAAGCTACTTTGAAAATACACTGTATGATTTTAATTGTCAGGATATATATTCTTTATGGAAATATTGGCCATGAAGAAAAGATAAAATTCTATAATTTGTGTTTCACAAACTGCTAGGGAAACTGAAAAAAGATTATGGCAGAAACTAGGTATAGACCAAAATCTTATGTCATATACCAAAATAAAGTCAAAATGGATACACAATTTAGATATAAAGGCTGATACTATAAGCAAGCTGGGAGAACAGGGAATAGTTTACCTGTCAGATTTATGGATAACAGAAGAATTTACAGAGGAAGAGAAGAACAAGAGATAGAGAGCTTTATAAATTTCAAAATGGTTAATTTTGATTGCATTAAATTGAAAAGTTTTTGAACACAGACAATGCAGCTAAAATTAGGAGGGAAGTAGAAAACTGGGAAATAAATTTTGCAATAAAGACTTTATTTCTAAAATATATAGAGAACTGAGTCAAATTTATAAGAATATATATCATTCCCCAATTGATAAAAGTTCAAAGCATATGAGCAGGCAGTTTTCAGAGGAAGAAACTAAAGCTATCTATAGTCATATGAAAAAATGTTCTAAATCACTATTGATTAGAGAAATGAAAATCAAAATGACTCTGAGGTACCATATCACAAGAATCAGATGGTTATTCACAGACCAAAAAACAGACCAGGAGTCCAGTAACCAAACCTCTCCTTGGATCATGCTACCTTGGAAGAACTGACAGTTTATAGACCCCCAGAATTAGCTCGACAAAAAGCACCTGGCAGGAATCAAAGTCTTTCTTGGAGAAGGATGGGGGGAAGTTGAGACTAGAAATATCTGTCCTTCCTCCCTTGGGGCCACACACAACTACAGCCCATTGCCACATGTAGTCCTCTCAACTTGGGGTGTCATATACTTGGATGTGGGTACTCTCTCCATAGGAACACAAATTCCAGTGGCTTCCTATTGCTTCCAGAAACAAATGCAAAATCCTCCATTTGGTATTCATAGACTTTTGTAACCCCTTCCTATCTATCCAGCCACATTATGCTTTTACTTATTCTTTTACTCCTGTACTAGGCACTTCATAAACCAATTAATTAGAAGATAAAAATTTTACTTGATTTTTGTTAAGTTTTCAAACAAGGCCATTTAGTCTGTTTGAGCTACTAAGCATGGATTTGATTATAGGAAAGATGCATTCAAGGGAGATTTGTCATCTTGATGGAGTGTGTCTTTATTCATTGATGATGATAGATTGGAATATCATTCAGCATATTTATATAGCAGTAATCCCAGATATATTTCTTAAGCAGTGATATAAACTTTTTGGATTCCTTTTTGTTCCCCAAAATGAAAAAGAAGAACTTAAAACAGCAAGTAAAAAGTTCCATGTGTGCATACAATTAATAATTGTACTCTATTACTTTAAGAATCAAATGAGAGATTGAGGAAAGACTGGAAAAAAAACAAGAAAAATCAAAGAAAAACAAGAATATGATGAAAAGAAAGACAACCAATTAGAAAAGGAGATCCATAATCTTAAGGAAGAAAACAATTCCTTGAAAATCAGGATTAGGCAAGGGGAAGCCAGCAAAGTTATAAGAGATCAAGAAATAAACAAAATATAAAGAATGAAAAAATAGAAGAGAATATGAAACATCTCATAAGAAAAAACAACTGATCTGGGAAACAGATCAAGAAGAGAAAACATAAGAAAATCACACTACCTGAAAACTATGAGAAAAAAAGAATCTTGATGCAATAATACAAGAAACAAATAAAATTGTCCTGAAGAAAAAGAGGGGAAAGTAGAATTAGAAAAAATCCCCCTATCGTCACCTGAAAAAGATCCTATGGGGAAAACTCACAAGAATATTCTAGTCAAATTCAGAAGCCCCCAGCTCTTCACAAAATATTAAGAGCAACAAGAAAAAAAACAATTTACATAAGGCAATACAACAATTAGAATCATACAAACAATATATATTGAAGAGTAAAAAAAAAACAAAACAAAACTGGCTTCTGGCCAAAAATATCATACCCAGCAAAGCTAATAATAATTCTGAATTAAAAGAGATGGATATTTAATGGATTGTCAGACTTTCAGAATTTAGTTTAAAAAAAAAAACTACAACCTGAACTTAATAGAACATTTGACATACAAAAACCAAGAGAAATATAAGGTACATACTAATGACCAATTACAAGGGACTCGATAAGGTTAGACTATTTGCCTTTTATGTATGTAAATTGTAAAACTTATGTCTAAGGTTGTTATTAGTAACTAGGTAGCTTGTAAGAAAGATTGGGGACAAAACAGGAAAATGATAAATGTTGGAGAAGATTTGGGAAAATAGGAACACCAGTGCATTATTAGTGGAGTTGTGAAATGATCCAACCATTTTGGAGAGTAATTTTTCTTTATTTCTTTATTTATTTTTACTTATTTTTATTTTTAGTTTTCAACATTTACTTCCACAAGATTTTCAGTTCCAAATTTTCACCCCATCTAGCCCCTCCACCCACTCCAAGATGGCATGCATTCTGAATACCCCTTCGCCTAGTCTGATTTCCTTGCTATCTCTCCCCCTGCTTCCCCTTCTATTTTCCTATAGGGCAAGATAGATTTCTGTACCCCATTTCCTGTATTTCTTATTTCTCAGTTGCTTGTGAAAACATTTTTTTTAAACATGTGTTTTTTAAACTTTGAGTTCCAAATTTTCTCCCTTACTCCCTCCCCACCCACCACCTTTGAAAAGGCAAGCAACTCAATATTGGCTATACATGTACAGTTATGCAAAACACGTCCATAGTAGACATGCTGTGAAAAACTAACTATTTTCCTTAATATTATACCACCCCCCCATTTATTCTGTTCTTTCTTTTGACCCTGTCCCTCCTCAGAAGCATTTGCTTCTGATTACACCCTTTCCCAATCTGCCCTCCTCTCTATCATCCCCCTACTCTCTTGACCCCTTCCTATTTTCCTGTAAGGTAAGACAGATTTCCATACCCAATTGAGTGTGTATGTTATACCCTCCTTAAGTCAAATCCTATGAGAATAAGATTCACTCATTTCCTCTCACCTTCCCCCGGTTCCCCTCCACTGTAAGAGCCTTTTCTTTTTGTTTTTTTTTTGTGAGATAATTTATCCCTTTCTACCTTTCCCTTTCTCCTTCTCCTAGTATAATCCTCTCTCACCCCTTAATTTTATTCTCCAGATATGACCCCTTCATCTTCAACTCACCCTGTGCCCTCTATCTATCTATCTATTTATCTATCTATCTATCTATCTCTCTATCTATCTATCTATCTATCTATCTATCTATCTATCTATCTATCTATCCATCCATCTATCTATCTATCTATATATATATGTACATACATATAATTTTTTCCCTCCAACTACCCTAATACTGACAAAGGTCTCATGACTTACAAATATCATCTTTCCATGCAAGAATGTAGACAGTTCAACCTTAATAAGTCTCTTATGATTTCTCTTTCTTGTTTACCTCTTCATGTTCCACTTGAGTCTTGTATTGGAAAGCCAAATTTTCTATTCAGCTCTGGTCTTTTCATCAAGAATGCTTGAAAGTCCTCTATTTCACTGAATGACCATATTTTCCCCTGCAGGATTATACTCAGTTTTGTTGGGCAGGTGATTCTTGGTTGTAATACTATCTCTTTTGCCTTCTGGAATATTATATTCCATGCCCTGCAGTCCCTTAATGTAGAAGCAGCTAAATCTTGTGTTATCCTGATTGTGTTTCCACAATACTCGAATTGTTTCTTTCTAGCTGCTTGTAATATTTTCTCCTTGACCTGGGAACTCTGGAATTTGGCTACAATATTCCTAGGAGTTTTCCTTTGGGGATCTCTTTCAGGAGGAGATTGGTGGATTCTTTCCATTTCTATTTTGCCCTCTGGTTCTAAAATATCAGGGCAGTTTTCCTTGATAATTTCCTGAAAGATGATGTCTAGGCTCTTTTTTTGGTCATGGCTTTTAGATAGCCCAATAATTTTTAAATTCTCTCTCCTGGATCTATTTTCCAGGTCAGTTGTTTTTCCAATGAGATATTTCACATTGTTTTCTAATTTTTCATTCTTTTGGATTTGTTTTAGAGCAATTTGGAACTGTGCCCAAAGGACTCTAAAAATGTCCATACCCCTTGACCCAGTGATAGCACTTCTAAGGCTATATCTCAGAGACATCACACAAATGGGAAAAGGACCCACATGTACCAAAATATTTACAGCAGTTCTTTTTGTGGTGGCAAAGAATTGGAAATTTAGAGGGTGCCAATAAATTGGGGAATGACTAAACAAGTTGTGGGATTTGAATGTAATGTAATCCTATTGTGCTATAAGAAATGATAAGCAGGCTGACTTCAGAAAAACCTGGAAAGACTTGTATGGTCTGATGCTAAGTGAAGTGAGCAGAAGCAGGAGAACTTTGTGCACAGTAATAGCCATGTTGTGCGATGACTAATATTAATGGGCTTAACCCTTCTCAGCAATAAAAAGGTCTAAGACATCTCCAAAGGCCTCGTGATGGAAAACTCTATCCACATCCAAAGAAAGAACTATGGAGTTTGAATGCAGATCGAAGCATACTGTTTGCTATTTTTTTCTTCTGTTGTATTTTGTTTCCTCTTTCTGGTGGTTCTTCCTATTGGTTTTAATTCTTACCTACAACATCACTAATGTGAAAATATGTTTAATAGGAATGTATATGTATAGCTTATATCAGATTGTGCACTGTCTTGGGGAGCATGGTGGTGAGGGAGTAGGAGAAATATTTTAAACTGAAAAGTATATGGAAGTGATTGTTGATAAATCAAATTAAATTAATTAAAAATTAAAAATAAAAACAAAAAAGAAAGATTGGGGTAGACCCTGAGAATGATATGACTTCAAAAAGTAAAACAGTTCAAGAACAGCTAAAGGAGTAATGATCTTATACAAATGAGGTGCAAACCCATACAGAGGAATTAGATGAGAGAGAGGGGCTGTTAGTTATGGAAACATACTTTTATCAGGAATGGATTCAAGAGGGAAAAATACACATACATCTAGAAGAGTATAAAAATCTTCTAAATTTAGAAAAGAATGAAACTCTAAGGGAAGTGGGAAGAGGATAAAAGATAGATCTTTAGAGGGGAGGGTGAGGAAATAGGTCAAAGGAATGTACAAAATGATGTTCTGATTTATGGAAAGGGAAAATAAGGTAGGCATTGTTGTAGGGGGGTAGGTTAAGTAATAGGAGGGCAAGGTAGTGGGTAGAAGTAAAGCAGAGGAGTTAGGAGAGATAAGAAAAAATAAATAGGCACAAACATAAAAACAAAGATTAGGAGTAGAATCTCTTAGGAAAAGTATATGTTTATGTATGCATGTACATATGTGTGTATATATACATGTATGTATATATCAATATCAATATATAAATATATCCACATTTAATTGTAATGTATGTGGATGATGATGTAATGATGTGGATCTGGTTTAAAGTCTATGAACTCTATTGGGGATTTGTGACAATGTTTTTTTAAGCTTGATTAGTTTGCTTCTGTAGCAATTTGAAACTTCCATAATCATATGGACAAAGATTTTGGTATCCATGCAATTGCATCAAACTTTGACCACTTCTAAATTAGCATAACATATTATGCTAGGGGCAGGGAGAAGGAGGGAAAAAGAACAAAGTAAAAAGTTCACAGTAGGGAACAAAAAAAAATCTACAAGGAAGCAAAGATGGACAGCTTTCACCATAACATGCAGTATTTAATATATAGGCTTTCTTGAAATGGAAAGTTGTGGTTATATATTTTGAATCCTCTCCTATATTCTGCTATTTACATATTATATTTTTCCTTATTCTATATTTAAGTTTAATAATAGTTTATAATGTTACTTTTTATTTTCTTATATATTTAAGGTTTAGTATTTGTCTAAATTTTTTTAAATTAAAAATTATGCTAACATTGAAAACATATTAAGAGGTATGATTACAGGTTATGAGGAATAGCTAAGTGGTGTAAGAGATAGAGTGTTAAACCTGGAGTCAGGAAGATCTGAGTTCAAATTTGGCCTCAGACTCTTGCTAGCTTGTGGACCGTGAGCAAGGCACTTGATCCTGTTTGCCTCAGTTTCATGACCCGTAAAATTAGTTGGAGAAGGAAATGGCAAACCACTGTATTATCTTTGCCAAGAAAACCCCAAAAGAGCTCACAAAGAATCCAACATGAGTGCAAAATGACAAAACAACAACATTATTATAGGTTAATAGATGAGAACAAGAGAGCTACTCTAATATAGTATATAGAATTCAAATGAGGGTATGCATCTGACTTTTTTTTTGCATTTTTTTTTTGCATCTGACTTTTCATTGGAAATCTGGTTGTGGTTGATCATCTAGCCACTGAAGTGGTTTGTAGATAATTTAATGACAAGTACAGAAATTGTAAGAATATGTTATGCTAATTTAGAAGTGGTCAAAGTTTGGTGCAATTGCATGGATACCAAAATCTTTGTCCATATGATTATGGAAGTTTCAAATTGCTACAGAAGCAAACTAATCAAGCTTCAAATCCATATGCTTATTGTCACAGTGGGGGGGAGGAGGAAAACAATTCTGTGTGTGTGTGTTAGTACATAATTGGCCAGTGATTTTTTGCTTAAGTCATCATTAAAATATTTTTATTATGAACCTCTTTAAAGACATTGTCACAAAACAATTGTGACAAAACATTGACACAAATCCCCAATAGAGTTCATAGACTTTAAACCAGATCCATTGTTGTAGTCTAGCACATGCACTATTTAAAAGTGGATTTGACATGTTCTGCTGCAACCCAGGACATAGTCAGAAATAATGGATGGAGATTGCAAAGAAGAAGACAGGCTCCATGTAACGGAAAACTAACAGTTAGAACTATCCCAGTGTGGAGCAAAACTGATTTGTGACATCGTCATTCTCTCTCACTTTAGTTTCTCATTCTAGAGCAACACTTGACAGAGCTATAGTTGAGCATATTCTTTTTCAGATTAAACCATGATCCACTCCAATATTAAGATTCTATGTTTTTCTGATATCTCCTCCTTCCTGTTTGGTATATAAGTTCATCTAAAAAGACTCAGCAGAAACCTCTCCCAGACAGCTTGAATTGACTATAAAGCCCAATGACTATGTATTCAAGTCATTATGAACATTGTGGAAAGTAAAAACAGAAATTAGGCAGAGTGGCTCAGGCAATTTTATTATAACTAATAACAAATATGTTCTAGTAAGACTGAAATTGAAGGTACCAAGATTAGTATCAATGTGACTCCTTTCTAGTAGGGGGAATTTGATCTACCATTTGTCTTTTTAGTCCTCTGGGAAACGTGACCATTGCTGGGCACATCAGAGGAACGTCCCTTTTAGAGCAGACACTATATATCCAAGGACATTCTAGAGAGTAAATAATCTCAGACTATCAGATGTATGCAGAGATGGTGAGCCATGATGGACCTGGATTCAAACATTGTCTCACCTATTTACTAGCTATTTGACACAGGGCAAGTGATTTTCCTCAACTGAGGATGATGATAATGATGATATGATGATGATGATGATAATAATAATAATAATAATAATAATAATAATACCTAACTTAAAGGGATGTTGTGAGGATCAAATGAAATAGTACATACAAAGAAGTTTGCAAGCATAATATATAACATATAAACTTAAGCAAATGTTGTTGAGTTTCTGGGGTTATGGTCTCTTGCTTATTTAGGTCAACAAGATAATGGGATCTAGAACTAGAAAAAAAACTTAGAGATCATTTAATTCGATTTGTTCATTTCAAACATCAGAAAGCCTCAAAAAGTTGTTGCTCCCCAAGGCCATTCAGGGAATAAGTAATTTAGGCCTAATTAGAGACAATGTTATGTTTTTTAATCCAAATCTAGTTCTCTTTCTGTGATATCCATTTTGCCATGACAGAGAGTCCATAGTCAAGGTACAAGGTAGTAGTTAAAACTCACCCAGGGTTTAATATTCACCACTTCAGTTCCTCCTGATATTCTATAGCTATTCAGGAAAGATTTCAAGTATAAGCTACTTTATTTAGAATGTCTGTGTGTGACCTTTCATCTGATGTGACTGAGTTAGGATTATGAGCACCACAATAGGCCATCTAAAGGTACATCTGCTATAGCAGAAGTATGGCTAAAATATTCTAGAGCCCATGGGAAGTATTAATGTCTGATAACATTTGAGAATTAAAAGAATGGTGTGTGGTAGGTATATATATCTCAGTAAGATTATAGAAATTACCCTTGGTCACATAGCTAATAAATGTCAAAGTAGTGCTTTGAACTCCTGTTTTCTGACTCTGAATTCAGTTCTTGTTCTCCTATAGTACTTTTTCCTACTGTTCTCTACCTGCTTGTTGTTCAGTCATTTCAGTCATGCTCAACTTTTTGTGACCTTATTTGGTATTTTCTTGGCAAAGATAATGGAATGGTTTGCCATATTCTTCTCCAACTCATTTTACATGAAATACTGAGTCAAACAGAGTTAATTAATGCATCCACGGTAACACAGTTAGCAAGTATCAGAGGCCAGATTTGAACTCAGATGAGTCTTCCTGACTCTAGGCCTAGAAATCTGTCCACTGTACCATCTAGCTGCTCCACCTACCTTTACTTTAGTTAAAAAGAAAAAAAAAGTCTCACTATTGACTCCTTATCCTTCTCCTATAAATATGTCCAATTCTCCCTCTCTATAAAGGAATTCTGCTCTCCTAACCTGGATACCTTGTTGATCAACTGTTCCATTTCTCTTCTTCTTTTCAGTGTCAAACCGAAGAGTCTGTATTTGCTGATTGTGTTCCTCTCTACTTACTATTTTTATGCTTCCTCTGTTGGAGAAAGTCAAAGATATTTTTTTTTCTTTTTCTTAACTCTCTTCTTTTCATACTTCATGCTAGAGCTGCTTTTCTTAGCTTTTCTTTACTGAGGGAACTGACTTGATTGCTCCCTAGACATGTATTTCCATTTAACTATACCAACTAGTTCTGGGACCCTGTCTAAAAATAAGTCACACTAAGACCAAGTACTAAACAATTTAGTCTTATACTCTTTTTATTTTTTATTGTTGATTTATTTTCCAGTGGGATTAAAATAAATCTTTTCCAACAATTGATCAAGCAGATTTCTGAGAGTATGAACTTTAGCAGTTTCATAATAACTGAGAGTTCCAAGATTGTAGGGCATAGGTCTCGAGCTGGAAGGGACTATGGAATCAAAATCTCTCATTTTACATTGAGGTAACAGAGGCTGAGGGAAGTTAGGTGATTTGCTGAAGGCCATATAGGTAGCGCAAAGAACTATAAGTGGCAACCTCACTAGAAAGCTCACTTCTTCAAGTGAAAACCCAACTTTATATTCTTTGCAGAATAGTTAGAGCACATCATTGGTTATATTTTGATTCAGAAGCAGGATTTCATCAAATAGATCACTTAAGAGCAACATCTGGGTTTTTGAAAGTCTTCTTTCCTAGGGCCAGTCCTTCCAAATACTTTTGGAATGAGTGGAATCATGTCTTAAGGAGATGTGGCTGCACTCTTAACTTGTGTGTAATAGCTCAAATTAGTATATTTAACAACGAGTTAGAAAACAAGGAAACTGATTTGACTCTCATTTCTGATGTCTCAATCATAATATCACTAATCTTTCAGATTATTTCCTTTTTCATATTCGTATGAATTCATCACAGCTGCAAAACATGTGTGTCCAAAATATAATTGTAGCAACCACAGGACTATCATATGATATTCAGAAATGGTTCCAAAATTTGCATTCCAAATCAACTGATGAGTTAAGGAAGGTTCTCATTTTAAATTCTCTTCTCTTGTGCCTTCATAGGGGCAAGAAAACTATAAATCTACCATCTGCTGTAAGACTCTCTGGTCATAAAGATTGCAGTTAAAACTCAGTTAATAGCTTAGTTCTGTCTAGAATGATTCTTTAATTTTCATTTCTTATAGGGTGAGTTAATTAAATCTATTAAAGCCATTTTATCACTCCTTAAGGTTATACAGGTTTATGTTTGCTTCTGTTCTAAAGAGTAATATTAAAGCTTGTATTTGTTATTTCTGAGACACCTGATAGTTTACGTGGCACTTCTCATGACATCATGGCTAAAGACATTTTAGTGTTGAACTAAGCCTTGAATCTTTGTTGTTGTTGTTGTTGTCGTCGTTGTTGTTGTTTTTCCAGAGAGGCAAACAATATTATCATCTCTGTTTTATAGATAGAAAACATCAACATATACAGTCAATTAGGTAATTTTGGAAAAGTCCTTTTCACATTGAAGTTATTAGTTGAGTAAATACTCCAAGATTTTAAAACTGAAGATTTTAATCACATTCTAATATTATCATTTAAGATGCCATCATTTATTTTGACCAAGGGAAATTTGATTCCCATTATCATAATTATTGAATAATAGCTCTATTATTTACCTTTTAAAATTAGGCATCATGCAAAAGGGCTTAATCAATTTAATCCTTGACTAATGTTCCTTGACTATTGGTCATGGCAAAATCGAAACTAATATTAGAAAAAGTATTAGTTATTTTGTAAAAATATTTAAATCACCACAAGAAGAAGACCAAAGGAGCTCAGAAAGCATCTTGTTTGGCAAAGGCTTAACTAACTTCCCAAGTGGAGAGAGGCAATACTGATTTGTAATATAACCTCACTTATAAAATCTTATAAAGAGAAATTATGAATGATCATTAGCATTGCTCTTTTATAAAGCAATGAGAAGCAGAGGAAGGATAAAACCAACTTTTGGAAATTTTTTTTTTATCACTGACCATGCCAGGGAATGGAATGTCAAAAGTGTAAGCAGGACAACAAAGAAAAGAAAAACAGAAAAAAAATCTTTAAAAAATTCTTTTCACCATGAAGGACAGTAGAATCTTTACCCTCACAGTCCTAAATTTGTTTCTAGAGAAGGTAGAAATAATGTTAAAGGAGCAAAGATGGTAAAAAAAAAAGATATAAGGGAAAATAGGAAAATCCCTTCCGTAGGTTATGTAACTATGAAGGTATTGAGGAATAAATGCATAAAGTATCTAAAGAGGTTAAAGATTCCAAAGGCTGGAAAAAATTTTAGACCTTATAAATTGACAAAAGGCAACTTGGAAGACATTGAAATTACCTGTGTATAAGTTAACTTTTTTTTAATCTATAAAAAATATTTATGAGCTTCATCTAGGTGAAATGAAGGCATACTAGAGATTGTTATTTAAATAGTAGAGGAAGGCTTTTATTTATAATATCTCATAATAGGCTGTATTTTCCCACTTCCCAATTGACTAAAACATATGTAGAACAAAAGATCACCTAGTATAAAGATCAATTTATTTACAAAAATGTACTTGATTGTATAGAGCAAAAAACTGCCTTTAAAGTATATCCTCCAACAAGCCTCACAATCTGTTAAAATGGTTAAAACATGTCCTTGATAGATACAACAACAGAAAGAACTTTGCAACATGATCCTTTATCATTTATATTTAGAAAAATATGTGACAAGGACACTTAGACAATAATAGGTAAAGATACCTCTATTGTCATTAGCTATGTTTAGCAAATTTTAAATGAAAGATGGAGTCCTTTCATATGGTGAGGTTATCCATATACTCTTTTCTGAGAAGATAAGGTGCCTAAATGATGTTCTGGAATACTGCAAAGCAACCTAAATAATATTCATTAATACCACAAAGATGCAGGCCAGGACTTCACATTTAACACAGGAAAAAGAAATAAAATAAAACAAAGGTTTATATATTTTGGATGAACAAACACAGTAGATGGATAAGGAGCCTAGAATTTAATAGGAGGGACTGAATAGTTTGATAAACTGTGCATTGCTTTCAGGAACACTGAACTTCTCCTGGAAAAAAAAAACCTAGTATTTTCAACATTAAATTCTTCTGATTATGCTTCAAGTCTGGAAATAATGGAATATATTTTTCCAATGAATCAAAACTATAGGTCACACAGAGGACAAAGATCAATCTAAACTAGACATAGTAATGTCATATGGATTATCACAAATTGTGCTGAAGTAGGACTCAATAAGTAAAGAGATGCAAAACCACAAAATGAAACTTGTGGGTTGTGAGTTGAGATAATAAATGATATATAGATAGATAATTTATTTGATGGGTACTAACCAATTTGGACATAAAAATACAAGCAAGCAAGTTAATCCTTTGTCCTTAAGGAGCTTATATTATAATAGAAGAACACAATACATAAAAGGGGTGTGGAAAGGAATAGGGAAAATTAAGGAGGAAAGAGGAGTGTAGTAAGTCTGGGGTATGGTGAAAAAATCAGAAGAAGTATGAAAAGCTTGGGTGGTTTTCTGCTGGATAAAGCAAAAGATCAACTACAAGGACATTCAGGTGATGGGAGAGATAGCATTCAAATTATCTTGTGGCTTGGAAATGGTAAGACAGTAGGACCATGTTGCAGAGACTATTGGGAAGTGATGTGATTGGCCTGGCTCTAGTAAAATAACAATAAGAGATAATGAGTTGTACTTATACACAATGTATTCTTAAGAAACCTAGAGTGGACCCCCTATGTAAGAGTCCTTGAAGGATATAGAGATGAATTCATAGATAGAATGGGAGCTATACCACTGGAAAGAGTTTTCAGAGTTATAAGGTCATAGCTCCACTAAAGTATTGAATCAATTGCTTCCTCTGAGCATTTAGACCACCAATCTGAGCTTATGATGGCAATTTTTGTCACTATTAGTTACCACCTTTTTCTTACTAGATATTTTAACATCTGAGACCTAAATTGTTTCTCCAGTCATTTATTGTGAGATTTGAGAGGTGGTTTTTTGTTGTTGTTGTTGTGGGGGGAGGGCTGAGGAATAAGGTGGTAGTATTAGAATTATTTCTTAAAAAAAGAATTATTTCTATTGATTATTTAACCATATCTTCAAAAATATAATTAAATATAGGAATGATAAAAGAATAAATAATACAATGAACAATAACATATTCATTTTATATGTTTTTAAGTCTCTTAAACACAAATATATAATTCAAGGACTCTACTGTTGCCTACTTTAACTTAATATATATGTGTTTATTTACCCTTTTCTTTAAATTATGTATCCCTTGAAATTTTTCATTCGATATTTAACTGTACTCTGATCCTTAAGACTACTTTTCTATGTAGGTGCTCCAAGCTAGTCTAATGTTATAAGCCTGATGTTAAAACATATAAATTTAACTCAAATATTTAACCTATTTATTTCTGTGTGACTAATTTCATTATGATTATTGATAAAGAAGGGCTATTATCAATTAATGGACTCAAATGAGATAATATTTGTAAAGCAATTAGCACATTGCTTGGCACAAAGCAGGCACTCTATGAATGTTAGCTACTATTATTACTAAACACATGATTTCAGTTAGTACTGTATCAAAAAAAGACAAGAATATATTGACTGCCCATCTTCCCCTATTCTTGTGACTGTATTTTTCTCCCCAATAGAAAAGAACTTGGCATATATTGAAAAAAAATGTACTTTCTTATCTTCTGCATTAACTTACAATTCTCCCTAGCTTTGGATTGGCTAATGACAATGATTTCCTAGTACCATCCTTTAATATCTTTCTGCAACAGGTCAATTGAAGATATATTAGAAAGTGTTAACTCCCTATTTGTAGTAGGGGAAACTTGACTATCAATTTACTTGGCTGTTACAGATAAATATTATTTTTACCCTCAGGTATTAAAATCTTCTTCATAAAATTTCAAATTCTTAACACAATGAATCATTTCTTTTCTTTCCCTACTGTTTTAAATTTTAACATAAATTGAAAGAGAATAATACTGTAAAGAAAACTGTGTAACAAGGATAACATTATTTTTAAATCAGTTTTGTTTTTATTACTATTCAAATATGTTTTAGAAGACAAAAAGAAATTGTTACAAATATAAAAAAGAGATTGATTTCTTATTGTCTTCATCATTTTGTAGGCACAAAGTCTTGTATGTGGTAGGTGATATGTGTTTCTATATCTCCCTCTTAGTAGAAGCCTTAGACACTAGAGAAAGAGAAATTGTCTTTCTGTTCCTGAAGGATTAAACTCCCTTGAAAGCTGTAGAGAAGACTAATATCTAAGTGACTAATTATGTGTAGATACTGGAAAGGGACTGGGAAATTAGTCTGAAGGATTAAGTTGATAGAGTTTTTAGAAACTGGCTTAATTGAAAGTACAGCTTTAAGCTCCCCTCCATCTCTCTTATCAAAGGAAAAAAAATAAAACAAATAGTACAGTAACCTCTCAAATGTTCTATCAACTCAAAGGATTGTTGAAGATGGATTAGGCTTATTCTGCTAGATTTCAGAAGGGATAACCAGGATCAATAAATAGAATTTGTAGAGAGGTAGTTTTAATCTTGATAGAAGAAAGAAAAATAACTTCCTAACCATTATGAATGTCCAAAAGTGGCCTAGGTTACTGTAAGAGGTATTAGGTAGAGGCTTGTTCATGATGTTGTATAGGGGATTCCTGTTTAAGTATGGGACAAACTAGATATCCCTCAATGGTCTTTCCTACCTCTGAGAATCTATGATTCTATGATTATTGTGATATTGGGTTCCGCTCTTCCATCCCATACTTCTGACTATTATCCACTGACTTCTATTGAATTCCAGATGATTGCCTGCCAAGATCTTAGTCCATTACATGCTACCATCTTTCACCAATATTCTACTCATCTGTATGTGTATATGTATGAGCACATATACATATATATACATATATACATATATAAACATGTATACACAGAGACATACAGACACACATGCAGACATACATGTATCTATATCTATATATCTATGTCTATACATATCAATATCTAGTATGGATATATTCCCATAAAGTTAATTCAAATGAAATAAAGACATTGGGTTAAAATGAAAATGTTGCCAATAAAATAAAAAAAAATTTTGCATGATGTTAAAAAGTTCAAGTATGTTGATAAATACAAGATTTATGATCATGTGTAGGCCAGAAAATGTGTATTTATACTTGAGTACATTCTGATTAAAAAGGAAAGGAAGCATTTAATCTTAGAAAGTGTTGCAACAAAAGTAGAAACAAAGTAAGTCATGAAATATATAGTGGGTAAATATTCCATTATCCAGAAAACTATTATTCCAAATATTTCATTTGAGTTCCTTTCTCAAATCATGCCGAATAAATTAATTGCTATTCTCTTCAAGCTGAAGGTAGGACTGCCATATCAAGTAAAGGACACACTCAATGTCTTTTGCTGGGAGGATAAATGCCTCTCAGATGCAAGAGTTTATGATTCTAAAAGTCTCTTAGGGATGGGGTTTCCCTGAAAAGAATCAATGTAATATCTTTATAAAAATTCCAATAGTGTGTTTACACAGTACTTGAAAGAGAACAAAAGAAGTTGTTTGCCCTGAACAGAAAGAGAACACCACTCTCATAGTGTTCTGCTAACATTTCCCACAAATAAAGTAATAGGTGACCTAACCATCTTCCTAGAGAGTGATAGCAACTAACTTATCCTTAGATCTTTTCCTATGAACTTATTATGGGTGACAGCTATGGAGGCAGTAAAGAATAAATAACACAGTGAACATCACCTGTTTTATATTTTAAATATGTAACATTCTCTTTGTTGAGTGTTATGAGTTTCAACAAGTGGTATATTTCCTTGCAGAAATGGAAAGACAAGGTTTTGTAATTTTTTTCTCCACAATGAGAACTGATTATCTCTTAATTAAATGACTTATTATAATTTTTCAAAAGTAGGATATTTTTTCTCAATTGCAAGATTTCACCATGTAATTTTCTAGTCTCAAACATTCTTTAACAGACACCAGTTTATTTAGAAATGCTTGGATCACTATATACCTAACTTCCAAGACATATAAGAAGCCATTTATGTCTTATAAACTTACAGACTTGAATAACAAGACCATTTTCTTTCAGGTAAAGCTATTTACATATTTAAAAGCCAGTTGCTACCACTCAAATACTTACAAATGCCTTAGTGCATCAGAGAAATACTTAAAACTTTCTCATGCAAAGGTTTTTATTAAGCAATCTCCAGTCCTCCCAGCACATAAACATTTTTACTTTCAGAACTAAGAAAACACAATTCTGCTTTACTTCCACAAAATTACTAGGATGTAAAAGTCAAAATCTACCCTAACCCTATGAATTTTGAGTCTAAAACATCATTCTTATGGGAAATATAGTTAGCCTTGATTCTGAGATGGAAGAAACTCACAAATATGATTAAAGGGTTGAGAAAAAAAAGTGGTATGAGAAAATTTAAAAGACCAGAGAATATTTAATCTCAAGCAAAGAAAACTAAAATAGAACTAATAATTTAAGTACACGGAGACTTCCATTAAAAAAAAATGTGGTAACCATTCTTCTATCTCCAGGGAGAAAAGAAGAAAGACATTTATAAAGACACAGGATGGGGGAAATATATACAAATTTGGGCTGTTGAATATTGTAATGGATTAAATTTATCTTTTTGTAAATCTTTAGAAATACAATAGAATCTTATCTTTCTTGCATGGTTTAAATGGAATCTCAACTTAAAGTGATGGAATAGTATGGATAACATTTTTAAAGTTTCTTTCAGTCCTAAGATTCTATTGTAGGGTTTCAGGGAGCAAATTTTATTTCAAATGTTGGCAGGTCATTCTTTTCCCATGTTCAGATTCAAATATTAGAAGACCTACTAATAAGTAATGTTCAAAGTATCACTTAGAAGTCTGCCATAATGGGACAGAAAAATGGGGGTTTATTGTCTCTAAAAATTTCTGGTCTGAAAATTAGTTCACATTTTCTATGATGTAAAAATTTGGTTTGAGGACATATAAGCTCAGATTTGTAGGGGAACTTGGGGGAGCTCATCAAGTGTAAGCTTCTAACTTGAATCTAGTTAAAGAAACAAAAATTGTCTGTGCATCTAAATTGAAAAGTGAATGGGAAATGGGAAGCTCCTAGAAGGATAAATTAATAAAAAAATTAGATTAAGTGATAATGTTCTTATAAAAATTTTATACTTTTGATGCAATATTGGATTCATGGTTTCTTTAATCAAGATCAAATGAATTGAAAGCATTTTTAAGTTTTAAAGTTTTATATAAATGTCATTTATCATGAATATCATTATCACTACCAACATTGTGATTATCTTCTTGCTTATCATTATCATTATGATTATCAAACAAAAAGGAAGTGATAGGTAGTAGTGGATCCAAGTGAGAGCTGCTGTTATCCTTCCCTTGTAAATTTTTCCTTGTCTCCCCTCTGAAAATCAATTAATGATGCTTACAAATATACTAGTGAATACAACTAAAGGGGAAAGTGAAATGTATTTTTTGTAATCAAATTATAAAATTAATTAAACCAGCTTAAACTCATATGTGAAAAGGACAAGAGGCATATCATTTTCTCTATATATAATCAAATAGAAAAATTTATCAGCATATTCCCAAGTTACTATGCTAAGAATTAAGGATACTAATAGCTCAGAATATAAGAAAATAGAAAAACTTCAGATCACTCAAGCAACAACAAACAATGTCAATTCTATTTCCTGCATGGAAAACAACAACAAAAAAAACAACAGATTGACATAGTTCAGGAGATGCTGCTTCTCATCATCTCTGGTTATCATTATCAGAGGTTACTGTGATCAAACCATGTTCTCTCCACCAAAATGATACTCCACAATATTTAATCACACATAATGTAAGTAATTTCCCCAGCTGCTCTTATCAAATTATTCTCAATAGGTGATCAAAGTAGCCTTGTCTAGCCTCATTTTACTGATGCCAAGACTATAAAAAAGCTTCCAGTAATATGAACTCAAATAACTTGGCTAAACCAGAGATAATGTTTGCTTTTTAAGTTTCAAAGACAGTTCAATACCAAAGCAAAGGGCACTCTGGGAATATTATGTGAAAATATTGTTAACTATAGGATTCAAAATCTGAATGAGAGACTTCACAGCAGACAACTGAATAAATACTTGAAGAGGATAATTTGTTTAAAATTAAATATATCTGTAAAAGTTTTCTTGCATCTAAAATATAAAATTAGACTTCAAAATTAAGCTCTAGCATATATATTATTTATCTTCATTTAAAACTGCAATGGCTACTTATTTAGAATTTTAGGCTAAAAATTAAATCACTTTCCCATTGATCCTTTCCCTTATACAAAAATCCATACATATAAATTTTAATCATTTATAGAGATGTAAGAATTGGACTCTGTCCCAATTCTCCCTCCACCAAAAAAAAGTCACAATAAGGTTTAGTTTAAATACAGTTTTGCGAGGTATAACATTAGGACCTTCAAAATGGAATGGAAGAAATGCATAGCCCAGCTAACATCATTAGAATGAATATCACTACTACTAACACTGTCAAAAAATACAAAAATAAAAATAAAACAAAATGGCAGACAATGGGAAAGATGTTATAGGAATGAAACAGATAAATATCCTATTTTCAAAATTGGAATAGAGTTAATTCTTGAGACTGCCTACCACTTGTCACCTCTAATACCAGCAGAATTTCTAAAAGATAGAAAGCACAGTTTCTTATCATATGTGAAGATCACTGCAAAAAGTTGCCCTCATAGTTACATTTCCCAAGGAATTTTCTATGATCATGACATGTACATGTAGATATTTTGTTGTAAGACTTTTAAGGTTATATTTTACTCTATTATGTCAATTATTTTTCTATCAATAAACAATAAACACAGTGAATTCTTTTATTCTTGGCAGCATTTAGTGAATAGACTTGCCCATGAAGATATGTTTTGCTATAGGTACCCTCATAGTCAGGTAAATAAACCCTAAAACAAAATCTATGCTTGACAAAAAATGAAAATTTCTACTGTCATGGAAGATGTTCAGCTCAGATTTGAAAAATTACCTTTATAGAGTAAGATCTTCTGATTGCTTCTGCTATTTCTTAAATGTCCTGATTATATTGAGGCTCAGAACCTCCTCAGTGAGATCCATGAAACCTCATAAGAGTCTGACCTAACAAACCATGCAGGGAAATAAGGCAAAGCAAAGTTAAAAAACAGAACAAAACAAAACAAAACCAAAGAATATCCATTTGCCTAGATCATAACCTGTATACTTGATATTGATATTACATTGATAGTACATTTGGAATGAATGTCAGCATATCTATCTTGGACAGGCTTTGAAAACTGATAATGAGCTGGGATAAGAATTGAATAACAAGAAGTAAACAGTGAAGGCTGGACTTCAGAAATTATGTGGCTATTCTGTTGCCCAAATAAAAGCTGATATCCAGAATGGTTAGACTATTTCACAAAACTACCAACAATATTTTAGAGTGATGCTCTTCCCATATATCTGCCAACTTTAACTTCCATTTTTTTTTGTCAATACAGATCTAATGAAATATCAAAGTACGAGAAAAGAGAGGAGGGGCAGCTAGGTGGCACAGTGGATAGAACAAGGGCCCTAGGGTCAGGAGGACCTGAGTCCAAATCTGACCTCAGACACATAACACTTACTAGCTGTGTGACCATGGGCAAGTCACTTAACCCTGTTACCAAACCCCCCAGAGAGAGAGAGAGAGAGAGAGAGAGAGAGAGAAAGTAATTGTTAAGAACAGCCATGTGTCCACCAAAACCAGATCAGGATAGATATATTAACTCCTTTGACAGAAGTATTAGATCAAAATGTCTGGGAATATCATGGATACTTTCCAGAATTTTAATTAAGGTAAGAGTGGCTTCAACTATCTCCGACTGGCTTAAGAGTCAATTGCTAAATTTCCAAGGAGGTCTAAGTCATCTGATAGAGAGTGCTGTCTTCTCACTTCTACCTCTTGGAATTGGAGAACAAAGAATTTGGGAGGTATGCTAGAAAGCAGGTATTAATGACCACAAAGTGTAAATGTTGAGTAGGTACAATTAAGTTGATGTAGAAGCTTTTGGAATTGTCTCACCCCAATTTTCTAGTAAGAATTTGTTAAGTGACTATTTGTTCAGGCTCTTAGGTTGTGTATGACTTTCTTTTAACTGTAAATAACTCACTAGATCTTGCTCAGCCCAGATGTCAGAACACTATAGAAAGCACAGTTCAAAGAGAGCAGGTGAAAGATTTTTCTGGAAGTTTGTAATATATCCAGATGTTTTAAGCCCCAAAGAGAACAAGAAGGGTAGGGGAGAAAAACAAAACAAAACTAGTACTTCTCCTCTCCCTCCTCCAATTCCTCCTCCTCTTCGTGCTTCATCTGAATGCAGGTCAAAGCACGCTATTTTAACTTTTATTTTTTATGGTTTTTTGTTTTGTTGTGTTTCTTATTTCACAACATAATATGGGAATATGTCTATGTTATTGTATATTTTGTATAACCTATATCAGATTGCTTACCATCTTGGGGAGTCGGGATGAGAGAGAGGGAGGAAAAAAATCTGAAACTCTAAATCTTATAAAAAAAGAATGTTGAAAACTTTTACATGTATTTGGAAAAAATAAAATATTACTTACCAAAAAAATTAGTATCCGAGCAATATGATTATATATTTTATAGTGATATAATACTACTAATAGCCCACTATGTACCTATACCTATATTATGTGTATATGTATACATATAAGATAAATGGTAAGTACATAATATTATGAATAATATATAAAAATGTATATTACATAAATATAAATTTATATTACATAAATATATATTTATATACACATTACATGAATAATATTCCAGACACATATATATTTCTTTAAGGTTTGCAAAGTCTATCACCTGTATTCTCTCATTTGACCCTGTGAGGTCAGTGTTATCATTGCTCTAGTTTGATAATTGAAGAAATTGAGGTTTTGCACATCTAAGTGAATTTCACAAGATCACACAGCTCTTAAGTCTGACAGAGTATTTTATCTTTCATTTTTTGCAAATCCAGGCCCAATAGTCCATTCTAGCTCCTAGCTGCTACTCTTACTTTTTTTCCTAATATTGAACTAGCCCTGCATTCCTGGTATAAATCCTACCTGGTCATAGTGTATTATTCTTGTGATAAGTTGCTGTAATTCATTCGCTAATAGTTTATTTAAAATTTTTGCATCTATATTCATTAGAGAAATTGGTCTATAATTTTCTTTCTCTGTTTTAACTCTTCCTGGTTTAAATACCAGTGCTGTATTTGTATCATAAAAAAAGAATTTGGTAAGACTCTTTCTTCATCTATTTTCCCAAATAGTCTACATAGTGTTGGAATTACTTGTTCTTTAAATGTTTGATAGAATTCGCTTGTAAATCTATCTGGCTCTGGAATTTTTTTTCCTAGGGAGTTCATCAATTACTTGTTCAATTTCTTTTTCTGAGATGGGGTTATTTAAGTATTTTACTTCCTCTTCTGTCAATGTGAGCAATTTATATTTTTGTAAATATGTATCCATTTCACTAAGATTGTCAAATTTATTGGCATATGTTTGGGCAAAATAGTTTGTAATTATTGTATCAATTTCCTCTTCCTCGGTGGTGGATTCACCATCTTCATTTTTGATAATGGAAATTTGGTTTTCTTCTTTCTTTTTTTTAAAAATAAATTATCGAAAGGTTTATCTATTTTATTGTTTTTTTCATAAAACTAACTCTTAGTAGTATTTATTAGTTCAATAGTTTTCTTAATTTCAATTTTATTAATCTCTACTTTGGTTTTCAGTATTTCTAATTAGCTGTTAATTGAGGATTTTTAATTTGTCCTTTTTCTATTTTTTTAAGTTGTATACCCAATTTATTGATCTCCTCTTTCTCTACTTTATTCATGTAAGCATTTAGAGATATAAAACTTGCCCTAAGAACTGCTTTCACTGCATCCCCTAAGTTTTGGTATGTTGTCTCATTATTGTCACTCTCTTCAATGAAGTTATTGTTTCTATGATTTCTTGTTTGACCCATTCATTTTTTGATATTAGATTATTTAGTTTCCAATTGTGTTTTAGTCTATCTTTCCATGGCCTTTTATTACATATAATTTTTTTATTGCATCATGATCTGAAAAGGATGCATTTAATATTTCTGCCTTTCTGCATTAGATTGTGAGGTTTTATGCCCTAGTACAAGGTCAATTTTTGTGTAGGTGCCATGTACCACCAAGAAAAAAGTATATTCCTTTCTATCCCCATTCAATTTTCTCCAGAGGTATATCATATTTAACTTTTCTAATATTCTATTCACTTCCTTAACTTCTTTCTTGTTCATTTTGTGGTTAGATTTATCCAGTTCAGAGAGGGGGAAGTTGAGATCCCCTACGAATATAGTTTTGCTGTCTATTTCTTCCTGTAACTCCCTGAAATTCTCCTCTAAGAATCTGGATGTTGTACCACTTGGTGCATATATGCTTAGTAATGAAATTACTTTATTGTCTATGGTGCTTTTAGCAGGATGTAGTTTCTTTCCTTATCTTTTTTGATAAGATCTACTTTTGCTTTTGCTTTTTCTGAGATCAGGATTGCTACCCCTGTTTATTATACTTCAGCTGAAGCATACTATATTCTACTCTATCCTTTTACCTTTACCCTGTGTGTGTCCCTCTGTTTCAAATGTGTTTCCTGTAAACAACATCCTATAGGATTATGGTTTTTAATCCATTCTGCTATCCACTTCTGTTTTATGGGAGAGTTCATCCCATTCACATTCACAGTTATGATTACTATCTGTGTCTTTTTCTCCATTCTATTTCCCCTTGTTTACGCTTTTCTTTCTCCTTTCTCCCTTTCCCTCCTCTCTAGTGTTTTATTTTTGACCATCACCTCACCTCCCTTCTACTAGCCCCCTCCCAAATACTTCCTTCCCATCTATGCCCCCCTCCATTTTCTTTCCCCCTTTCCCTCCTACCACCTATAGGTCAAGTTAGATTTCTATACCTGATTATGTTATTCCCTCCTTTAACCAAATATGATGAGAGTAAGGTTCAAACAATGCTCATCTCCCTCCTTTCTTTCCCTCTACTCTAATAGACTTTTGTGCCTTTTCCTGTAATGTAATTTACCCTTATCTGCTTCTTCCTTTCCTTTTCTCCCTGTACACTCCCTTAGATCAGATTAATCCAGTTACTTAGATTCATTTAACCCATTTGATTAGTTTTTTTTAGTCATTACATCAAAGTCAACTTATACCCACCTCCTCTACATATACCCATTTAAAATGGTATAATAACAATACAGTTCTCAAGAGTTACAAGTGTCATCTTTCCTTGTAGGAATGTAAATGGTTTGCCCTCTTTAATAACATCTTGTTATTTTTATCTTTTCCATTTACCTTTTTATGTCTCTCTTAAGGCTTGTATTTGAAGATCAAATTTTCTGCTGAGTTGTGGTCTTTTTATCAAGAAGGTTTGGAAGTGCCTTATTTTGTTGAATATCCATCTTTTCTCCTGAAATATTATGCTCATTATGCCTGGGTAGTTGATCCTTGGTTGTAATCCAAGGTCCTTTGCCTTAGGGAATATCATATTCCACACCCTACAATCTTTTAATGTAGAAGCTGCAAGGTCCTGTGTAATACTGACTGTGATTCCATGATATTTAAATTGTTTCTTTCTGGCTGCTTGCAGTATTTTCTCTTTGACCTGGTAATTTTGGAATTTGGCCCAATTCTAACTTTTAACAAATTGTTTTCTTCTATTAGATTTTGTACCTCCTTTAACATTTGACCAATTTTATTTTTTAAGTATTTCTTCTCCTTAGTGTGTTTTTGTGCCTCCTTTTCCATTTGGTCAATTCTCCTTTTTAAGGAGTTCTTTTCTTCAGTGTGCTTTTTTTCCCCATTTGGCCAATTGTATTTTTTAAGGACTTCTTTTCTACCAGTAATTTTTTTTCCTTCCTTTTCCTAGCTATTGACTCTCTCTTGCATACCTCTCATTTCTTTTCCCAATTTTTCTTCTACTTCTCTTATTTGACTTTTAAAATCCTTCTTGAGCTCTTCCAGGGCTTTTTGGGCTTCAGACTAGTTCAAAATTCCCTTTTAAGATTCCAAATATGGGTTTGTTGACAATGTCGTCCTCTTCAAAATTTCCGCCTTTATCTTCACTGTTCCCATAGGAAGAATCTATGATATGTTTCTTTTTGCTCATGGTGTTTGCCTATTTCCTGGCCTTTAAAAAAAATTGAACTCTCTTGCTGGGGAGCAGGGGCCACTGACCCAAACTTCTTTAGCTAGGAGCCCTAGGCCTTGTCACTGGCTTTGTGTACTGGCGCCTCTGATGCTGGCAGTTGGAGACTAGGATTCTAGCAGCTTACGTGGTGTTGTGCTGGAATCAGCAAAACATTGGAGGTCTTGGGGTAGGGTTGGGTAGTCTGGTCCCTGGAGGTTCCCTGCTTACCTGGGCCTTTCCTTTCACTTTCTTCAGCTCCTTGCAGATGGATGTTTCACTGCTGCTGGATGTTTCTCCACCTGGGACTTTCCCTCTTTGAGTTGTGCTTCCCAGAGTTTTGCTTAGGCATTGGGAGACTTGCCTGGCAGGGAACACCATGGCACATGGTGGTTTTCTGAGCTCATTTCCACTGGTTATCCTGCCTGTACTGAGGCACTCAGGGGTCCTGCTGTTGGTGATTACCTGCTCCACCACCTGGGGTTCAGGATCTCCCCCTGGTATGCTGAGGTTGGGCTTTCTGTAGCTTGCTGGGACGTCTCTCATTCTGTACTGCTCCCCTTCCCCCGGGGCAAGAGGGCCTTTTCCATTAATCTCTCAAGCTTCCTGGGTCATATAACTGCTGCATCACATCTTTCTGCTGGTTCAATTGTTCTAGGGTTTTTCCTGTGGCTATATTTTCTGGGCTTTCAGAGGTTAATGAGGGAGGGTGAAAGCGACTTACTTCTTACTCCTCCATCTTGGCTCCTGGAAGTGGAAATCCTGCTACTCTTACTTTTTGCCACTGTATTGATGATCTACCATTATCTTGTAACAATCTTTTCCCAGTCTTGTATTATTAGTTTTAAGTTTCAGAGGGTGATCAGAAGCCATCTTTTCTTAATGGACAGTACAATGCATGATTCCTAGCTGCTTGTTTTTGCATGTAATCCTCTTTAAGACCTCTAAAGGATCTAAAAGACCAGTTTGTAAAATTAGAAATGAAGGTAATTTTGTGGAGAAAAGACCATTCCATCTTACAAAGTAAATTAGAAGGAAAATCAGGTAAAGTGTTAAATACACCCTAGATTTTGGGAGAGTAAGCTTCCCATAAAGAATGAAAAAAATCCATAACCTAAATTTCTCTTAGTTAATTAAGCTCAGAAGCAATGAGAAGTTCTCAGGAATATAATTCTGAAGACACAAAGTAACACTAGTTAGAGAAAACAGATGGCCAGCCCTGAATGGGACATTTGTACCCATGAGATATTTAAACCATGAGAAGAAGCCCTCTAGCATTATGAAATCACTAATCCATCAAAGTATTAAAGTAATTAAATGCATAATTATAATCCTTTGTCAGCTTGTAGCTTAATTATAAGCTTTTAAATTAATATAAAACATATTATTTAGGGAAATTTTTAAATATATATTTTTCCCAATTGACCATAATTTTCCCTCTGTCTCTATTTCATAATTTATCATGTGAGTATGTATGTGCATTCAGGGGTGCTAGAAAAAAATGACATTTTGCTTCACTGACTCCAAGAATGGTATTTGGGGATTCCTTAGCAAATTGCTTATAATAGAACAATTGATCCTAATAGCCCTACTAATGATCTCTTTTATCTTTGGTATACATATATTAAAAAAAAATCAGCTTTCTTATGCTTATTAAAAATGCTGAATTTCTCCTGATTTGTTTCTCAAATAAATATTCCTGTAAATATTTATGTGATATTCCAGGATAACTGCTGTATTTTTTATACAAGTTTATTAGGTGGTTCTTTAGACATCCTGATGTGAATGGAAGACCATTAGGGGTTTTGCTCTAATCAAGAACTAAAGAGTTAATTTATAAATAAATTTAAGAAAAACAACAACCCTGTCTATTAATTGTAAAATACTCTACCAGAAGATGGAGAAGATATACAGTTGGATTACAGTGGGTAGGGGAAAAAATAGGAAAAACAATGTGGTGTCTAATCATGAAAATTCTTGAATTTCCCCCCAAAATGATTTTTAACTTCATTTAGCATGCAATTGAAAGTCACCGAAGATATCTGAAGGACAACATGGTCAGAGCTGTGATTAAAATATTATTTTGATGAAATTTTGATGAATGAATTGGAAAGAAGTGAAGGTGAGGGGAGACAGTGAAAGTAGGAAACTCTGTAAGGAGGCTATTACAGTCATAGATGTGGCTAGTAATTAAGACTTGAACTAGGGTGGTAGCAGTGGAAATATAGTGGAGGATTGGCTTGCAAGAGAAATTAGTGATATAGAATTAGTAGAAACTGTTACTGGCTTGGATATATAAGGTAAGGGAGAGCAAAAAGTCAAATATCAGTGGTAGGTTACAAACAAAGGGGAAATGGTAAATAGTGTTACAATGGATAATGATTTTATAGTAAGAATAAGGTGCTTATTTAGGGGAAACATAATAAACTAGGTTTTAGATTTGTTGAATTTAAGGTGCCAGTGAGACATTGATGGTTGGAAATATAAGTCTGAAGCTCATCTGGAAAGACAGGCTTTGGGGATAGACATTTGGAAGTTATCTGCTTAGAAGGCATCACAGAGGTCACAGATGTAATTCTCATAACTCATGTGAGGAACTAGGATGGCTTGTGTCATCCTTTGATTTCTGGGAGAAAAATCTATACTGGAGCTGGCAACATTTAATTTGTTTGCCTGACACTTTGAGTTCTGAGGTTTTTCATTTCTTCTTGCTCTTAAGCATACAGACATTTGGTGAGCAATGATAAAAAGAACCTCAACAGATTTTACATACAAACCCTTCCTCCCACCCTCTCCCCACCCTGACCCCAGTCTCTTCATGGAAAAAGATTGCACTAGGTATGGGAAACAAGAAGTTGTTAGTTGACTTAGAATTTGGAAAGTGAGCTCACCATGAATGACAATGGGTTTATGACATGGAATTCAGTAAATGACAGAAAAAAAATAAGAACAAATGATGACCTTCATTTCTCTCAGGTCTTAAAGATAATCAGTTGTTATCAAGACAATTGTAATGAACCAAAAGTTGAGAGGAAGAACTACACCCATCCCTATGCTAGCCCTGTGAGTACCAGAGGAGTGAGGAAAAGAGTGCCTTTAGATTTAGAAAAGTTGCAAAGGATTCAGCCTTATCAGGAGAAAACAAGGCTTGGATTGTTACAAGGAGAAGGAAGGAATTATAGTTGAACAGTTCAAGAATACTTAGACTTTTTTGTGAATAATGCAGAAATTCCAAGAAGCATGGTGTAATGATAAAGGAAATGAGTAAACTGGGTCAGAACAAAACCTGAAGAAAAGTACAACTGAATAGAAGAGAGGGGAAGAACAGGTGGCAAGGGAATGCTGCTTGTAACTAAATTACAGAGAATTGATGATGGCTGGGTTTGGTTCATTGGTAGTCTCTTGGTATGGCAGAAAGGTAGTGAAAGTTAACTGGTTTCTGGAACTCCTGGAGAGTATATCTGCTTAAGGATTGCATGTCTAGAGAAGTGGTAGATTCACCCTCCTTGAAGGTCTTCAAGTAAAGGCTGGATAGACACTAGTCAGGGATAGTATAATGATAATTCCTTCTTGTATGGCTTGGAGTAGATGGTTGCTAAAGTGGTTTTCAGTTTTCAGCTTTTTGGTGATATTATGAGAATTCAAAATAGTATTTAATGCATTGACATTTTGGAGAGGCTCCATAAAATCTCTTCTTCTGCAGGGATTCTGTTCCTCCCTCTTAATAAAGTGAGCCAGTCTTCTGCATCTGTTTTGGAGAAAGAAGAGGGAGTGGGGCAGACATACTCCCCCATACTCAGTAAATGGTGACCCGTCAAAATTCTTTCCATAAGAAATGCTGTACTTAACTCCTTGTAATTAATCACTTCTAGCTGCACTTCTTGAATATTTGTTCATTAATAAAAAAAATTCCTAGGACCAAAGCTCAGGAGCTGGGGAACACTCCAAAGGTCATTGAGTTTGAGGTAACAAAAATTCTAAATAGCAGCAATGAAATATGAAGTCAAGTTCTATTATACCTAAAGTTAATGGTCTTTGCACTGTCCCCTCTGCCTCCTTCTCTGAGGGTATTTTAAAAAAAATAGCAAAACCTAGGTCTCCCTCTCTAGGTAATTAAAACTGGTAGATTCCAGGTCTACCTTATCAGTAATAGTTAGGATCTCTAAATTATCATCAAATTCTCACAATAAAATGAATGGTTAATTACCCTTTCAAAAACAATGAAACAGATACCAATTTATGTATTCATACAATTCCAGATCTTTGAGGGCAGAGGCTGTTTTTTTTTTTTTCTTTTTCTTTTTTTGTTTGTTTGTTGTCTATATGAGTAGGGCCTAGAATATTGACTTGGACATAAATAGTCACTTGGTTTTCTGAAACCAGCACTTTTGGGCTTTCATTTCATGGCACATCTTGTCACACCCAGAATAAGCAAATTAGCTGAAATCTGATTACTATACTAATTGACTTGGTTTTTGATACTCAATACCTTCTAAACATTCTCAATTCCATAAATTGCCTCTTCCTTCTGATTGGAGGAGTAGAGGGTAGAGTAATAACTCATCCCAAAGCCTTATTTTATAGAGGACTCTAAACTATGAGAACATTCCATGTAACTCCATTTTGCATCAACAACTCAACTGGTTTCGAATCCATGGAACATCAAACCCTCATATGTTCCCCATAGTGTCCTTCCTACTATTCACTTTTTTTTGTTTTTTTCTTCCTTATTAGATCATAAACTCTTTGAGAGCAGGCACTGTTCTTTTTCTTAATTGTACCTCTAGCCCTAAGCATAGTGCCTTGTACTTGGCACATAATAGGCACTTAATAGATGTTTATTGAATTTAATTGATTGGATTTTATGAACTTAATAGCAAAAAAATCAAGGAATTGGGCATTGGAATTTCAGAAAGGTCAGAAGGTATTATCATAAAGTTCAGGAGATTTATAACATAAGAGTTTGTATAGTTAGGTGTCACAGTGGATAGAGGGCTGACTTGGAATCAGGAAGACTTGATTTAAAATCTGGCCTCAGACACTAACTGCTTAATCCTGGGTAAGTCACTTAACCCTACTTGCCTCAGTTCCCACATTGGTAATGTATGCTGGAGAAGGATGTGACAAACCACTCTGGTATCTTTGCTAAGAAAACCCTAAATGGGGTCATGAAGACTTAGACACAGCTAGGGTCAATGACAACAACAACAACAACAACAATAACCAAAAAGTTCATGGACAATAATTAGTAGGAAATCTCAAGGAGCTTATTTTTGTAATATTTTCACCTCCAAAAACAAACCAGTTAAAATGTCAACAAAACTTAACTACTATAAAAACTCAGAAACAAATTTTAAAAGAAAAAGAAATGAGCAAACAAAAGTTTTTACATAATTGGAAAACATTGAAGGATAAAAGAAACCAAGGATGGAAAAAATAAACATCAAAAAAAATATAGATGAGCCACACCAGCACTACTATAGCAAAAATACAAAGCTCTAATTTGAGCAGAACACAAGAAAATGGATAATCATTAGATTAGTGGAATTAAAGAAATAAACTATATTAGCAAAAATGTAAGAAGATAAAAAAACTAAACTCAACAAAGGGATTGTAGGACATTATGATTAAATTAAATGGTTTAGAAATAACTACGGGAAATATAAACAAAAATAGAAACAAAGATCACTAGAATTGTTTTTGGTTCTTTTTTTCAGTTGGACAGCAGCATGATAGAAGAAATAGAAGGGAAAAAAGTAACTCCACACAATTGCTCAGGGAAAAAACAATGATTTTGGAGCTAGCAACAAAGATAAAAGTGAGGTATTAAGAGCCAAACATGGAGGGTACCCTTGAAAATGGCCTTCTTAAAAAAAAAGGGTAGGGGAGGGAAGAAAACATTATTATGTTTCAAATAATCTTATTAGAACATTTTTTTTCTGGAATGTACAGAGCTATTCATGGGACTGGTTTGTTTGAGGTGAAACATCTAAGTAAATAGTAATGGGTTATAAAGTTAGGAGCCAAGTAGGGGAATGTTTTATGTTTCAAAGTCATAGCATAACCGTTTACTATTAAATCCACTGGGGACAATGGAAAAATATAGAGTAAATTAATATTAAAGAATAGAATAAAACAAAATATCATTTTGGGGTTACATTTCATTTTATTTTTTGTTTTTACTTCTTTTACATTTCCAAATACATCCTGTGAGACATCATTTGTTATAAAGAATTTAAGATCTCTTTAGAATACAGACCTAGAAATAGTACTGCTGTGTCAAAGGGTATGCACAGTTTTATAGCCCTTTTGGTATAGTTCCAAACTGCTGTCCAAAATGGTTGGATCATTTAACAACTCCACCAACAATGTATTTGTGTTTCAATTTTCCCACATCTTCTCCAACATTTATCATTTTCCTCTTTTGTCATGTTAATCAATCTGATAGGTGTGATGTGGTATCTCAGAGTTGTTTTGATTTGCATTTCTCTAAGCAATGGTGATTTAGAGCACTTTTTTAAATGACTATAGATGACTTTAATTTCCTCATCTGAGAACTGCCTGTTCATATCCTTTGACCATTTATCAACTGAGGAATGATTTGTATTCTTATCACAAAAATGGGAAAAGGACCCATGTGTACAAAAATATTTATAGCAGCTCTTTTTGTGGTGGCAAAGAATTGGAAATCGAGGGGATGCCCATCAATTGAGGAATGGCTGAACAAGTTGTGGGATATGAATGCAATGAAACTCTATTGTGCTATAAGAAATGATGGGCAGGCAGACTTCAAAAAAAAAAAACTGGAAAGACTTACATGAACTGATGCAGAGTGAAATGAGCAGAACCAGGAGAACATTGTACACAGTGACAACCACATTATGGGATGACTGACTTTGATAGACTTGGTTCTACACAGGCAATGCAAGAATCTAAGAAAACTCCAAAAGACTCGTGGTGGAAATTTTTATCTATGTCCAGAGAAAGAACTATGGAGTCTGAATGCAGATGGAAGCATACTATTTGCTCTCCTTTTCCTTTGTTGTTTTGTTTCATTGCTTTGTTCTCATGATTCCTCCCATTAATTCTAATTATTCTTTACATCATGACTAATGGGAAAATACGCTTATCATGAATGTACATGTAGAGCCCATATCAGAGTGTACACCATGGAGGGGGTGCTAAGTGAGAGGGGGAGAAAATTTAAAACTCAAAATCTTATGAAAGTGAATATTGAAAGCTAAAAATAAATTATAAAAAAACTAAAAAATTTCACCCCCCCCTCCAATAAATATATTAACTAAATCTGACTGTATATGCAATATCTCATACCCATGGTCCTCCACTTCTGGAAAGAAGATGCTAAAATAGGTTTTCTTAACTCTCATTCAGGACCAAGTTTGTTATTTTGTGTTTATTAATCATACAGCTTTCAAATTCTTTTTCTTTGTATTTTTGTTTTTTTATTTATATTTTTATATTCATTGTATATATTGCTTTTTATTGTTTTAATTTACTTCACTACATATGAACTTACATCAGTCTTACCATTTTATGTGAATTCTCTCTCTTCATATTTGCTTATGGGATGATGATATCCCATTTCATTTATTTCCCAAAATTTGTTTACACATTTATCCATTAGTTGTTGAATTGATGGATATATTCTGTTTTCAAATCTTTGCTAATATAAAAGAGAATTTGGGGTATTTATGAGACCTTTTTATATTGTTCACTTTTTTGGCATACATGTACCTAGTGATAGGATATATGAGTCTATGGATATGGACATTTTTGTCACTTTTATAACATGTAGTATGCATTTAATAAATACTTGTTAATTGCTTGAGTCATAATCCAAAATTGCTTTCCAGAATAGTCAGTCCAATTCACTTCTCCAGCATAGTATAGTCTGTCACCCTGCAGCTACTACATTATTTACTCTTTCCTTATTTTGTCATATTTACCAAATTGGTTCATGTGAGGGGATGTCTTAGATTGTTTTGATTGTATTTCTATTATTTTTGGTGATTTGGAACAGTCTCCTATATAATTGTTAATTTTAATTTCTTCCCTTTTAACACTTTTTTAGTCATATTCTTTGACTACCTAACTATTGAGTAATGTTTCTTGGCTTTACTATACATTTCTAATCTAGAACTTGCTCCATTGGAAGGAAGGCATCAAATCAGTATAATTCTTTCTTTGGTGATTATAGCTTTTTATTGAGTACAGTATAGTGGAGAAGTTGGAGAGTCATATGACCCAAAGTGAAAGTGGATTTAGTAAGTAAGGGGAGTAATTGACAGAGCAGAGAGGAATATGGGGAAAAAAGGGAGGATTTTCTGAAGTAAACTGACAGTCCATTGAAAAAGATAGCTGGTCTGGTCAAGTGAAGCACCAAATGAGGATTCAGGGAGCCTCACTTTATACCATGTAGGTAGGTGGGGTTCACAAACCTAACAGAGGATTCCAGAAAGAAACTAACTCATGTGGGAATAATTTTTGCCAAGTTATTTATTAGGTAGGCTTGGAATAAATTTTCTTGTTGTTGTTAGACCCCTAATAAGGGAGGGATGGGATGGGGCACTGATAACACTCTGGGATTTCTTCTGTCTTCATCTTAAGTATCTGCATGTTTTGGATATCAGACTCTTATTAAACCTAATTAGTACAAATAAAATCATAATTATTTCATTTATTATCTTAATTTCATTCATTTTTGGAGAATAGTTTCCTGGAATATACTTTTGTTGGCAATCTAGTGTATCTTCCTTGACTTTAAACAAACTAGATGTATGAAAGCTATCTTGATTTCAAAAACATGTATTTTAGACAATTTATTTTAAGCATTATATGGAATATGATCAGTCAAGTAGCATTTAATGAGTGCTTACTATGTGCTAGGCACAGCATTCAGGAACTAATGTTTCCTAAAGAATGCTGCCCCTTCAAAGTAGTCCTCAGGGAGCATCTACAGGCATTCTAATGTTACCATTTCTCAAAACATTTTTTGGAATTCCCCTGTTAGAATGTTCTGCTGAGACCATGGTGCATTTATTTCTCTGAATGAGAATAAATCTCCATCTGTGGAGGGTGGTTTGATTTTTAGAAAATAGCCTAAAGTCATTCAGAACCAAGTCTTTTGAATCAAATAGATAATAACAGAGTAAGCTAATGCAATGAGGTCAAGATCAAGATGTAGCAAATATAATTTCCTACCTCTGAAGGCAATTCCCAAAGAAGAATTTGAAGGTACTATCAATCATTTCAGTGAATACAAAAAGGAAGGAAGGAAGGAAGGAAGGAAGGAAGGAAGGAAGGAAGGAAGGAAGGAAGGAAGGAAG
>NW_020954687.1:8495841-8571674 GCF_900497805.2 Vombatus ursinus
AAGGAAGGAAGGAAGGAAGGAAGGAAGGAAGGAAGGAAGGAAGGAAGAAAAAAAGGCAGGAAGCAAGGAAGGCAGGAAGGAAGGAAGGCAAGCAGGAAGGAAGGAAGGGAGGGAAGGAGGTAGGGAAAGGAAAAGGGGAGGAAGGAACAGGAAAAAAGACCTATTAAACACTTAATATGTACCAGGCATTGTATTAAGCACTTTATAAATATTATCTCATTTTTTTTTGGTGAGGCATTGGGATTAAGTGACTTGCCCATGGTCACACAGCTAGTAAGTGTCAAGTGTCTGGTCTGAGACTGAATTTGAACTCAGGTCCTCCTGACTCTAGGACCAGTGCTCTATCTAGTGAGCCACCTCACTGCCCCAAATATTATCTCATTTGATCATCACAACAACCCTGGGAGGTAGGTGCTATTATTATCCTTATTCTAAAATTGAGGAAACTGAAGCAAAATGAGATTAAATGACTTGCTCAGAGTGAGACAGTTAATAAGTGGTAGAGGGAAGATTGGAAATAAAGTCTTTCTTACTCCAGACCCAATGCTCTATGCACTACGCCACCTGGCAGCAACTAAGTATGTGGGGTTATTTAGCCACCAAGCCATGAACCTCACATCTTCCTTGCTTCTGTTAAACTTATTTGGTATCTTCCTGATATTACTTAATTTTGACAATACAGCTTTAAAAAAGAATGACGATCACACACACATACATTTAACTTGCAGGAACTTTTCTATCCTTTTCTCTTTTCAAATCATGATCTGACAAAAAATACCAATAACTCACATTTACAATATAGCTTGGTGATTTTCAAAATTTTGAACAAAATAGAGGGGAAAATGAGTCAAAATGCTGAAAAATTCTTATTGTAATTCAACAAAAGAAAGAATAATTTTTTACAAAATATAAGAACCAACAATGCTGTTAGATCAGAATTCAATTTTAACTCTTTTAAATAATGCACCATACCAACATTTTCATTCTACAAAAGTATAGGATTGAAATATGTGTTTATTTGTTTATATGTCAAGGAATATATGGTCATAGTTTTAGAGCTAAAAGAGACAGGAGGCCATCAACTTCAAACCTTTTATTTTATAGATCAAGAAACTGAGGTTGAGAGAGACTAACTGACTTGCTCAGGGTCCCTTAGCTAATAAGTATATGAGGAGATTCAAACATACGATTTCAAATTATTTTTGAAGTTTAAAAAAAATCTCAGTAAAAAATGCAAAAAAATGCTACAGATACCCTTATCCACATCCTTCTCCAGGCAGTTAAGGGGCAAAAAAAAAGTACCTTTGAATGACTCTGATATCATTATGGACAGTTAGTAACTTCCCCACTCACAATAAGGACCCTAATTCCCTAATAACGTGGCATATCACTGGACAATCAAATTTTAAAGCCCACAAGAGGGTAGAAAAAAGGGATACCCTTTTATACTCCAAATCAAGGTATAGTTATGAGGGAATCTATAGTACTTTAGTTACTTCATTGTCATTCCCTTTTCCTCTGCTTCACTCACACTACCTCATTTGTGCCTTCTTTATGTTATTTTTTTCCTCTCTAAATTAATTGATTGTATGAACAATTTTCAGGATGTCCTCAATCGATTAACAATTATTGAATGCCTAATACATGACTGGCACTGTGGTAGGCTATTGGGATACCAAAACAAAAATCATGGAACCATAGTCCTTTTATACTTGCTGCCCATCCCCTTTCCACTCCCGTCAGTTTAGGGACACAATGTGTCAAGTAAAAGCACAAATTATACTCAATCAACAAAAATATGGTGGAAAAAAACTAGTTGAAGAGTGAGTTAATCTCCTTGAGCATTTTGAGAGACAACTACATTAGGAATGCAAATGAATGGAGGTTCTTTGAGAACAAAGACCATTCTCATTTATCCATTTTTGTCTCCCTCTTGTCAACTAATACAATTCACTCAGTATAAATCAATAAATAAACCACTAAACCAAACTACATTTGGTTCTTATGGACAGGTCTAAGACTACTTTTATTTATTACGTAGTTCCTAAATCATCCCTAAATTAAAAACTATAGGAAGTTTTCCATTGTGTTAGTGAAATTGGCCTATAAAGTGCAATACCCCAGTATATATCAGTATAATCAATTAATCAATATATCAGTATAATAAGGTCTTACTAAATTTGTTGAGTCACTACAACATGATGTTGACCCTCTGCTCTCTGATTTCACTAAGTATTACAAGAGTAACAGATAAGGGAGGAAGAGCCAAGACAGCAGAATAAAGGCAGAGGACTCCCCCAAGCTCTTCCCCAAACTCCTCCAAATACCATTAAAGGACTCTAAACAAACTCTAGAGAGGTCAAACTCATAAAAACATGAAAGGAAGGAATTTTCCAGCCCAAGATAACTTAGAAGGTCAGCGGAAAGGTCTGTTGCACATGGGTGAGAGTGGAACACGGTACAGGGTAGGCCATGCTAGTGCAGACCGGTCTAGTGTAGACCAGGTCCCTGCAAACCAGGAGTAGTCCTTGAAAGCCATTGAATCAGCAGTGACAGTGGCTACTCCCAGAGGTCTCAGCCTCCAGCTGGTAAGTGGGTGAAACAATTAGTCAGAAGGAGATTACAAGAGTCTACTTGCTAGCACTAAGGCAGGACTCTTTGCCCATATTCAGATCCAGGTCACAGTCCTTGGTGGCAGTCCCAGGGTGAGGAGGAGCACTAGCAAGCAGAGTTTGTGGCCACAGTGGAGCAGGAACCCTCCTCACAGTTCCAGGGAAAAATTGCTTGTGGTCACTCACAGAGCAGAGCACAGGCCAGGAGAGTAGTAAACACCTCTCCCTAGATCATACCACCTTGGAAGAAATGAAAACTTACAGGTTTCTAGAAATATCACTGAAAACAGATGCATGAAACCCCTGAAGCTTAGGACAGTGTACCCTCCACCAGAGAGGCAGAATCCTACTTTAATAAAGATTTAAAAATCAAGTAATAGGCTGGGAAAAGGAACAAACAACAGGAAAAAAAATCTGACCACAGAATGTTGCTATGGTGATAAGGAAGCTTGAAATACACACTCAGAAGATAGCAAAGTCAAAGGACTTGCATCCAAAGCCTCCAAGAAAAATACTAGTTGGTCTCAGGTCATGAAAGAGCTCAAAGGGTATATTGAAAATCAAGTAAGAGAGACAGAGGAAAAATTGGGAAGAGAAATGAGAGTGATGCAAGAAAATTATGGAAAAGGAGTAAATAGCTTGGCGAAGAGACACACACACACACACACACACACACACACACACACAAAATACACTGAGGAAAATAACACCTTGAAAAACAGACTATGCCAAATGGCAAAAGACATATGAAAAGTCAACGAGGAGGAGAATGTCTTAAAAGCAGAGCTGACTAAACAGAAAAAAAAGAAGATATACAAAAATTCACTGAAGAAAATAAAACAGCCCTTTAAAAAGCAGAATTGGCCAAATGGAAAAGAAGATTCAAAAGCTCACTGAAGAAAATAATTCCTTAAAAATTAGAATGGAGCAAATGGAAACTTTATGACTTTATGAGAAATCAAGAAACAATAAGACAAAACCAAAAGAAATTAAAAAAAATAGAAGACAATGTCAAATATCTCAATGGAAAAACAATGGACCTGGAAAATAGATGCAGGTGATATAATTTTTACCTGAAAGTCATGATCAAAAAAAGAGCTTAGATATCATTTTTCAAGAAATTAATAAGGAAAACTGCCCTGCTATTCTCAAACCAGAGGGTAAAACAGAAATTTTAAAAAAACCACCAATTACTTCCTGAAACAGATCTCAAAATGAAAACTCCCAGGAATATTATAGCCAAATTCCAGAGTTCCCAGGTCAAGGAGAAAATGTTGCAAGCAGCCAGAGAGAAACAATTCAAGTATTGTGGAGCTACAGTCAAAATAACACAAGATTTAGCAGATTCTACATTAAAGATTAGAGGGCTTGAAATATGATATTATAGAGGGCAAAGTAGTTAGGATTACAACCAAAAATCATTTATCCAGCAAAACTGAGTATAATCCTTCAGGGGGAAAATAGATATTTAATGAAATAGAGGACTTTCAAGCATTCTTGATGAGAAGACCAGAACTGAATAGAAATTTTGGTTTTCAAATATAAGACTCAAGAGAAGTATAAAAAGGTAAAGAGGAAAGGGAAATCATAAGGGACTTAATAAGGTTAAACTGTTTACATTACTACATGGGAAGATGATACTTATAATTCATAAGAATTTTCTCATTATTAGGGAAGTTTGAAGTAGTATATATAGACAGAGGGAATAGGTGTAAGTTGAATATGAAGGGCTGATATCTAAAATAATAAAATGAATGGGTGAGAAATGAATGTGCTTGGAGAAAAAGAAAGGAGAGGCATAATGGGGCAAATTATCTCACATAAATGAGATAAGAAAAAGCTTTTATAGTGGAGGGGAAAAGAGTGGAGGTGAAAGGGAATGAATGAACCTTACTCTAATCAGAATTGGCTCAAAGAGGGAATAACATACACACTCAATTCATCACAGAAATCTATCTTACCCTACAGAAAACTAGGAGGGGAAGGGAATAAAGGGGTGTAATAGAAGGGAGGGCAGATTGATGGAGGTGGTAGTCAGAAGTAAAATACTTTTGAGGAGGAACAGGGTGGAAGGAGGGAGAGAATAGAATAAATGGGAGGTAGGATGGAGAGAAATAGTTATCAGTAGTAACTGAAAAAAATTGAAGCAAATTTCTCTGATAAAGGCCTCATTTCTCAAACATATGAAGAACTAAGTCAAATTTATAAAAATAAGAGCCATTCCACAATTGACAAACAATCAAAAGATATGAAAAATTTTCATATGAAGTAATCAAAGCTATCTATAGCCATATGAAGAAAAAATGTTATAACTCACTATTGGTTGGAGTAATGAAAATTAAAGAAATTCTGAGATACTACACCACACCTATTAGATTGACTAATCAGGCAGAAAATGAAAAAGAGAAATATTTGAGGGGATATGGGGAAAAAATGAGACATTAATGCACTGTTAGTGGAGTTGTGAACTAATTCAACTATTCTGGAGAGCAATTTGGTATATGCCCAAAGGGCTATAAAGCTATGCATAGTCTTTGGTCTAGCAATACCCCTACTACTAAGTCTATATCCCATAAGAGATTAAAAAAGGAAAAGGGCCTATATGTGCAAAAATATTTATAGTAGCCCTTTTCTGGTGGCAAAGAATTGTGAATTATGGGGATCCTTATTGGAGAATGGCTGAACAAATTCTGGTATGTGAATATGATGGAATACTATTGTGCTATAAGAAATGATGAGCAGGATGCTGTCAGAAAAATATGGAAATATTTGAATTGCTAATGCAAAGTGAAATGTACTGTGTACAAAGTAAGCGTAATATTGTAAGACGATCAGCTCTGAATGACTTAACCATTCTCAGCAATAAAATGATCCAAGACAACTCTGAAGGACTTATGATGAAAAAATTTTTATCTATCCCTAAAGAAAGAACTGATGGTGTCAGAATACAGATTTAAGCATACTTTTCTTACTTTCTTTATTTTTCTTGTTTTGGGTGTGTGTGTGTGTGTGTGTGTGTGTGTGTGTGTGTGTGTGTGTGCAGTCTGTTTTCTTTCACAACATGACTATTATGGAAATGTTTTGCATGACTACACAGTGATAACCTATATTGAATTGCTTGCCTTCTCAATGAGGGGAGTAGGGAGAGAGAAAGAGAGATAATTTGTAATTCAAAGTTTTAAAAATGAATGTTAAAAATTGTTTTCATGTGTAACTGGGGAAAAATAAAATACTAAATAAACTACAAAAAATAGTAATAACTAGGAATGGTATGATGAATTTCCTGAAAATAAGAATTACTCAAATTCTTTCCAAGATTGAGGAAACATAATGGAATTGTTCTCTCTGGCATTATTTTTTTTACTCATTGGAATAACTCAGTGATCTCTTTAGAGGTAGGCTGACCTGTCAGGAATTGTGACTGCCCACAGGAATTATATTACATGAATAGCATTATAGTGATTTTACTTCTTTGGCAGTGTAAAGTTACTGAAGTATTTTAAGGAAGTTAAGGCAATATATCTTCCTTATTTGTTTAGTCTCTTTTGTTTCTTGTGTTCATTTTCCTTCTTAGTTTAATCTTATTGGCTTCTTGTATTGATTTTTCCTATAGTCTTTTGTGCTGAAGTATTATACCTAATTGATCAAATTCATTAAGAAAATGGATATTCTTCCTCATTTTTAATTTTGAAATGATTTAGAAGCTACATAATAAATTGCAGCCATTTTAGACATATCCATAATTAATAAATCCAGTTTGTTTTGATAGTTTATTCATCTGAACTACAGCGCTTGGTAGTACAGTTAATATAGCATTAGGTTTGGAATCAGGAAGACCTAACCTCAGATCTATACTCAGATACTTATCAATCATATAACCCTGGGCAACTTATTCAATCTCTATCTGCCTCATTTTCCTCATCTGTAAAACATGGATAATAATAGTGCTTATCTCCCAGAGTTACTCTGAGGATCAAAGCTTTAAAAAGTGCTTAAGGCACAGTACCTGGCACATAGTAAGCACCACATAAACTTTAGCTATTTTGATGATGATGATGATGATGAAATTATGTGTTTCTAAGACATCTCATTTGACAAGATAAGACAGTTAAAACAGGTAATGATCCATACTGTGGATCAAAAATAATGTATTTCCAAAGAAAATAACTCACATTTGTATGCTGTTTTCAGTTTTGGAAAGCCTTTAACTTAATCCTATGAGGCAGATAGTGCAGGTATTGTATTTCAGTTGACAAATGAGGAAACTGATAGTCTGAGTGTTCAAATGAATTGCCCATAGCCATATAGCTATTAAGTGGTTAAGGTGACATTCAAATCTAGGTTCCTTGTTCCAAATCCAGTGCCCCGTCAAATATTCCACCCTTTCTTTTAAATATAACATTTAAAAAAAATCATGACTTTTTTTTTAAATTTTTAGTTGCACTTTTAGAAATCCTTGTGTTTTATCCCTCCCAGAAGATGCCCTTCTCCTTTCCAAAGCCAGCAGGAATTGGAAATCTGAGAGCTAGACAGAATATGGGTGCTGACACATGGAGAGTCTTCTATATTTACCTCATTCTGTAAGAGTGATATAGTCCTCCTTTTCCCATGCAGGGGGTATTTTTGGACTTTGACTCAAAGACATTTTAGAAAGGCTTCTAGGGGCCAGAACAGAGCATCTGTCAACTTTCTATTGCTGAACATTTTCAGTGGGGGGTTAAGCATGGGCCGAGCAGCCACTGATCCCTTGATGAGTGTGACAGTAGTCCTAAGTACTGAAGATATTGCTTTGCAGAAAAGTGACAGTTCAGATAAGCCTATTTGGCATAAAACAAGGATTGTCGATTGGTGAGCTTAGTCTAGGGTTCTACTCCCCCCATCACCAAAAATAAGCAAACTTCTATTTTCATCTCCATCCTACTTTTGTCAATTCCAACAAAGAATTGGATGAGAAAAGGAAAACCTCACTTAAGGCAGCAGACTGAGCAGTTGGCACTTGGAATTATTATCTCTTTAGAATACTATTTTATGTTTCTTGCTGTGCATTTGAAATTGAATTAAAATCTGATAACTATCAAATCTATGTCAATTGACTTAATTGAATGTGTGACAGGGAGATTGGCAAGGAGCATAAACTGGGAAGTAGGTAGATATAAATTTTTGAGGGTTTATAAATCCAATTTGAATTTTTTTCCAGTGAAAATTGGAGGGGAGGGTGGAACTAAGCATGAATGAGAGATGAGAGTTTATCATGCATTTTATTAATTGCTCAGAGAGAACAATCCCCAGGAAGAAAGCCTAATAGATTAATGCTAGTTAAGTCAGAGTCAGGTGAGAGAGGGGAATGGTGTGTCATTTTTTTCTTTTACCTAGAAGTCAATGTGCTCTCATTTTGAAAGGGAAGTTACGTTACTGAAGGGGAATTAGTTGCTGGAAAAATTCTACCTACCTAAAGAGAGTGGGGATCGAGTTACAAAGACAAGTGAATACAGGTTCTCAAACAAGGGGTCAAAAACAGCTTGACCTGCTTTGCTTTTCAGAAACACCTGGTTTCTTAAATCCATGAATGAGACAAAATGACAAATGGGGAATTAGCACAAATTGTACAATAAGTCAAGTCCAGCAGGAATGTGTTCCTTTAACTAACAGCATTAGCTCAATGATTCCTTTTTCTATGAGCAGCTTAAGGTAGGTTATTGACAAGAGATTCACAAGATAAGAAGGCAAGAATGGCTTGTGATCTATGGCACTGAAGACAATACTGAAAAAAAAAAAAGAAATCATTGAACCAGTCAAGTATTCTTTTTCCAAATATTTATTTTCTTGTGTTGTGCTTTTTTATTGTTCCATGGTATTTATTTTAAATCAAAAGGATGAATTGATTACTATAAATGGACTAGGTAGTTTTCTAATTAATTCAATTATATTGTAAGTATTATTTTCATTTTTTAGTAAAATTCCTTTACTTAACAATTTCTCCTTTTTTAATGTCTCAGATATCCCAATGATTCTTTTCCTTCACCTCTACTTTGTTCCACTCTTGTGACAAAAATGTTGTTTTTCCCCTTTTTATCAGATCTTGCATTTTATTGTCATAGGAAATTTATATGTGGAAACTCCTTCTATGAAGACAACTTCTAGTTCCTGAAAAACTAGAGTTTCTGGGAACACAAGAGTTAAGTGATTTGTACAAGGTCAGTCATCCAGCATTTATCAGAGGTATAACTTGAACCAAAGTCTTCCAGATTCCAAAGCCAGTTCTCTTTGCACTGTGCTATGATATCTCCATACATAGAAATAAAATTAAACAAAACAAGTGAATCCATTGGCCATGGTCTACATTCTTTCCTTTGCTTTAACTTCTTACCAGGTAAGAAAGTTGCTAACTATTATTAAAAATAATCTGTTGTTAGAGGGGGAAATGTGAATGGCTAGAAACTTTGGATAAAGCCATTTCTAGAACTCCTTGCTTTTACAAGACCAAGAAATGATTGGCATTTCAATTGCACAATCAACTTACAAACAGCAATCCACATGACACATCCAAGTCCTGCCTTACTCTATCTCCAGGAGGCACAAATATACTAAAAATAGCTTTGTTGTGAATAATGGTTTCCATTTTAGCAACTGTAAGTGCAAGTTCTTTTGACCTTTCTGATAATGCACATTCAACATTTTAACATTTTAATTAGGACAATGAAATTGCTGTTAGTCATCAAATACTGTAGTCTTCATAGAAATTAATGCAAATTAAAAGACAATGGGGAAGCCTATCATGGGTATTAGAAGGATATCAGAAAGGTAAGTTATCCATATAGGAAGAAGGTGAGATAAACAGTGAATAGCCCAATGTATTCCATTGGTATCTACACAATATCAAGAGAATGTGAAGGTCCCCAGAACATTTGTTGAAACCCCTGTGTTGAATTTGTAGCATGATATAGACAAGAATTGCACCGTCTGAACAAATATGGTAGATTGCAATGTACATCATTGTTCCCAAACCATCAAGATTATAGATCAATGGAATATTGGAGTAATAATATAGCTAACATTTATATAGAACTTACTATATGCCAGGCACAGTGCTAAATGCTTTATAAATATTATCTCTTTTGATCTGTACAACAGCCCAGTACAAATAAGTGCTGTGATTATACCCATTTTATGAATGACGAAATTGAGACAAACAGGAGTTAAGTAACTTGCTTAGGGTCACATAGCTAGCAAGTTTCTGAGGATGTATTTGAACTCAGGTCTTCCTGAGACCCCAGAACACAAAACCAGTGACCAGGCCCCTCTCCCCCAGCAAAAGAAGTTTGGGACAGTGCCCCCTGTGCTTCAGTAGTAGAACTCAACTTTAAAAGCCACAAAGTAGGCAAACAACATGAGCAAAAAGGAAAAATGAACATTGATCATAGATTATTATGGTGACAAGGAAGATCAAAACACAAACTCAGAAGAGGACACCATTGTCAATATACCTACGTACAAAAACCCAAAGGGGAATATAAATTGATCTCAAGTCCAAAAAGCTTTCTTGGAAGAGCTCAAAAAAGATTTTAAAAGTCAAATAAGAGAGGTAGAAGAAAAATTGGGAAAAGAAATAAGAGGTATGAAAGAGAATCACTAGCTTGAAAAAGAAAGGACAAAAATTGACAGAAGAAAACAATTCCTTAAAAAATACAATTGACAAAATGTGGGAAAAAATCCACTGAAGAAAACAACTCCTTAAAGAGTAGAATTGGCCAAATGTAAAATGAAATACAAAAATTCACTGAAGAGAACTCCTTAAAAATTTGAATTAGGGAAGTGGAACTAATGACTCTATGAGACATGAAGAATATATAAAAAAAAATCAAAATAAGAAAAAATAGAAGAAAATGTAAAACAACTCATTGGGGAAAAAAAAAACTAACCTGGAAAATAGATCCAGGAGAAATAATTTAAGAATTTTTTGGTCTACCTGAAAGCCATGATAAAAAAAAAGAGCCTGGATAGCATCTTTCAAGAAATTTATCAAGGAAAACTGCCTGATACCCTAGAACCAGAGGATAAAACAGTCATTGAAAGAATCCACCAATCTCCACCTGAAAGGGATCCCAAAATGAAAACTCAAAGGAATATTGTAGCCAATTTCAGAAGTATCAGGTCAAGGAGAAAATACTGCAAGCAGCCAGAAAAAAAAATTTAAATATTATGGAACCACACTCAGGATTATGTAGAACCTAGCAGCTTCTACACTGAAGGATTGGAAAACACCCATTACTATTAAAAGCAAAAGAGAGCATAGGAATAAATGCAGTTTTCCTTAAAATGATAAATAACATTTATCCAACACCCTGAAAAACATTATATTTATTGGGGATAAGCTAAAAGCATTTCCAATAAGATTAGGGATGAAATAAGGAAGTGCATTATCACCACTATCATTCAATATCATATTAGAAATGTGAGCTTTAATGATAAGAGAAGAAAAAGAAATTGAAGAAATTAGGATAAGCAATGAAGAAACAAAGATATCACTCTTTGCAGATGACATGATGGCATACTTAAAGAAAACTAGAGAATTAACTAAAAAAAACTACTTGAAATAATTAACAACTTTAGCAAAGTTGCAAGATATAAAATAAACCCACATAAACCATTGGCATTTCTATATATTACTAATAAATCCCAAAAGCAAGAGATAGATAAATCCCATATAAAGTTACTGTAGATAATATAAAATATTTGGGAGTTTACTTGTGAAGATAAATTCAGGAACTATATGAAAAAAATTATAAAACAATTTTTATACAAATAAAGTGAGATCTAAATAATCAGAAAAATATTAGTTGCTCACAGGTAGGCTGAGCTAATATGATAAAATGATAGTTCTCTCCAAATTAATTTACTTATTCAGTGTTGTGCCAATCAAACTATGAAAAAAAATTTATAGAGCTAGGAAAAATAAAAACAAAATTCATCTGGAAGAACAAAAGGTCCAGAATATTAAGGGAATTAATGAAAAGAATTGCAAAAGAAGGTAGCCTAGCCATACCAGATCAAAAACTGTATTATAAAGAAGCAATAATCAAAACTACTTGGTACTGGCAAAGAAATAGAGTGGTGGATCAGTGGAATAGGTTAGGTATACAAGACACAGTAGTGACTGCTTGTAGTATTATCTGACAAAAAAAAAATGCTGGGAAAACTGTCAAACAGTGTGGCAGAAACTAGGCATAGACCAACATCTTATACTGTATACCAAGATAAAGTCAAAATGGGTACATGATTTAGACATAAAGGGTGATAGTATAAGCAAACTAGTTTACCTGTCAGATCCATGGAGAACAGAAGCACTTATAACCAGAAAGAGAGAGAGAACATTATGAAATGCCAAATGTATAATTTTGATTACATTAAATTAAAAAAGGTTTGGCACAAACAAAACCAATGCAACCAAGATTAGAAGGGAAACAGAAAGTTGGGAAACAATTTTTAGTCAGTGTCTCTGATAAAGGCCTCATTTCTAAAATACATAGAGAACTGAGTCAAATTTACAAGAGTACAAGTCATTCCCCAAATGATAAATTGTCAAATGATATGAACATGTAGTTTTTGGATGAGGAAATGAAAGCTATTTATAGTCATATAAAAATGCTCTAAACCACTGTTGATTAGAGAAATGCAAATCAAAACTCTGAGGTACCACATCATACCTCTCTGATTGGCTAACATGAAAAAAACAAGAAAATGATAAATGTTGGAGATGATGTGGGAAAAATGGAACATTAATGCATCATTAGTGGAGTTGTGAACTGATCCAACCATTCTGGAGAGCAATTAGGAACTATGCCCGAAGGGCTATAAAAATGTGCATATCCTTTCACCCAGAAATAGCACTTCTAGTTCTGTATCCCAAAGAGATTATAAAAAAGTGAAAAGGAAACACATGTACAAAAATATTTATAGCAGCTCTTTTTGTGGTGGCAAAGAAACAGAAATTGAAGGGATGCCCTTCAACTGAAGTATGGTTGAACAAGTTGTGGTATACGAATATGATGGAATACCATTGTTATATAAGAAATGATGAGCAGGTGGACTTCAGAAAAACCTGGAAAAACTTACACAAACTGATGCTGAGTGAAGTGAGCAGAACCAGAATATCGTGCACAGTAACAGTAATGGTGTGTATTGATAAGTTTTGATAGACTTAGCTCCTCCCAGCAAGGGAATGATCTAAGATAATTCCAAAAGACTTATGATAGAAAATGCTTTTAACATCCAGAGAAAGAACTATGGAGTATGAATTCAGATCGAAGCATACTATTTTCTCTCTCTGGTTTTGTATCTTCTCTTGGTTTTTCCTTTTTGTTCTGATTCTTCTTGCATAACATAAGTAATGTGGAAATTTGTTTAATATGATTGTACATGTGTAAGAATAGATTGCATACCAAATTTCGAGGAAGAGGGGAAAAAATTAGAAACCCAAATCTTATAAAAATGATTGTTGAAAAATAAAAATAAATAAATAAATATATTTTAAATATATTTTTGAAAAGCATCATAATTAACATAATTAAGACCTAACCATATAGAACCACATAATTATCTCAATCAATCCAGAAGAAGCCTTTGACAAATTACAAAGCTAATTAATACTAAAACCTTTCCAAGGTATAGACACAGAGGGACCTATTTTTAGTATCAAAAAAGTCTATCTAAAAATAAAAGGAAGTATCATGTGAAATGGGTATACCTTGAAATGTTCCAAATAAATACAAGAGTAAAGAAAGGATACTTACTTTCATTTATATTATTTGATTATTTAGAAGAGAAAAAAATTAAAGGCACAAAAATGGGCAGAGAAAAGATTAAATTCTTCCTCTTTTTGATGACTTAATGATTTCCTTAGAAAATCCTAGTGGAACAGGAAAAATACAAATTGAGATAATCAGTAGCTTCAAAAAATTCATAGGGTACAAATAAATACACACAAATGAATGGTGTTTCTATAGAGGAATAACAAATTCCATTATGCAAGGGTTGAATGGAAAACCTCATTTTAAAAAATACAAAATGCACAAACATGGGGGATCAATGTATCAAAGAATAGAAAATACTTATGTAGATTTGATTGTAAATGTCTCTTTTAAGAAATAAAGGTTAAGTGGAATGCTGAAAAAATATTTATTGTTCATTGCTGGGCACTGTAAATTTTTTTAATGCCAATATTTCCAATTCTAATTTATAGTTTAATCATACACTAAGCCAAGGATCAAGAGGATATTTTACATAACTTGATAAAAATAATGATTTATTATCTTATTTATATTAAACAACTTATTTAGTTCTAAAACACAAAGGGAAAATGAAAGGTGGTATGAATGAAAGGGGATATGTTATTAAAATTACAGTTTTATAAATATAGACGATAAATGGAATAAACTGGAAAATGGAGAATGAGAGGTCTTTTGCACCAGGCTAGGAGAAGAGCACAGTTCAGCATGGACCACGCAGGTAAAAACCAGGCATCAGTGAACCTGCAGCAGACCTCATGGGACTGAATCATGGGCAGCTGTAGCAGTTTCCAGACTTAACCCACAAACACCAAAGACAACTTAGAAGGTCAGTAGGAAAGATCTGTGGCCACTGTGAGAGAGGAGCTTGGTCCCAGCCCCAGTCCCAGAGCAGCCCAGGGTTGACAACTGCTTCTGGAGTTCTCAGGTCATAGACTGAAGGGGAAATCAAGTGGCTGATCAGAAGGGGTTTGTGGGAATCTTTTGCTGGTGCTGAGGCAGGATTCTCTTGCTTTGCCTGTGCTTGGATCTGGGTCACAGTTCTAGGTGGTGGTCCTGGGGTGAGGAGGAGCACTGGAGTGGTGGAGCTTGTAGTGGAAGTGGAGAGGGAATCCTCCTCTTAGTTCCAAGGCAGAAAAGAGTGCTTGTGGTCACTCACAGACCAGAGCCCAGGCCAGGAAAAGAGTAAATACCCCACCCTTGATCATACCAACTTGGAAGAACTGAAAATTTGCAGGTCCCTGGAAATACCTCTGAAAACAGCTGCACAAAATGCCCAAAGCTTGGAACAGTGCATTGTCCACACTGGAAACAGACCCCTACCTTAACAAAGACTTTAAAACTCAAGTAATTGGCTGGAAAAATGAGCAAACAGCACAAAAAAGTCAGACCCTAGAATTTTACTTTGCTGACAAAGAAGATCAAAATGTACAACCAGAAGACAACAAAGTCAAAGATCCTACATCCAAAGCCTCCATGAAAAATATGAATCAACCCCAGGCCATGGAAGAGCTCAAAAAGGAGTTTGAGAAACAAGTAAGAGAAGGAGAGGAAAAACTGGGAACAGAAATGAGAGTGATTGAGAAAATCATGAAAAACAAGTCAACAGCTTGCTAAAGGAGACTCAAAACAATACTGTAGAAAAAAACACCTTAAAAAATAGCCTGACCCAAATGGTAAATGAGGTCCAAAAAGACAATGAGGACAAGAATACCTTAAAAAGCAAAATTGGCCAGTGGGAAAAGGAAGTCCAAAAGCTAACTGAAGAAAATGCTTCCTTAAAAACACCATGATCAAAAAAAAGAGCCTAAACATCATCTTTCAAGAAATTATCAAGGAAAACTGCCCTGATATTCTAGAACCAGAGGGCAAAATATTAATGGAAAGAATCCCTGATCACCTCCTGAAAGAGATCTCCAAAAGAAAACTCCTAGGAACATTATAGCCAAATTCCAGGTTTCCCAGTTGAAGTAGAAAATATTGCAAGCAGACAGAAAGAAACAATTCAAGTATTGTGGAAACACAATAACATAAGGATAATACAATATTTTAGCAGCTTCTACATGAATGGACTGGAGGGCTTGGAATATGATATTCCAAGGTCAAAGGAGATAGGATTACAACCAAGTATCACCTACCCAGCAAAACTGAGTATAATCCTTCAGAGGAAAAAGTGGAAATTCAGTGAAATAGAATGTAAACAGCTCAAACTTAATAAGTCTCTTATGATTTTTCTTTCCTATTTACCTCCTCATGTTTCACTTGAGTCTTGTATTTGAAAGTCAAATTTTCTATTCAGCTCTGCTCTTTTCTTCAGGAATGCTTGAAAGTCTCCTATTTCATTCAATGACCATTTTTTACCTTAAGGATTATACTCAGTTTTGATGAGTAGGTGATTCTTGGTTGCAGTCCTATCTCCTTTGCCCTCTGGAATATCATATTCCATACCCTCCAGACCCTTAATATAAAAGCTGATAAATCTTGTGTTATCCTGATTGTGTTTCTACAATACTTGATTTTTTTTCTTTCTGTCTGCTTGCAATATTTTCCCCTAGACCTGGGAACGCTGGGACTTGGCTACAATATTCCTAGGAGTTTTCCATTGGGGATCTCTTTCAGTAGGTGATCAAAGGAGTCTTTCAATTTCTATTTTGCCCTCTGGTTCAGAAATATCAGGAAATTTTTCCTTGATAATTTCTTGAAAGATGATGTCTAGGCTCTTTTTTTTTTGATCATGGCTTTCAGATAGTCCAATAATTTTAAGTTCTCTCTCCTGGATCTATTTTCCAAGTCAGTTGTTTTTCCAATGAGATATTTCAAATTTTCTTCCATTTTTTCACTCTTTTGGATTAATGTTACAGTGCCTTCATTTCTCAAATTGTCACTAGCTTTCCAATTTCCATTTTTAATTTTTTTTTATTTTTAACATGTGTTTTTAAAACTTTAGGTTACAAATTTTCTCCCTGCCTCCCTCCCCACCCACCCTCATTGAAAAGGCAAATATCTTGATACAGGTTATAGATGTGTACTCATGCAAAACACTTCCATAGTAGTCCTGTTGTGAAAAACTAAGTATATTTCCCTTCATTCTATTCTACCCCCCCATTTATTCTATTCTCTCTTTTGACCCTGTCTGTCCTCAGAAGTCTTTGCTTTTGATTATCCCTTCCCCTAATCTGCCCTTCTCTCTATCAACCCCCTGCTCCTCTTATTTTCCTGTATGGTAAAATAGATTTCAATACCCCATTGTGCATGTTATTCCCTCCTTAAACCAAATCCTATGAGAATAGAATTCACTCATTCCCTCTCACCCTGCCATATTTCCCCTCCACTGTAAAAGCCTTTTCTTGTCTGCTTCATGTAAGATAATTTACCCCATTCTACTTCTCCATTTCTCCTTCTCCCAGTATAATCTTCTCTCACCCCTTAATTTTATTTTCCAGATATTACCCCCATCTTCAACTCACCCTGTACCCTCTATCTATCTATCCATACATACATATAATTTTTCCCTCCCACTACCCTAATACTGACAAAGGATTCATGAGTTACAAATATCATCTTTCCCTGCAGGAAGGTAAACAGTTCAACCTTAGCAAGTGTCTTATGATTTCTCTTTCCTATTTACCTCTTCTGTGTTTCACTTGAGTCTTGTATTTGAAAGTCAGATTTTCTATTTAGTTCAGGTCTTTTCCTCAGGAATGCTTGAAAGTCCCCTATTTCATTGAATGACTATTTTTTACCCTGAAGGATTATACTCAGTTTTGCTGGGTAGGTGATGCTTGGTTGTAATCCTATTTCCTTTGCCCTCTGGAATATCATACTTCATGCCTTCCAGTCCTTTAATGTAAAAGATGCTAAATCTTGTGTTATCCTGATTGTGTTTCCACAATACTTGAATTTTTTTCTTTCTGTCTGCTTGCAATATTTTCTCCTTGATGTGGGAATTCTGGAATTTGGCTACAATATTCCTAGGAGTTTTCCTTTGGGATATCTTTCAGGAGGTGATCGAAGGAGTCTTTCAATTTCTCTTTTGTCCTCTGGTTCTGAAATATCAAGGAATTTTTCTTTGATAATTTCTTGAAAGATGATGTCTAGGCTCTTTTTTTGATCATGGCTTTCAGATAGTCCAATAATTTTTAAGTTCTCTCTCCTGGATCTATTTTCCAAGTCAGTTGTTTTCCCAATGAGATATTTCACGTTCTTTTTTATTTTTTCATTATTTTGGATTAGTATTACAGTGCCTTGATTTCTCAAATTGTCACCAGCTTCCAATCTCTCCATTCTAATTTTTAAGGAAGTATTTTCTTCTGTAAGCTTTTAGACTTTCTTTTCCATTAGGCCAATTTTGCTTTTTAGGACATTCTCCTCCTTGTTGGCTTTTTGGACCTCTTTTGTCATTTGGGTTAAGCTATTTTTAAGGTCTTATTTTCTTCAGTATTTTTTTGGGTCTCCTTTAGCATCACTCTCAGATTTTCCTTTACTTCTCTTACTTGCTTCTCAAAATCCTTTTTGAGCTCTCCCATGGCCTGGGACCAATTCATATTTGTCTTGGAGGCTTTGGATGTAGGAGCTTTGGCTTTGCTATTTTCTTCTGGTTGTATGTTTTGATCTTCTCTGTCACCAAAGTAAGATAATATAGTTTGACTTTTTTTGCACTGCTTGCTCATGATCCTGGCCAATTACTTGAATTATAAACTCTTTGTTAAAGTAGGGGTCTGTTTTCTGTGTGGAGAACATACTGTCCCAAGCTTCAGTGGTTTTGTGCAGCTGTTTTCAGTGATACTTCTAGGGAACTGTAAATTTTCAGTTCTTCCAAGGTGCTATGATCAAGGATGAGGTGTTTACTCCTTTCCTGTCCTGTGCTCTTGTCTATGAGTGACCACAAGCACTCTTTTCTGTCTTGGAACTCTGAGGATTTATTCTACACAGCCACTACAAGCTCTACCACACCAGTGCTCCTCCTCGCCCCAGGACCGCCACCCAGAACTGTGACCCAGATCCAAGTACATGCAAACTTAGAGAATCCTGCACCAGCAAAGACATCCCTGCAAACCCTCTGATCAAACCACTTGATCCCCCCTCAGTCTGTGGGCCAGAAACTCAGGAGGGAGTCGCCACCCCGGGGCCCAGCTTTGGGACTGGACCTGAGACCACAGCACTCCTCTCTCTCACCGCAGACACAAAATTTACCCACTGACCTTCTAAGTTGTCTTTGGCATTCATGGGTTGAGAAGTCTGGATACCACCACAGCTACCTGCAGTTCAGTCCTCTGGTTCACTCCGGGTTCGCTGCAGCCTGCACGCCCATGCCAAACTGGGTTCCTCTCCCAGCCAGGCACAATATACCTTTCTGATTAACCATCCAGGTTATTTTGGGCTGAAATTGTGTTTCACTCTGCCTTTTTGTGGGTTCTGCTGCTTTAGAATTTGTTTAGAGCAATTTTTATAGGTATTTGGAGGGGTTTGGGGGAGAGATCAAGCAAGTCACTGCTTTTACTCTGTCATCTTGTCTCTGCCCCTTCAAGTGTATTTTAAAATCTTAATTTAGTACTGGCAAAAAAAAAACAGTAACAACAATAATAGCTAGTATTTATATGAACCTTTAAGGTTGGCATAATGTTGTATATCTGTTAAGCAGGATTTGAACTTGTCTTTCTGATTTCCAAACCAGTTCTCTATTGACCATGCCATCTAACTACCTTAGTACTATTTGTTTTATTTTTTTGAGGGGGGGCAAGTCCATCTTTAGTGAGATGCCCTATTTATATTTCCATGTATTTTATCTTAAAATTATACTGTAAATATAAGCATGTTTGATGGACTTTAGAAGCAGGGTAGCTCTCTTACTCTGACATGCCATTTTAGTTTTCTGTATTGACTGTGATAACTAGCATTTAATATTCAGAGGACATATTTTTAGGAAGTACAATTTCAGTAACCACTCCAAGTGAAGCAGAGAGCCAAATTTGCAACTCTGTTTCATCTGTATATAATCAAACATTTAAATATATATCTAATTTTAATTTAGGAGGCAGCTGGGAAGATCAGTGAATAAAATGCTGGACCTGTAGTCAGGAAGACAAATTCAAATCCAGCTTCACACACTTATGTGTGACCTAGGGACATTACTTGACCTGTCTGTATCAGTTTTCTAATCTGAAAAATGGTATAATAACAGCATCTCCCTTCCAAATCTATTGTAAAGATAAAATGATCTAATATTTGTAAAGGGCTTTGAAAATTGTAAAATCCTATATAAATGTTGGCTATTATGATTTTAATTACTTAAAAATTGGAAACCTTTGACTTCTAATTGATTTTACTTTAACTTTTGTATCATATAAGATTCTATAGCTACGTTAAAATAAGGTATAAATGTTTGTCTATTAGCCATCTATTATTTTGTGACAGGATAATAATTACATACTTCCTTATTTTGTTGGGTTTCATGCCCATTTTGCCTAGGCTCATTTCTATCTTCATTATTTTTTTTAAATTTTATGAAGTAGCTTTTGCTTCCAGAAGCCAAGATAATGAAGTAAAAAGGAAGTCTCTCTCACCCTACAGTATCAACCTCTGAAATCCCAGAAAATATTGCCCCAGGAAAAACCCTGGAATAGCTGAACCAGAAGAAAGATGGGGTGCAACAGTCCAGTAGCTCAGGTAGCTTGAGGGATTAATTGCCTTGGAGGAAGGGGAGCAGTATGGAATGGGAGGCATCCCAGCAAGCTAGCAAAAAGACACTTTAGCATACCAAGAGGAGATCCTGAAACACAGCTGGTGGAGCAGGCAAACACCAACACCTGGACCCCCAAGTGCCTCTGTGAGGGTGAGGGGAATCGGTGGAAACTAGCTCAGAAAACCACCAGGTGCCTCAGTATTCTACCACAGTCTCCCAGTGCCTCAGCAAAAATCTGTGAAGCACTCCAAGGGGCCCTAGGTGGATAAACATCCTGAAACATCCATCTGAAAGGAGGTGAAGAAAGTGAAATAAAAGGAAAAGTAGGAAGCATCCAGGGGCCAGACTACCCAACCCTACCCCTAGAGTTCCAGTGTTGCTGATTCCAGTCCAACACCAGATAAGCTGTCAGAAACCTACAGCCTCCAATTGCCATCATTGGAGGCCCCAGCAACCAGGCCCAAAGCTCCCAACACAAGAAGCTTGAGTCAGTACCTTCTGCTCCCCAGCAGGAAAGCTAGATCTCTTTAAGAGCCAGGAAATAAGCAAACACTATGAGGAAAAAGAAATGTACCATAGATTCATATTATGGGAACAGTGAAGATCAAAGCACATATTATAAAGAGGACAACATTGTCAACAAACCCACATCTGGAACCTCAAAAGGGAATTTGAACTGGTCTGAAGCCCTAAAATCCTTCTTAGAAAAACTCACAAAGGATTTTAAAAGTCAAATGAGAGAAGTAGAAGAGTCCTTAAAAAATACAATTGACCAACTGGAAAAAAAAAGTGCACTGAAGAAAACAAGTCCCTAAAAAATAAAATTGGTCAACTGGAAAAAAAGTACACTGAAGAAAACAAGTCCCTAAAAAACACAATTGGCCAAATGGGAAATGAGGTACAAAATGTAACAGAAGAAAACAATTTGTTAAAAATTAGAATTGAACTAATGGAAACTAATGACTCTATGAGAGAGCAAGAAACGGTCAAACAGAAACAAAAAAAATGAAAAATAGATGAAAACGTAAAATACCTCATGGGTAAAACAACTGACCTGGAAAATAGATCCAGGAGAGACAATTTAAAAATTATTGGTCTACCTGAAAATCACAATGAAAAAAGAGCCTGGACAGTGTCTTTCAGGAAATCATAAAGGAAAACTGCCCTGAGGTCGAAAAACCAGAGGGCAAAATAGCCATAGAAAGAATCCATTGATCACCTCCTGAAAGAGATCCCAAATGGAAAATTCCAAGGAATATAGTAGCCAAATTCCAAAATTACCAGGTCAAAGAGAAAATACTGGAAGCAGCCAGAAAGAAATAATTTAAATGCATGGAACCACAGTCAGGATTACACTGGACCTCTTGGCTTCTACATTAAAAGACCATAGGGCATGAAACATGATGTTTTGTAAGGCAAAGGAGCTTGGATTACAACTAAGGATCAATTACTCAGTGAAAATGAGCATCATCTTTCAGGGGAGGAGGAGGATATTCAATGAAATAGGGGACTTCCAAACCTTTCTGATAAAAAGACCAGAGCTCAACAGAAAATTTGATCTTCAAATACAAGACTCAAGAAAGACATAAAAAGGCAAACAAGACAGAAAGATACAATATGTTGTTAATAAGGGCAAACTGTTTACATCCCTACGAGGGAAAATGACACTTATAATTATTGAGAATTGTATTGTTATCACACTATGTTAAAGGAGTTTACATAAAGGGGATAGATATAAGTTGACTTTGGTGTAATGATAAAAAAAAATCTAATCAAGTGGTTTAAAGGGATCCAAGTGGATTAATCTGATTTAAGAAAATGGACTGAGAGAAAAGGAAAGGAGGAGATAGACAAGGGTAAATTACATTACAGGAGAAGACACAAAAACCTATTACAGCAGAGGGAAAGGAGGGAGGGAGATGAGCATTATTTGAACCTTACTGTCATCAGATTTGGCTCAGGAAGGGAATAACATAATCAATTAGGTTTAGAAATCTAACTTGTCCTATAGGCAGTAGGAGGGAAAAGGGGAAAGAAAAAGGAGAGGGGATAGAAGGGAGTGAAGAAGCAGTAAAAGTAAAGGGGAAGAAAAGGGAAGGGGCTAATAGAAGGGAGGAGGGACTGAGGGAGGTGGTGGTCAAAAGCAAAACACTTAGTGAGAAGGGAAAAGGAGAAAGGAGAAAGAAAAGTGTAAACGAGGAGGGGGAGAAAGGATGGAGAGAAAGACAAAGATAGTAATCATAACTGTGAATGTGAATAGGATGAACTCTCCCATAAAATGGAAGCAGATAACAGAATGGATTAAAAACCATAATCCTACAATATGTTGTTTATAGGAAACACCTTTGAAAATGAGTGACACACACAGGGTAAAGGTAAAAGGATGGAGAAAAATATATTATGCTTCAGCTGAAGTAAAAAAAGCAGGGGTAGCAATCCTGATCTCAGACAAAGCAAAAGCAAAAATAAATCTTATCAAAAGAGATAAGAAAGGAAACTACATCCTGCTAAAACACACCATAGACAATGAAGTAATATCATTACTAAACATATATGCACCAAATGGTATAGCATCCAAATTCTTAGAGGACAAGTTCAGGGAGTTACCAGAAGAAATAGACAGCAAAACTATACCAGTGGGGGACCTCAACATCCCCCTCTCCAAACTAGATAAATCTAACCACAAAATAAAAAAGAAAGAAGTTAAGGAGGTGAATAGAATATTAGAAAAGTTAGGTATGATAAACCACTGGAGAAAATTGAATGGGGATAGAAAGGAATATACTTTTTCTTGGGTGTACCTGGCACATACACAAAAATTGATCATGTACTAGGCCATAAAAACCTCACAGTCCAATGCAGAAAGGCAGAAATATTAAATGTATCTTTTTCAGATCATGATGCAATAAAAATTATGTGTAATAATGGGCCATGGAAAGATAGACTAAAACATAATTGAAAACTAAGTAATCTAATCCTGAAATATGATTGTGTCAAACAACAAATCATAGAAACAACCAATAACTTCATTGAAGAGAATGACAATAATGAGATAACATACTAAAATTTATGGGATACAGCAAAAGCAGTTCTTAGGGGAAGATTTATATCTCTAAATGCTTACATAAATAAAGTAGAAAAAGAGGAGATCAATGAATTGGGAATACAATTAAAAAAATAGAAAAAGAATAAATGAAAAATCCTCAATTAAATACCAAATTAGAAATATTAAAAACCAAAGGAAAAATCAATAAAATTGAAATTGCTGGTTTTATGAAAAAAAACAATAAAACAGATAAACCTTTGCTTAATCTAATTGAAAAAAAAAGAAAGAAGAAAACCAAATTACTAGTCTCAAGAATGAAAAGGGTGAATCCACCACCAAGGAAAAGGAAATTAAAACAATAATTAGACACTGTTTTCCCCAACTGTATACCAATAGATTTGACAATCTTAGTGAAATGGATACATATTTACAAAAATATAAATTGCCCAGATTAACAGAAGAGGAAGTAAAATACTTAAATAACCCCATCTCAGAAAAAGAAATTGAACAAACCATTGATGAACTCCCTAGGAAAATAAATATCCAGGGCCAGATGGATTTACATGCAAATTATGCCAAACATTTAAAGAATAATTTATTCTAATACTATATAGACTATTTGGGAAAATAGGTGAAGAAGGAGTCTTGCCAAATTCTTTTTATGATACAAATATGGTGCTGATACCTAAACCAGGAAGAGTCAAAACAGAGAAAGAAAATTATAGACCAATTTCTCTAATGAACATAGATGCAAAATTTTAAATAAAATATTAGCAAATAGATTACAGCAACTTATCACAAGAATAATACACTATGACCAGGTAGGATTTATAACAGGAATGCAGGACTGGTTCAATATTAGGACAACTATCAGCATAATTGATCATATCAACACCAAAATTAACAGAAACCACATGATTATCTCAATAGATGCAGAAAAAGCTTATGACAAAATACAACACCCATTCCTATTAAAAACACTAGAGAGCATAGGAATAAGTGGATTCTTCCTTAAAATAATAACTAGCATCTATCTAAAACTTTCAGCAAGCATCATATGTAATAGGGACAAACTAGAAGCATTTCCAATATGATCGGTGGTGAAACAAGAATGTCTATTATCACCATTATTGTTCAATATTGTACTGGAAATGTTAGGTTTAGAAATAAGGGAAGAAAAAAATTAAAAGCATTAGAATAGGCAAAGAAAAAACAAAGCTATCACTCTTTGTAGATGATATGATGATATACTTAGAGAATCCTAGAGAATCAAGTGAAAAACTACTTGAAATAATATACAACTTTATCAAAGTTGCAGGCTATAAAATAAACCCACATAAATCATTGGCATTTCTACATATTATCAACAAAGCCCCACAGCAAGAGATAGACAGAGAAATTCTATTTAAAGTTACTATAGACATTATAAAATATTTAGGAGTCTACTTTTTGAAACAAACCCAAGAACTCTATGATCACAATTACAAAACATTTTTCACACAAATAAAGTCAGATCTAAATAATTGGAAAAAACATCATTTGCTCATGGATAGGCTGAGCCAATATAATAAAAATGATCTACCAAAGCTAATTTACTTATTCAGTGCCATACCAATCAAATTACCAAAAAATAATTTTAGAGTTAGAGAAAAATAATAACAAGATTCATTTGGAAGAACAAATGGTCCAGAATATAAAAGGAAGTAATGAAAATACAGGGGAAGGTGGCCTAACCATTCCAGATCTTAAATTGTATTATAAAGCAACAATCATCAAAACTACTTGGTATTGGATAAGAAATAGAAGGGTGGATTAGTGGAATAGGTTAAATATGCAAGACACACTGGTCAAAGACTGTAGTAATCTATTATTTGATAAACCCAAAGACCCCAGCTTCTGGGATAAGAACCCATTCTTTGAAAAAAAACTGCTGGGAAAATTAGAAAAGAGTATGGCAGAAACTAGGTGTAGACCAAAATCTCACATCATATACCAAAATAAAATCAAAATGGGTTCATGATTTAGATAAAAAGACTGATACTATAAGCAAACTGGGAGAGCAAGGAATAGTTTACCTATCAAATCTATGGAGAAGGGAAGAATTCATGACCAAACAGGAGATGGAGAACATTATGAAAAGCAAAATGGATAACTTTGATTACATTAAATTGAAAAGTTTTTGTACAAATAAAGTCAATGCAACCAAGATTAGAAAGAAAGTAGAAAACTGGGAAAGAATTTTTACAACTATTCTCTCTAATAAGGGCCTCATGTCTAAAATATGTAGAGAATTAAGTCAAATTTATAAGAATACAAGTCATTTCCCAATTGATAAATGGTCAAAGGTTATGAACAGGAAGTTCTCAGATGAAGAAATTAAAGCCAACTATAGTCATATGAAAAAAATGGTCTAAGTCACTATTGATTAAAGAAATGCAAATCAAAACAACTCTGTGGTGCCACATCACACCTCTCAGATTGGCCAAGATGACAAAACAGGAAAATGATAAATGTTGGAGAAGATGTGGGAAAATTGGAACACTAATGTATTGTTGGTGGAATTGTGATCTCATCCAACCACTTTGAAGAGCAATTTGGGACTATACCCAAAGGGTTATAAAAATGTGGACACCCTTTGACCCAGCAATAGCATTTTTAGGGCTATATCCTAAAGAGATCATACAAATGGGAAAAGGATCCACATGCAGAAAAAAAATATTTATAGCAGCTCTTTTTGTGGTGGCAAAGAATTGGAAATTGATAGGATGCCCATCAACTGGGGAATGGTTGAACAAGTTGTGGTACATGAATGTAACGGAATACTATTGTGCTATAAGAAATGATGAACAGGCTGACTTCAGAAAAACCTGGAAAGACTTGCATGGTCTGATGCTGAGTAAAGTGAGCAGAACCAAGAGAACGTCGTACACAATACCAGCCGTGTTGTGTGATGACTTATATTGATAAACTTAATCCTTCCTGGCAATACAAGGATCTAAGACATCTCCAAAGACCTTGTGATGGAAAATGCTATCCACATCCAATGCAAGAACAATGGAGTTTGAATGCAGATTGAAGCATACTATTTCTTATTTTTTTTCTCCTGTTGTGTTTTGTTTCCTCTTTCTGGTTGTTTCTCCTATTGGTTCTAATTATTACTTACAACATTACTAATGTGAAAATATGTTTAATAGGAATGAATATGTATAGCCTATGTCAGATTGTGTGCCATTTTGGGGAGGGTGGTGAGGAAAGAATGGGATAAAAATTTTATTTTCAAAAGCATATGGAAGTGATTGTTGATAAATCAAAATAAATTAATTTAAAAAAACAAAAATTTTTTATGAAGTAATATTGTTTGAAACTTTTACTTTTTCCCCATGATGCTTTGCAAATGAGTTTGTAATAGTAACTTACTTTTATATGAATTTTAATAATTTCAAAACACTTTATTCATCTCATTTGATAGTCAAAATAACCCTATTGGACTTAGAACTTAAGAAATTATATTAATTCTACAGGTGAGGGAATTGAGTCACAGAGAAGGTTAATTACCTATGGCTTCATAGTTTATAAGTGATGAATTTGGGATTTGAAGCCATTAAATATTGCAGTCCTGTAAAATTATATCATGCTACTTCCTCAAATCAATTTGTATTTATAGCAGTAATACCCTTAGCCACCGTTTCACAGCATCTGATAAAGTATCAAGTGTTTACTGGTTAAGCTGGTTTATGAACTCCTTTGAGGCTTTTCATTGTGGCAACTCTTTTATATTTGTTAAACATATTTAAGAAATGGTGATAATTAGAATATATATCTTTACTTTTATCTGCTTACAAGTTTTCAGAGTTAATGGCTTTTATAAATAGCTCATGTTAGAGCTGTTGTAATTTTTGAAATTGTATATGCTATCTTTTTCCAATCTTTATTTTCTTATAATGTGTAGTTCATTTCAGTGTGTCAAACAATTATTTGATTGTTTGAGTGAATACCAACAACTGATTTTGACATCGTCTCAACATCAGTAACCAGTTATTTCATAACTTGAAAGACATTGTTAGTTTAGTTTCTTTTACAATGTTGTTTAGTGCTCACCATGGCCAATGCCCTCTTGTTCTGTACCAAATGGTAATGGTTTTATATGCGTATATATGTGCATGTATGTGTATATACATATAGAGAACACATATGTGTATATGCATGTGTGTCCTAACCTAGAGCCCCTATATGTGTATAGTACCCATTGTCTCCCCAAACAGAAAGTAATCTCCTTGAGCACAGGATTCTCATAGCCTTTGACCATTCATTTCTTCATAGCTAATTTCTCTTGAACTCCCTGAAACATTTGACACTGATCACTCCTTTCTCCTTCATAGAACTCTCCTCTTTTGGCATTTGCATTATTGTGTTTTCTTGGTTCCCAGTATTCCCGATTCTTATTATTTTCCTTCTGAGACTAATCAAATAATTCTGTATATATCTTATTTCTACATATTGGTTTGAATGTTATCCCTATCAGATCACACATTCCTTGAGGATAGCAGCTCTTTTCCTTCTCTCTCTCTCTCTTTTTTATTTGATTTTGGTCTTCTTTTGTCATCTTAGTGTTTAGTACAGTGTCTGTCACATAGTAGATGCTTAATAAATGTTGGTTGACTGGCTGACTAACATCCTTTTACTGTTCTGAAAACTCTCAGTCTGCTCTAATGATTCATCATCCATATGCTGCCCCTAACTCTGAGTATATTATTCTATCTCTACATCTTTTCTCTTCTTAATTTCTTCAGCTCCCAAATGTTCAATTATTTCTATGCTGGTGACTCTCAGAACTATATATCTAACAGTTGTCTCTCTTGGCCTCTAGTCCTGCACTCCCAACTGCCAGTTCCAATGTTTTAAACTATAGGTTCCATAGACATTTCAAACTCAAGGTAGATAAGATAGAACTCATCATCTTTTCCCCAAACCTAGTTTCTCTCCTGAATTTACTTAATTCTGTCAAGGAAACCACCATCCATACTTTCAATCATCCAGGTAACAACCTTAGAGGTATCCTCAACTACTCATTCTCCTTTATTTCACGTATCCATTTAATTTCCAAGACTAGTTGATTCTGTCTCTGTATCTCTTGCATTCATCCACTCCACTCTTTCCATGTATATGTTCTCCATCTTATTTCTGGCCCTCATCACTTCCCATGTAGACTATTAAAATAGTCTGCTAAGTAATCTTATCTAGAGCACTCCCCCCAAATCCATATAAGCATATCTATAATAGACACATGTGTCTTTTATAGACATGAACAGTAATGTGTTCTACACAAAATTTAAAGTCATCTCCCTAAAGCATAGGTATGACCAAGTCATTCTTTCATTGAATAAATTAAAGTTACTCTTTATTGCTTTTAGGATCAAATGTAAACTCTATTATTTGGCATTTTAAGTCCTTGCAATCTAGGTCCAACCTACCTTTCCAGCCATATTATACAAATACACAAATATACAAATCTCAATTTGTTCTGTGACAAATCCTGTTCTTCTTCCAACATTTATTTTATTTCTTATCTTTGTACTTTTCCAAAGGTTATCTCGAATTCTTGTAATCAACTCCCCCCTCATCTCCAACTTTTAGAATTTCTAGAATCTTGAATACTCAACTCAAATGAGTTCTTTATTCTCTCCAGATGCTAATTTATATACTTTGTGTGTATTGTACCTGTTGTTTCCCTTGATATACCATAACTCCTTCAACACTTTTCTCCCCTATTCACTTTTTCTTTTTTAACCACCATCATTTCTGCTGCAAAAGTAATAATATGTTATGTTGCCCTGGGAGCTTTTCTGGTTTTTCTTCTTACACACACACACATGTATGTATATGTATATATAAATGTTGTCATGACTAAGGTTGGAGATATCAGCTCATCTAAGTATTGATATTTCATTTTGTATATATTTATGGAGCATATCTTGTTATAGAAAAAGTACCTCTTTCCAATAGCAATTGTTAGTTTCTCTAGGAGAGAAAATATCTGAATGAAAAGATGAAGCATTCATTATGCACTTAATATATACTAAGCACTGGAAATACAAAATTTAAGTGTAAGGTAGTCTTTACTCTCAAAGAACTCACATTTTAGTTGGGGAAGAAAACTCTTAAGCAAAGATTCAGCTTCAAGTAAGATGAAAAAGATCTAATGGTCTTTAGAGTGCAATGCTAAAGCAAATTGCAAAGCCTCTTTTCTAAAGTCATTTCCACTGATTCAAATGATGCCATTTTCTGACATTAAATCATCAAATATGGACATAAACTTTCCTCTATGGATCTTCAATAGATGTTCTTATGGCACCAACAGGAACAGTTGCCAGGCTACATTTCCACAGAGATTTTTTCTCAGGATGAAGACTGAGGCACCTAAGCTGGATACATTGTTGTTATATGTTTGTGTATTTGTTATTATTTGTATGTATACACACATATATGTATACATATATATGTATATATTTGTTGCATGCACACAAATATATATATATATATACAAATATATGCACCCATGAACACACTTGTGTGTGTGTAATATATATGTATGTATTCCAAAACTATAATGGATTTAACATATCATTATGTGAGTATTAGCTATAATTATGACCCATCTGTTTCTTACAATCCTGTGTAATTCTCATCCACAACCTGGGAGAATACTCTCCCAACATGTTGGTGATTTTGATCTCTGTCTCTGTCTTTGTGTGTGTCTCTGTCTGTCTCCCTTTCTTTGTTTCTACTTCCTTTTCCTGAATACCTGTGGTACATGTGGGGCTAACCTTAACTTATCTCTCACTTTTCTAATGTGACTATCTCATGCAACTGATATAATATACAATGCAGTAATTTTTAAATATCTTGGTTTAAATCATATGAATATTGTGCTTTCAAAATAGGCAGAAACCGTGGCATGCCATGTGCATGCTGATTGAAATCTTACCTGTTAACACCAGTGCTAATATACTCAGGTGATTATTCAAGTGGAATGGGTAGTCACAACTGATAACATAACCGTGCTACAAAATCATTTAACTTAAAACAGTTTGACAGCATATATTTTCATGTGCATGACAATGTTTATTAACTTTCCTTTTTTTATGACACTAGCTCAAAAATGATTTAATATGAATGTAGGAAGTAAAACTGCTTTTTAAAATGGTACCACTCTTGTTTTTTATGATTTTTCAAAAGTGTGTATTCTGACTCATTTCCATGCTGACATTCATTTCCTTTCCTGTTATCAGTAGAAGATTTGAAAGACAGCAGATATTATATTAGTCTGGGTTAATGCTGTTCCTAGAATTTGTTCATATTCCCAAACTAATTCAGTCATTTTAAACTTCACATCCTCACTTAGGTTTTAAGGGCTATGATTCTTTATTTTTCCTTATTCTAGAAGGACTACAAGACAACTGAGCTCTTTCCCCTTAAAGGCAATGACAGTGTTTTTTTTTTTCTGTTAGTGATTTTTTTTTGTTTGTTTTGCCAATGATATACCAAATAAAGACATTTTAAATATGGACTATGTGAACTAGCTCCTTCTTCAACAAAACATAATTATTTGAGAACTTTTGCCTACTGGGTCAAATAAAAAATAACACTTATAAGAATATTAATCAAAAATATTACTTCATTATAAAGTTTATCTTATTAAAATCCACATCTAAAATTCCTTTCATTCAAATATGACTAAAATTTAGTATATTTTGCCATTTGAATACAATTATTTAATGGCTGAAATATGTTCATAAGTTGTTCCTGCCACCAGCAATCACCAGTTGAATCATGATGACTATTTTCTAACATGACTGAAGTCTGGAAATTTTATTATCTGGCACTCATGTAAGGGTAGCCATCAGCTCCCCTTATAAGCGCTCTGGTTTGTATGTCTCAAAATATAAAATAGTGCTTTTTTAGAAATTAACAGACATAACAAAATATATGTGTGATCCCAATAGCCAAGAGACTCCTCAGTCAATAAATCTATATAGACCTAGAGACATGTAAATTCCCCATGTGTAAGGTAGGGTTTCAACAATATGGGAGGCTGAGATTTGCCCTTGCATGTTTGATACTTTCCTCAAGGGTTTCCTTATTTGCAATATATTGATCTTTTGCCAAAACTCTGATGAAATTCCTGCCCATAATCACTTCTACATTTTTGTTTCCTATAGATTTCCTCAGATCACAACTAGTAGTGTTAGTTCTTAACAGACCTATTCATTTTTCTCCTTAGCCTCACTTCCTACAGCTCAGTTCTTTTTCTGACTTCTGAAGTTCTTTCATTCAAAATCATATAATGTTCTTCATTTTCCTTGTGGGCTCAGTTATCTTATTGCTAACCCATATGAAGGAGTCACTGTGTAACTAATTTTTCAGCTAAATGCCTTCACAGATTAAAAATGCACCGTGGGCCCAGTGTGCCTCCATGCTTTTGAAACCTTCCTTTGTACATCTGGGTCTGACAGTCCTTGCCCTCTTACCCCATAGTGCATCTAGGTAACTCTAGATAGGTTTCTTCTTTTTGTGATCTTTAAAGAGATTTCTCTTCATTTTTTCTTTTTGGTGAGGCAACTGGGGTTAAGTGACTTGCCCAGGGTCACACACAGCTAGAAAATGTCAAGTGTCTAAGGCTGGATTTGAACTCAGGTCCTCCTGACTCCAAGGCCAGGGTCCTATCCACTGTGCCACCTAGTTGCCGGGGGGTTTCTTTTTTTTAACTCCATTCTAGCTTATTACATAATTCAGTCCCCTTCACATCTTCTTGTTCCTAGGGCCCAAGTACTGAGCATTAATTGCATTAGCATATCCTAAAGAGTCTTTTGAGGAATTCTCTACTCTCTTATTACTTGCCTTTATATTATCTGTCTTTTTGTATGGTCAAGTGAGTTGAGGATTCTTCATAAGCAATCTCCAAATTGTAGGGAGGCAGGGTAGAACTAGTTGTTCCTAGAACAGACTGGTATATAAAGGGAGAAGGTTTGTAATCCTCAATACATAATAGGACAATGCAAAATACTAAATCCTCAAACTGAATAGACATAAAATAAAAACACTGGATGAGTACATATTTTCAAACAGATTAAACATACCTACTAAAATTTCAAGTTTTCTCAACTTTAATATTTTCATTGGCTTTATTAAATCTGCCAATGTTGTTATATCAATGCTAGTAATTATTGTCACTTACTCTTTCTGACTTCTGTTGTAATAAGAAAAAGAAATTAGTTGAGGAATATAATCTGAATGAAGGCCATGGATTCATAATGTTAAAAATGTTCTTTACGTTCTCAGTTTCTCAAATCACCTGCTCATATATAGGTAGAATCTATAGGTAGAATGAAGTAGGCTAAGGAAAAAATGATAAGATACTATGTAAAAGAAGTTCCCCTTGCCTTCATTATCTGTGTATTCATGAATTATTCATATGTATTTTAATTATTCATGAATTATTAATTTTTATAATTTATAAGCAAAAGAGATAACATCACATTTGGTCTTTGGAAAATAAAATAGGAAAAAGGAATGTAGATTATCAGAAAAAAATGGATAAATATCCTCTATGATAATGCCATATTAAATTTTATCTTCTACTTAATTGCAGTAGTACATATCATTACTATCATAGTTGACAGTATTGGAACATATTCATGTTCTAATATGCAACAAGATATTTATAGAGGTTAGTTTTTTGTTGGTAACAAAAATCTGGCAACAAAATATAGGTGTCCATCATTTGTGAAATGGTTAAATAAAATATGATATATGGAACTGAAATTGTATTACTACATGGTAAGACACGATGAATAGAAAGAAAATGGGGAAATATAGGAGGAATTTCATGAACCGATGCAAAATGAAGCAAGTAGGTGAAGCAAAACAATATACAAACTGACTTATTTTCTATTTACCAAATGTAAATAGACAAAAAAATAAAAGAAATAAATGAAAAAGCTCAGCACTGTGCAGTTATAATATGTTTCACTGGATAGAAAAGATATGCAAATACTCCTTTTTTTTTGCAAAGGCATAAAGTGGATTGTTGATGAATGGCATTTTATATATGCTGGGCCTGATGCATTCATTTGTTTTGCTAAACTGGTATGTTTTCCCTATTTTCCTTTTTTTAAATAAGAAATGGCTCTCTAGGTAGAGGAGAGGTGTATATCACAACATGAAGATATTAAAATAAAATATATCAATAAAATCAAATTTTAAAGTATGTATTTTCTTAATATACTGGTAGCAAACATCATCCTATCTTTGTAATTCATTGAAAATAAGATATTCTGTTGTTTATTTGGTTGGGTATTGTTCTCTAATGGATCACTTAATCTCTGGGCTAAAACTGTCACTAGCAGAAATCAGTCACCAGGCTTTATAAAGTCTCACACTACAACATAAGTAAAATCACCTAAACGTAGAAGGCAACGTAATGTAAGGGAAAGAGTATTGGCTTTAAGTTCAGAAGAACTGGGTTTCAATCCTGGCATTGTTATTGTGTGACTTTGACAAGTCATTTTCCTTTTATTAATTTGTTTTCTTTTGTTAATGTGTGTGACGGGTGTCTATAATTGTTTCCAATTCTAAAATATTGTGATCCTATGTACACACCTCTTACTACACCAAAGAAGCCGGCATATTGGAGCTGAGGAAGTGGCAAGCATGAGTTTGTCAATAGTCCTGGGGATTGCATCAGCCTTTTAACCTCTTATCAATCAATCAATCAATAAATATTTATTAAGTGCCTACTATCTTCCAGGCACTGTGTTAAGCACTAAGGACACAAAAAGACTCAAAAGATAGGCCCAACCTTCAAGAAGATTACAATCTAGTAGGGGAGACAACATTCATATAAATATACATAAAGCAAGTTCTCTGTCTCTGTCTTTGTCTCTCTCTCTCCTTTGTGTGTGTGTGTGTGTGTGTGTGTGTGTGTGTGTGTGTGTGTGTGTGTGTGTGTGTGAGACAGATAGGAAGTAATTTGTAGAAATCTGTAGAAAATATTATTTCCAAGTTTGGTGGTGAAGAATTTGACTTAAAGTTGACATAGCTGAATCTCTGACTACTTAATGCACTATTCCTTATTCTAATCATAATAAAAGTTGGTATTCATGTGGTGCTCATTATTTGCAAAGTACTTTACATGTACTTTGATGGAATAAACAAGATTTTTTATTCTCACAAAGATATAAGGTAAACTCAACTGCTATTATTTTCCAAATATTCCTAGTGAGAGAACTGAAGCTAAAAGATACAAAATGACACACTTAATCATATAAGTAATAAGTTTTGGAGGTGAAATTTAAAGTTATACCTCTCCTGATTCCAATTTTAGAATTTAATATTTTTAGTTTATGAGGCTGCCTTTCAGGAATGTTTGTTGCTATTCATTTTGCCCTCACCATAAGAGATCATGAGACCCTGATGTTGTTCATAACAAAAGTTCCCAAATTGTGTGTATCAAGCCCTGTTTTTCAAATAATTTAAACAACTCTTTTAATCAAAGCAATCAACCAATTGATGTTTTTAAAGTCATAGAATAATGTCATAAGCCCAATTTTTAATGAAAACATGATTAACTATGTGAAAGAAGAAAAAAATATTTTTTACTTGTGCTGGTTTCCTAATTGGATTTAGAACTTGGGTGTATGGGATCATGTTCATTTGCATGGCTGAATTAAAATTTGGAAAAGACCTAGAAACAGAGGTGAAATCAATTGGGTATATTTACCTTGGCCAATAAAACTCGTGGAGTTCAAAATAAATAAATACCTTGAATTTGTTTTCAGATGTTGGTTGGATTAAGTTATTTCTAAAATACCTTCTAATTCCTTTTCTCTGTTTCTGTGAGATGCTCACATATTAGAGAAGTATGGGAATGGCTTCAGTGTCTGTATTGTCCCTGAAGGCAAGTTTATTCATGTAAATCCTTAAGTACAATGCCCAGATGTTGCAGGGACTAAATGGTATATAGTCATATAGCTTTACTGATATTTAATATGAGTATGTCATAGCTGCACAGTGTTTCAATGTTCTCTGTCTTCATGTGACATACAAAAAGCAAATTACCCAACCTCTTCCGGGGATGGGATCAAATTGTCACTTGACTTCTTAGATATCCAGGACCCCAACCTTGACTGAGCACTCTGGTGGAGTGTCAGACTATCTCTTTGTCTAACAAGCAGGAGAAACTATTTAAATTCATTTCAGCTGGATTTTTTTTATATCTCAGTTTTGGTAGCATGGTGTGGGAGAAGAGGGGATCAGAAGAGACACATTGGTTTATTTTTTTTTAATTCCCAGAGGATTGATATTCATGAGGAACAAGGGGATAGAGGAAGGAGTTGGAATTTAGCTCAAGTTTTTTTAAGATTTAAATAACTTATTAAATCTTTACTAGACCATTTTATCACTCTCAAAGTTACAGTCAGAAGGAAATTAGAAAGCTTTGCTAAAGATTATGAAGTTCTAGACAATAAATTGAAAATATTGAGGGCACAGATGGTATTTTCTTCAGTACAATTAAATTAAAGATGGAGGTTCATAATAGAAAATCAGATTTGGGAAGCAAAAAGTTGATTAAAAGGATGGAGTTTGGTGAATAAATAGAAGATAGATGCATATATAAACACATACCTACATACTACACAGATGGACAGACATGTTGATAAAATATTTATTACTCACTATGTTCCAGGCACTGTGCTAATTGCTAGGAATACAGATAGAAACAAGCAAGCAAGTCTCTACTTTGAAGAGGTTTCCATTCTAATGGAACACATTAAGGGGAGCTAGAAACTCAAGCTAGAGAATGCAATAGAAGATTATTGGTAGATGTGGAAAAGGAGATGTCCAAAAAGAGTTCAGGAGTGAGTAGGGTGAAGAATAGTTGACTCCCTAAAATAATAATCAAACTGAGGTTTCAAGATTTTTGAAAGTAATTATATGGAGAGCATCACTAGAGAGTCAAATGTGGCTCAGGTACCTAACAAATGTAGGTGTACAGAAGAAAACAAGAGGCCAAAAGTTTTCCAATATAAATTTCAAGATGATATCCTGAAATAAGTGAAACTATATTTTGTCTGAGAGCAAACAAATCTACTAATTTTGAAGGGATTTACTAATTATGAATCAAACACATGTAAAGAAGCAAATTAATATTGTTTAGATAAAAAGAAGGGAAAGGTTGGGGAAGATAAGTGATACAGAGCTGTAGATAGAAGTTCATAGCAATTAAGCTTCAAAATACTATAATCCTTGATCTCAAAGACAATGACAAATAATCTAGGGAATAAGTAATATGTAGTCATAATTAACGATGATAATTAACCATAACATTTGGCACCAAGAACAATATAGAACTTGAGATCTTTGTAGGAACAAATATAGAAAGTAAAGAGAATTTTCTAATGAAAGGAAAGAAGGGGGAAAAAAGCATTTATTGAACATTTACCATGTGTTAGGCATTATGCTAAGTGCTTTATAAATATCTCATTTCTTTCTCACAACAAGCTCTGGAGGTATGTATTGTTATTATCCTCATTTTATAATTGAGAAAATTGAGAGTGGCTTGCCCAGGGTCACAGAGCTAGTAAATATTTAAGGATGAATTTGAATTCTGATCTTCCTGACTCTAAGACTGGCACTCTATCTACTTTGCTACCTACCTCCTTTTTTATTGGCTTGTAGAGGGTGTGTTATGCTTGTTTTTCCATGTGTACAGAAAATATAGTCCGCTATTAGAAGAATTCCTCTCCTATCTTCAGGTTTCAAGGTGAATAAAATGTTCCCTGAAAGGATGGGAAAATGCTTTAAAGGAAAAAAAAAAAGAAGAGAAGTAATTTGAAAGGCAAAAAGAAATCTTAACAGTGTTCAAAGGTGAGAGGCTAGAAGAATGTGGCCCAAAGAAGGAAATAAAAAATTTTGAAACTCTGGAATCATGTAAATGTCAAAAGGCCACATAAGGAGGGAATAGCTCCCTATTCCCTAGTGAAGAATCATGAGGATCCAGAGTCCCCACCAAAGGACAGTTATCCAATATGGATCAGAATGTGGCTACCTTTATAAAGGGAGCACCAAGACAGAGGTGCTCAGCCAGATTTGATATTAGTAATAGGGACTTAACATCACAACATCTTAGAATCATAATATTTCTATCTGGAATTCAATGCAACAGATTTTGAACAGAGTATTAAATCAACAAATCAATCATTCTCATCACCCTATTTTAAGAGAGAGAGAGACAGACAGACAGAGACAGAGAGAGACAGAGAAACAAAGAAAGAGAGACAGAGGGGGAAAGACCGAGACAGACAGAGATAGACAAAGACAGAGAGGCAGACACAAAAACACAGGGAGACAGAGATTTGCCCAAAGTCATATGAATAATATGTAAACAGAAGCAATGATTTTATCTGAACCTTCTCATTCTAAATCTTGCATAAAAATGATTTTATTTGGATCTTCTCATTCTAAATATTGCATAGGTTCAATAGTGAGCCTAAATTAGAGTGCTGCATCTGGAGTTAGGAAGACCTGGGTTCAAGTTTTGCTTTGAATCTTACTACCTGTGTGAGCATAGTCAAGTAAATTTCTCTGAGCATCTGTTTCCTCATCCATACAATGGGGATCATAATGCCTGAAGTGTCTACCATACAGGAATGCTTTTGAAATTCAAATAATTTAACATGTTTAAAATACTTTGCAAACTTTAACGTATCCTAAATGCCAGTTATCATTTTTATTATATTGTATTAGTTACCCCCAAAGTTCTTTTTAATCATGAGTGCTAAAAGCTTTTTCCAAAAATGCGGATTATTTTTTTTTTATTTTCCAGAAATGTCCCACATATTCGAAAACCTAAATCAACTCAGATGAAGTGTTAAGCAACTATTATCCCAACAGCATTTCCTTTCTGGATCATGACAAAATGCCTTCCAAGATATGACAAATTTCATATCTTTTCCCACATTCTGATTCACATGGAGTGGGAGGGAATAAAGTTGGAAGGAACTTAGAAAACGTGTTAAGTATTAGAGTATTTAGATATATGTGCTTTCATTACCACTGCCAATTGATGGCAAGGGCTTCAGGAGATTAAGGTATATTTGGGAAACAAACAACTTAATAAGAAGAAGGTTTCTCAGAATGGAATTTAGATTTTTGTAATACAATTTAAGACATAGAAATGATGGTCTTTGACCAGGGAAAAAGTACGTTGGATGTGGGCAGTTAAAAATGTATTTCCCTGGAGATTTGTGATTCTCATCAAGTGGGCTGTAAACTGAAAATGGAAAGACAAGTAAATTTGGCACATATAACTGAAAGTCAAAAATCACAGAAAGTAACAAGAATGACAAAGAAGAAGACTCTTTATGGAGAGGGCTAAATAATTCAAAGGAGACAATGCCCAAGAAATGGAGCAGTGATAAAGAGTAATCCATTTTAATTCTTTTAAGGTTTAAAACACACTTTTCTCATAGGAACTCTGTAAGATCGGTAGAACAAATGTTATACCCATTTTACAATGAGAAACCTGTGGCATAGAGACAAATTATTTATCCCAGAGGCTGCTTAGGTATTATGTATAAGAACTGAAATTTAAACCCAGGTATTTTGATGTTAAACCTGGTGTTTTACCATGTGATGCTACAACCCTAATACAATCCAAGGACTCTGAAAAAATAGTAATAACAATAATAATGATAATAATAATAATAACTAACATTTATATAGTATTTACTATGTGTCAGACATTGCATTAAGCACTTTACAATTATACAAATATTATCTCATTTGATCCTTGCAACAATCCTGGAAGGTATGTGTTATTATTAGCCTCATTTTACAGAGAGGGAAACTGAAGCAAACGGAGGGTCAGTGACTTGCTGAGGGTCCCACAGCTATTAAGTAAATGAGGCCAGATAACTAATTCTATCCACTCCATCCACTGTGCCACCTAGTTTAAATACAAATGTGCACATTAGGATAATAAACAATTCAGATGAGAAATCTCGATGCTTGGAGGTAACTTCACCTTCATAATTATTATTTTAGTAGTTGATTGATATTTGTAAGTGCTTTAAGGTTTGTAATGTCCTTTATAGACATTATCTTATTTTATCCCCAGGGCAAATTTGTGAAGAAAATACTGTTGGTATTATTATCCCTGCTCTTAGAGGTGGAAACTGCAGCTCAGGGAGACTAACTTAGTCATCTTCTTCAAAAAGAATAAACTGGTTTTAAAAAAAAATATGGTAGAGTAGCATTGTATATCTCAGGGAAGTCACTCCCCCTCTTGGAAAAATTATACCTATCAATGTGGATCTGATGACAGTTCAAAGTTAGGAGGCCAAATTTAAAGTAAAGAGATTTATTAACTTGCTTAGCAATCTGCTCTTGCTGATAGCAAGTTCAGATTCCTGGAATACAGATTTGGTTTTTTTTTATCACCTTTTAGGTCAATTTATAGCATATAGTCAATCAATAGAATTCTGTGGCAACTTAGGATTAATTAGTAAACCATTTCACAGAAAAGGGGGGTGGAAAAAGAGGAAGATTAGTCAAGAGAGAAAGGACATGCAATAGGATGGATTTGTTACCAAAAAAAAAAACAAACCAGAAAAAAGATTCCCTCCTCAAGGGCAGGAAACAAGATGAAATGACCAAACCCTTTCACAACTGTGAAAGAAGTCTTTCTAGATAAAATTACACAATCAGATACTTTAGGACAGCTTGTAGTTACAATTGAGAATGCTACCATCGACCTTGCTGTGTCTTTGCACAGTTCATTAATATTTTATTTCTCCTTCAAAAGAGGATTTTCTATTATTATACTACCGAGTATTGGGGGAACTCTATGTTGTTATTCATCAAAATGTTACAAAAATTACATTTCTTATTCCACCTTTCCATAATTAATATGTAATATGAAGAAAGACAAGAATTGAACATTGGAAACATGATGGAGAGTATTTGAGTTAAGATCACTGGAGATAGGAACTGGAATGACAGTTTAATAGTACTAAACAAAATACTTGTGGAAATGTAGGCAATAGATGATGAATTAGGAAAGTGGTCCTAAAATATGTTACAGAAGTATATTATAGTAATTAGTGCAGAATTCAGCTACACTTGTCTCTCTAATAAATGCAAAGCAGCTGATAAATCCCAGAGTTGTGTTAATAGCTACATTATTCAAATTATGGAGGAAGTAAAGAATGCAAATGATATTTTGCATTTGATTCTGATCATTGAAGGAAACATTGCCAGCCAATGCAGTTATTAGAAACCTTCGAAGAAAGTGACCATACCATCTCCATCTACTGTTTATGATGGAAGTGGGGTGGAAGTGAAGGATACAGGAATAGGCTAATGAATGTTCTATATTTTTGGGAATTGAATTTTGAAGCAATAAAGGAAAGACTATTTAGAACTTCATCTTTATACTTTCATAGGAAAATTGACCTAAGAAGAATAGGAAACTCCTGAGTAGCTAGGTGACATAATGGATAAAGTACCGGACTTGAAGTCAGGAAGAGGAATTTGAATTCTACCTTGGCCACTTACTGGGAAATCATGGTCAAATCATGGAGATAACAGGAGTACAGAATCTAGTTTGGTTTCCCAAGAACAGGAATTAAGGAATTGTTTGCATGTCAGGAGATTTTGATGGATGGATTTAGGCTGTGGTACATTGGCTCTCAGGTCCCTGGGAAATAGGGTAGCTCCAACAAATCTAAACAGCTATTGATTAATATGAAAATCATAGATACCATAGTGAACACCTGGTGCTGGACAAAGCAATACACTTCACCACAGGGTGAGATCATCCAGAGGACAAAGTATTGTTGTTATGCCAAGCAGAGGGCACAGCCTGCTTGCTGGGCTCGAGCTCTGGGAAACAGGCTATCTCCAAATACCTAGGCACTTGACATCAAGACTAATTTTCCCTTTTTGCAACTTCCAATAATTGCTCTTGGTTCCCCCTTCTGGGGCCAAGCAAAAAGATATTTATTCCCTCTCCCATATGATTGTTCTTTAAATACATGAATATAGCTGACATTTCTTCTTGGTGTCTTTTCCAGTCCACTTTGAGTACTTGTCCACAGTTCCTTCAAACGATCCTCATATAACATGGAATCATGTATTTTACCATCTTGATTTTCATCTTCTGAATATTCTTTAAGTTATTACTATCTTTCCTAGAATGGGACACCTAGAGCAGCACCAAACATTTCAATTGTGGCTTGGTTAGGGCAGAATATAAGGATTATAACACCTAATTATTCTGAGAATCTAAGCCTCTCTTAATGAAGCTAAATATTATACTTAACTTTTCCTTCCTGTTGCATGACACTTCTGATTCATTTTATGCTTGTAATATGCTAAAGTACCAAAATATTTTTTCAGAAAAAAAATATGTCTAACCAGGCCTCCCCATTCTTGTATTTGTAAACCTGATTTTTTGGACTTAAGTATGAGACTTTAGGTTCCTTTCCCTATTGAATTTCATGTTATTAGAAAGTCTAAAATGCTCTCCTCTGTGAAGATTCTTTTATATCTGACCTCTGTCATTCTGCATGTTGGCTATCCCTCCCATTTTTATTTCATGTACAAATATGATGAGCATTCTATCTATGCTGTTATACAAGTCATTAATAAAAATGTTAAGCAGCCCAGGGCAAAGAAGAGCTCTCTGGGGAACTCCATTGGAGACCTTCTGCCAAAATGACACTGAACCAAAAAGATTTTGACAGGCTTTTCTCTCCTTTATCACAAACCAGTAATAGCTTCCCCCAATGTTTCCATCAATTCCATGCCAGCAACCAGTTTCTTCCTGTTCTTGATAATTGGATCTAATATAAATTCCTTGTTTTGTGGGTTTCCCCCTCCTTTTTTATGGATGCAATTATCACAAAGGCAAGCTGAAAAATTATTCAGCGTTATGTTTTTAGGAAAGAGAGCACTCCAGCAAATGTCTGGATAACTGAAGTCCCTATCACTATCATATTATACTTCTTTGCCAGGATTGTGATTTGTTTAGAAAACTCTTCATTTATTTCCCTTTTCTGTCTAAGGGGTGTGTATTATGATGATAAAATTAATTTTTTATCTCTTAGCTCTCTATCTTGCTTTTCCTTTAAAGTTCTTAGATTTATCTCATGATGGGAGGATTTAAATATTCATGAATGCTCACTCCCTTTACTTTTCCTATTTTTCCAATGAAATATACCCATTTGGAGTGACATTCTAATGAGTTTCATTTCATTTAGTCTTAATATTACCTATGAGCAAGGCAATGCTGGTAAATATTTAATAATAAACTGTCCAAAATGTTTGTACAACCCATTTATGATTTTAATTTGAATTATTAAAATTTCCTCTATCACTTTCTTAAGTCTATATTATTGGGCAACATTTTCCTAGCTGGTCAGTGGTTCATTTTTGAAATCAATTTTCTCTTCTATGTCCTTTGTCTTGTTAGTAGTTATAGGGGGTTAGGAATGTAACTGGTGCTATTTTGGTGTCATTTCCTTGCCTAGCACTTCCTTCTCTCTGGCAAGAGTTTCCAGATTTCTTTTGGCACTATCATTTATGCTTATGTAAATTATCAAAAGTCAGTAAGTAGTAGGCTGTCCACTTTGATAAGGATTAGTAGATTCTCTGTAACATCTAGGATACGTGCCCAGATACACAAGCACACCTCTATACTCTTGGAATCATATTGACAAGTAGCTTCCTCATTATTCTTGAAGAGGGATTTGCAAACCACTATTACATTCCTTTTCTTTCTCTGGACATTGCTACTTTTTTTTTTTAGGTTACCTTTCATGATAGATAGAAAGAAAGAGAGAAAGAAAGAAAGAAAGGAAGGAAGGAAGGAAGGAAGGAAGGAAGGAAGGAAGGAAGGAAGGAAGGAAGGAAAGAAGGAAGGAAGAAATATATATATATATATATATATATATATGTGTGTGTGTGTGTGTGTGTGTGCATTTCAATTCAGATTGAGCCCCCTCCCTCATTTCAGATTAAGCCCTCCTCCATCAGCTCAACTACTCTTTCTTCAAACTCTCCTCAAATACTTTCTATTTTTTCCAAAACTTTTCCTCCTAAAAATTTAATTTCTGTCTTTCTTCACAAATCCAATCCCCTCAAAATCACTGTCATTATTACTTTCTCCTTATTCAGTCGGTCAACTAGCATTAAGTAAGTATCTATAATGTGTCAGGCAATTCCTGTTCTGTATTACACCTACTACTTTATCTTAAATCTAAATTAAATGTGTGCCTGGAGACTTTTCTCCTTAAAATTTTCCTCAATTTCTCCTAAATTTTACATCCTTAAATTCAATATCCATCCTCCTCATATCCAACTTCCTGGGGCAGCTAGGTTGCACAGTGGATAGCACACCAGCTCTGGATTCAGGAACACCTGAGTTCAAATCCGGCCTCAGACCCATAACACTTAGGAGCTGTGTGACTCTAGGCAAGTCACTTAACCCCATTGCATAGCCAAAACAAAAAACAAACATATCCAAACTCCTTTATCACTTTTACGATTTTCTTCTGTTTCCTTTTCCTATCTAAAATTAGAATGGGCTGCTTTTAGAAGTATTGGTTTCCCGTTTCTTGGAGGGCTTCAAGCAGAGGCTCAATGTCCACTTTTCTAGTAAGTTAGAGTGAGGATACTTTTGGAGTATGAATCAAACTAAAGTCCCTTCTACTTTTGAAATTCTGGAATTTTGCAATTCTTCAACTCAAGTCATTCTGTTTTTTTTTTTTTTTAATCACTCCTCCTACAACCTTCCCCCACAAAAACTGGAAGTAGAAAAACAAAATATGTTCCTGGTTCCTTTTCAATTGTTATGTCTATGGAGGAAGAAATGATACCCAAAAGACATCTTTTGGGCCTTGGTTGGAGGGAAATGGAACATTTTCGAATCTAAAACTTGTGGAAATCAAGCTTTACCCATGGAGGATGGATCAGAAACAAGTTGTTAGTTAACAAATTACAGCAAGGGTTTGTGCTAAGCCTTAATGATATACTAGATAGTCTAATGGCAAAAGATAATAGGGAAAATTTATTGCTTATTTTTATGTTCTTATTCAAATTACTGTACCTATGTATTTAAAAAAAAGAATAGGGCTGGTCATAAAGCAAGAAAATAATGTAATTTCCAAGAGAAACACATGAATGTGTGACAGGAAATAGATTTTCTAGAGAGAAGTCAGTCAGTTTTAAGAACTGAATTCCATCATCTAATGTAACTTGGATGCTGCCTTCATTATTCAATGTATTCTTGAATGTGACAGAGCTAATGATGTTCAGTACCATGCTACTATTTAACCAATGTATTACAAAGGAGTTCACATCAAAATTCAATTAAGTCCAACCAATATTTTTGAGCATCTCTTATAAGCAAATTGCTGTAAAAGGCACTAGGTTAGACATACATTTTAAATATGACATGGCTCCTGCTCTCATGTCATTTACAAACTAGTATAATAAAGTAACTTCCTGCATTATTTTGGTGGATCTGTTGTTTCATCAATGTGTTTATTCACTTTTCCAATTCAGGACAAATTCCTAAAGTGCCTTCTTATCTTGTGATATTGTTGTTTATCTCTTTAGAAAATCTACCCAACATGCTACAGTCCTCCCTCTTGATTTTTTAATAATTAGAAGCCTATCTGCTTCCTTCCATTCTCTCTTCATAATCATTCAACCTCTTTTTTCTAGTAGAGAGCACTTCCCATGAAGAAGCCATCATTGATATAATCATAAGCCCTGTGTATGCGCACCACACATCTTTCCATTTCTATTTCACTTTTTTTTTTAAATTTTAATTCTTCTGAGCTTGTGATGATCTATCATTGGTAAGTATATAGTGTGACCTACAGATAATGGAGCCAAAAAAACTAGTTCTTGTTGCACTGAGTATTTTGGGATCACATCCCTCTCTACTGAAGTAAAAATAGTTTGATATATCAGATCAATCAGGCCAAAAAAAAGAAAGAAAAAAAAAGAAAAGAAACAAAGGCATACAATGACCCCCAGTTATTTTAAAGCATTTTTATGTACACTGAACATTTATCTTCTCCTTGGATTAATTTAGAATTCTTTGTAACATACATAAATTGTATTACTTCTAAATCATTTTAGTACTTTCCCCTTTTACTCCTTCAGGCAGCATGGTATAAAGGAAATGTTGCTGGAACAGAAATCAGTAAACTTGACTAGCTTTTTGGCCATAGGAAAGTCATATCACCTCAATAATCCTCAGTTTTCCCATCTGTACAATGGGAAAAATATCTGCACAATACTTACTTTTTTTTTTAAGTGAGGCAAATGGGTTTAAGTGACTTGCCCAAGGTCACACAGCTAGTAAGTGTCATGTGTCTGAGGCCAGATTTGAACTCAGATTCTCCTGATTCCAAGGTCAGAGCTCTATCTACTGTGCCACCAAGCTACCCCACAATCCTTACTTTTAAAGAGTTCCTAATAAAAAAAGAAACTTTGAATTATTGAGTCTTACATACATGGTAGTTGTTATCATCATCATAATTATTATTATTAGTGGTAGAAGTAAGAGGAGGAGGAAGAAGAGGAGCAGTAGCAGTAACAGTTGCAACAGCAGTGGTGGTGGTGGTAGAAGTAGTAGTAGTAGTAATAGTAGTACTAGCAGTAGTAATAGTAGTAGTAGTACTAATACTAGTACTAGTAGTAGTATTAGTACTAGTATTAGTAGTATTTGGATCCATTTTTATTGAATTTCTATTCTAGGACATGAACCTCTATATCATTTTTGACAAGCTTACAGGGCATAATCATACTGCCCTGTGGGAGATGCAGTTAGCTATAATAAAAAAGGCATCTTGTGGGATTTGAGAATGGAGAGGAAGAGATCTTAGAGTCCACAGGGTTTTTAATGAGATTACTGTGGATAAGGCTGCAAAGACAGATTGAGCAAGAAAACTTTAGGAGAGGAAAAGATTTGTAACTAAGTGATGCTGCAGTGGAAGTTGCAAAGCAGCACTCGGTATTAGAACTTATCATTAAGAGGGCAGCTTATGAGCATTTAGAAAGGCAATCATTAAGTAGCACAGTGGATAGAGATACTTCACATTTACTGTTTGTGTGACCTTATGACATTAACCTCTGTTTGCCTCAATTTCTTCAGCTGTAAAATGGGGATAAGAATAGCACCTACCTTCCAGAAGTGTAAGGATGAAAAGAAATAGTATTTGAAAAATGCTTAACACAGTGTCTTGCACACAATAGGTGGTATATAAATGGTAGCTAATATTATTGGTGTTGTTTTCATGGTTATCATTGCTCGTGTTGTTAAACACTAGCCTTTCTTCAAAAAAACAAAACAAAACTGGTTTTGCCAAACCAATGTAATTTTCCTTTTGTGAAAAAGTGAATAGATTTTTAAATCAGGAGAATGCTAGATTTTGGTAATACATTTGTAAAAAGCTCTCATACTATTATTACAGATGGAGAGGTGTGCACTAGAATATAGCATAATTAGGTGGATTTCAAACAGATTGATTTAATTGACCCAAGGAATATTTATTAATGGATCAATGTCAACATACAGACAGTCCAGTGGAATGCTATAAGTATTTGTCTTTTTTCTTTTCCAATTCTATTGAACATTTTTTTCATCAACAATTTGCACAAAGGCTTGTCTAGCAAATTTTCTCTTACATGTTAGATGACAGTATCAACATTTTTTTAAAATACTGACTGGTTTAAACAAAGGACTGGATCTGATAAGATGAAATTCAGTAAGGTTAAAAGAATAATCTTACATGGATTCAAGGAATAAGCTAGCTAAACATGAGTTCAAAGAAAAGATCATGATAATTTACTGAACTACAGGTTCAATACCAGTCAGTTGTGAGCAACATAGAAATAATTAAAGTTATTGTGATCTTAAGCTGCATTAAGAGAGTCAAATAGTTTAGAATGAAGATGTTGAACTTCCTTATTTGTCCCGGTTTGACTATAGATGAAGTATTATGTTCAGTTTTGAGACACATTTAAAAAAGACTTTGATAAGCACTCCAATAGAAAACAAACTCCTTGAGAACTGTAATTATTATTCTAGTATTCATAGTGCATGAATGAAGTAAGCAAAAGCAGAAAAAAGTATACTATGACATAATATTTTTAAATCAACAATTTTAAATTAAAACAATTTTACAAACAGATAAGTGAAATGAGCAAAACCAGTAGAGCAATTTATACAGTAACAACCACTATGTTAAAACATTGAAAACTATTCAAACTATGATTAATACCCTGTTAAAATTGAAACTTCTTCTGGCCCCCCTGAGCCACTCCCTTCTCCTCCCCAAATCCCACCCCCCACTGCCTCTAGTTAGTGGGTGTAGTAAGTTTATAAGTAATCAGTATAAAATTGCAATATCAGGAAGTAGGTTTGCAAAGGGGAACCTAGAAGTCACATGCAGAACATCCCAAAGATCAAAGAAACACAATTTACAATCACATCCTGATAATATGTGCTCAATCATAAAGCCACCTGGGTTCTATTTTTGGACCTTTTGGTCCTATGATATGTAAACCTCAAATAAACTCCCACCAATTGCAGTAAAATCAATGGAACACCAAATAGCATTAATAACTCTGAGATAATGTGGATATGTTAACTTTAAAGTTTTACCAACAACTTTGAGGTGATTTGGATATGTTAGTTAACTAACCCCAAGGTGGCACAGCTAGTTAGTCTGTTTTCCCCAAAACCCTATAAAATTGAAGCCTTAAACTCCTGACATCCCCAAGCACTCTTCCATGTCCTAAGTATCCATTCTGCTCAAGTGCTACCAACTCCCATTCATGATTATTTTAAGCGACTCATCCCCTCCCCATCCTTTCCCCCTACAACCTTCCTTCCTTTATCAGCCTATCTCCCATCCCCGTGTTGTCTGCCTTTGTACCCCACTTCTGCCACTTGCATTCTGTGCCTGTCACCTTTACATCCTCTGTGCCTTGCGAAATTGTGATTGCTGCTTTGTTTCATATTGCCATTGCATTCTTCCCAGAGGGTACCCCCCAAAACACCAGGTTTGCTTGCCTCACTTTATAATTTCATAAATTAATTAGCAATTCAGATGCAATGACCATTCATGACTCCATGGGACTGATAATGAGCCTTGCTTTCAGTTACAGAGAGATGATTGATTTAAGTGAAGAATGAGACTTTTTTTAAAAAATATAGCTATTGAAGGAATTTGTTTTGTTTTATTAATGCATATTTGGAAGAAGAAATTAGTTTTTCTTTTCTTTTTGTTGTCAATGGGGTGGATGATGTAAGGGAGAGAAAAATAGGGTTTTTTTTTGTTTTTTGGCAAGGTAGTTGGGGTTAAGTGACTTGCCCAGGGTCACACAGCTAGTAAGTATCAAGTGTCTGAAGTCACATTTGAACTCAGGTCCTCCTGACTCCAGAGCCGGAGCTCTATCCACTGTGCCACCCAGCAACACCAATTTTTATTTTTTTTTAAACAGAGAGATAGGTGGTGCTACTGATGTGAAATAACGCAAACACTTTCAGATAAAATCACTGTATTACTTGTTTTATTTAATTATTTTGCTATTATTAAGTGGGAATAATCTGAAAATATATGCAGCATAATATAAAAACAAAACATATAAAATAAAAGAAAGCTAATTCAAAGATATTTAATTTATTGCATTCAGATTGTCTTCCCACTAAGATTATAGCCATCTATAATTTAGCTATCTTCAGAAATTTACTGTGATTGAAACCGTACCAAGTTATAGGCCAATGTAGTGATGAGCCTCTCTGTATGTATCTTTACTGACCCTTAGATGCCTGATATATATAAACTAGAACCTTGTAGCTTTAGCAGGAAAGATTTGTCTTCAAGTATTTAAAGTCTTTCCTATGGAAGTTTCATAATAACAACTATATATTACTTTTTGTAGTCATTTGAAGTTTGAAAAGTGTTTTAAATATAATAATCTCATTTGATCTGAATTATTCTGCTCACCTTTAGAATGCAAAATTGAGGGGCACAGGTTGCAAAGAGACAAATTTTGGCTCCTTTAAGTAAAATCTTACTGACATTTAAGGCTAACGAATAATAGGTTTACTTAAGAAGAAGTAGATTCTCCTCCACTGGACAACTTCAAGTGGAGGCCAAATGACTGCTCATTGGAGAAGTTGTAGTGAGGGGTTCCTGGACGGTGGACGAGATACCTTCTTACTTCTGGGATCTGTGTGACATAAAACCAGCTCCTTGCTTTTCTACCATAATTTGAACCTCTAAATAACATCAAAAATATAAACTATTTTCAAAATCATATTGTATCCTTTGTTTAAAATATGTAGTTTCATATTTTGCAAATCTAGCTATTAATAGATAACAGATCAAAGAATCCACTTGGAGAAGATGCTTGAAATAAACATTAGCACTTACTTTTCTTATAAGAAGAACCATTAACTTTCCAAGACTTCCTTTAAAGGAAATCTCTGAGATGTCTCTCTAACATGTTTATTTCTGCTCTCACAGAACCAGAACATGACACAGATTAGGAATAAGGAGTTTATACACCCTAAGAAAGATTTTAAAATTTCCTCTTTCTCTTTATACTTGAACTGTGCTCTGTGAGTGATACTAACAAAGGCATTGCATCTTCCAAATATGAGATATTGCTTATTTTGTCACAAGATAAATATCGACATACCATGGACAGCAAAATTTCTGACATGAAAATGTGCACATTTATAAGAAGGCAAATTAAAAATTTCCCTTTGTTCATCCTTGAATTGTATGTTGTATGCTAGATAAATGCCTACCCTGGAAACTTCAGTCCTGACAGGCATCACAGCTTTCCCTGAGGCTGCCCACTCAGAGCTTCACCTTTCTTTTGGATGATTAAGGGATCCTTTTTGTTTTGGACCGGCAGCATCCCTCTTTTACAGATGAGTTAACTGGAGCTGAAGGAGAGTGTGACTTGTCCAGAGTAACACACGTCATAAATATCTGAATCAGGAATCAAAATCAGGCCTTCTTGAAGTCAAGTCCAGCACTCTATTCACCATATCTCCTGGTTATCACAATATACAGTCAGAGAGGATTTTCTGGAGCACTGAGAAGATAAGTGACTCCTACGGTCACAAAGTCAGCATCAAAGCTTAAACCTAGGACTTTCAGATTCCAAAACTGGTCTTCTATCCACTGATCTTTGCTGCCTCTTAAATTATCTAAAATGAATTGTTCTCACTCATTTTCCATTTTTAAGTTATGGACTTGGTTCTGCTACTCCTTTTCAGAGATTCCTAACCTAAATAAAATTGAATTGTCACACTCTTCACACACCCACTCAATAGTAACATTCTTCTTTTACTTCAATCTTTTTTTTTTGTCCAAGGAAGGCATTTGGGATCAAGGACTGGACCTCATTTGTTATTATAATTTCTCAAGCAGCATTTTTCTCTGTGCTCACCTTGGCTTTTTGTTTGTTCGTTCGTTTGTTTGTTTCATTCAACTTAAATATTTAATTACTCCAAGCCTCAGGTTCCACATTTATAAAATCAGATGCTCGGACTAAATGACATTTGTCAAATGTCCTTTTAACTCCAAAATTATGAAATGCAGTAAAGGAAGTTAAAACCAAATGTAAAGATAATTGCCTGGAAACCATATTGACTCTTCTTTGTTTAGAACCATTTTTTACAGGTATTTAGAGGGGTTTGGGGGAGAGCCAAGGAAGTCACTGTTTTACTATGCCATCTTGGCTCTGCCCATATTGACTCTTCTTGAGAGGTATATTTTTACATGTTTCTCATGACCAAATATATTTAGACATGTAATAATTTTAGCACACATAAAAAATCCATGGAACATTGTTGAACATTAATTATAAAAAAAGATGTTCAAAAAGAGTAAAAAGTGAAGGATCTGAAAACAAAGGTTCTGTGTTCATTCTACTTTTGAAGTATGACCTTGACCAAGTTTCATTTATAAAATGTCAGGGTAAACTACTTGTCCTCCAAGATACCTTTCAGATCAATCTACATCCGTGAATCTATAATTTTATGACCTCTGATTCACATAATGTGTTTAAAATTGCCACAAAAATGAAAATAAGTTCAAGGTCAAATACTTATATGAGACTTGGGGAATGAATAACAAGTATATGATTTCACTTTTTGGCAAGCCATGATCTTAAAACACATTTTAGGTTAAAATGAACTCTGAATCTTGTATGATATTTTTTTTTGTTTCTGTTTCTGTTTTGTTTTAGAAAATAAAAACAAGGGTGACAAATATTCATTAATATTGGAGTTGCCTTCTGTCCAGTAAACCCACCCACACAAAAATCATAGTTAATTTCAAACACAAATTGATAAATATAAGGGAAGAGAGAATAAGAAATAGGACACTTTGAGATAGTGAAAATTTTTTTTCATATGCTAGCCTGACACAATTTTACTATAATCATCTTAATAATTATGGAAATGGATTCAATTTATTTAAATCTTCAAGGATTTAAGTGTAATACCGTACACTGATGAACTAATGGGAAAATTATGTGAAGCATGAAGTAACTGATGAGGGGGCTTATCTGTATGTTGTTAGTATCAAGGGAAAGGATGTCCAGCAATTTATGTGTTCGTAGGTTATTGTAGTCAGAGCTATTTTTGAAAAGAAAACCTTAATTAGTTGCTCCCAGCTTCCTTTACTTCCTGCAACATCGTAGCCCATGAGATCTACTCTGTTAATTAGTTTTCTCGGTGGGAGTGATTTCTACTTCTGTTTATTTCTTTTTTATGAAATAGAGAATATTTTCTCTTCACATGGCTGTTACAGATTTAATTTATTATGAGCTACCTCTTCTTGCAGTGATATTAATCTATTCATTAAAATATGGCATTTAAAAATAATTATGCTTTATGATAATTTCAATGAAATGTTAATATTACATAAACCTATATGATTGGTGAACCTGGATATCACAAATAACTGGTTCTACTATTAGGGAAAATATCATTTATTCATGAATTAGCCACATTTTAAAACTGGTTCTTTTGAATTTTCAAGCATAAAATATGAACCTTCAGTGGAGAGCAGGAGGAATTTAAAAATAAAGTTATTTAAAGCTTCTGAAAACTACTGACTACTTTTCTGGATTGAATTTCTTTTACATTAGCAAATGTAATGGAATTACTCTAAGATTGCCCAACCTATTTAGCAGGTCAGGGCCAGAAGGCATGTGTACATTTTGTCTTTCCTCAGGACTCTAAGGGTATTCCTGAGGCATCAGAGTGTCTTTCTAATAACAGTATAGATCACAAGCCCTTACCAATATGTTTCAGCTTTTGATTATTAATTTATATCAATTAGCAAGTTAGAATTAGATTTTAGAAAGGAATATTTAGTAAAGTAATTGCATAAGAATAATTGATACAAAACACTGATGCCTCAAATCTCCAAAGTCTGTGACAGCCTCCAACAAGCACATAGAGTCCAGGGAAAATGGCTCAACTTCTCTTTTTCTGGGTAATTTAAGAAATTAAGGTGAGCTTTTTGCTCCCAGATGTCCAATTTGTTCTCAGTTCCCAATATTGACACAGTAGTTCAGGGACAAATGCTAGGCTACTGATGAAAAAGTCCAAATCTCTGGTCTTCTGAAATTAACTAGGATTTCTTCTAGTCAAATTATTAATGTGTAATATGAGACCAAGTCTGAGGCTGATGCCATGACTCTACCCCAGAAAATTTCTTTTCAAGGTCTTAGTGAAAAATTTTCACTACTAGGTTTCTAGATGCTGAAACCCACATTTCCAACCTGTATTTCTGGTTTTATGATTTTATATAAGCCCCAAATATTATGATTAAGTACAACAACCAATATGAACAGACTTCCTATTACACCTAAACAAAATGTCTTTGAATTATTAGTCCACTGATTCAATTGGGGGGGGGGGTCTAGGCCTTGTTTACTCTTAATTCCATACCTCTGTTTTATTGATTTAATCCAGATGTGCTTTCATCTGATAATGCTGTCAAGCCTAAGATAAATAGAATGATTTATTGACTGACTACATCTACTCCAATCCTTGCATGTATTTAATTTTTTAATTCAATTATTTTTTCATCCAAAATTTTAAAATGATAATCCCAAATGGTCATCAAAAATTGAAAACATATAGATCATATATAACAATCCTCAATTATATGCAACAATTTTACAGTACATTTATAAAAGAAAAATAAATAACTATTTAGTGACTACTATGTACTAGTAACTGTGTTAAGTTCTGGGGATACAAAGAAAGTCCAGACAACCTCTGACCTTTGAGAAGCTCACAAATGAATGGGGGACAACACTCAAAAAACTACAGACAATGAATCTGTATATTGGATAATGTTCATCTTTAGTTTTCAGAAAGGACTAATGACATCATTGAGTGGTGTCTTGACTCACTCATGGCCTAGATTTAAGTGAGGCAGAGTTGCACTAGTGGTCAACCTCACTCTCTTTCAGAGTCATCAAAGTCCAGTGTCAAGACAAAAATCAAGACTACTGACAGTGACACTGGATGCAGTGGATGACCTTGATATCTTTGATATCTGACCAAGCATTCAATGCTTCACAGTGCCTGCTTCAGCTGACTTCATGGTTATTGGAACAAATTATTCACATCCACTCATCCCAGCAAGGGAAGGCTTCACAAACTTGGAGTAGACATCTCCCTAACTCATTGACATGTTTGAGACCTGTTAGTAATCCTCAACTTGGTTTAACCTACCTGTTGTGATGATTTTACTGGGATATGGCCACTGTGCATGCTACCACTTCTTGGAGCCACAAGTGAAAGTTGAATGACAGGTAGACACCAAAGATGGATGAGCAGTCATCAAAAAGTCTCTGGAAGCTCTCGTAACAGAGGTGCTAATCCTTCTTGAATACCTCATATACCTCAGGGTAAGTAGACAATAATCAATAGAGGCAAAATAATTAAGAAGGTTTGGGAAAGAGTTCCTGAAGGAGATGGAATTTAAAGGAAACCAGGAGGCTGAAATGAAGAGGGTGAGATTTCCATGCACAAAGGATAATCTAAAAATTTTGGAATCAGGAAATGGAGTATTTTGTTCAAGGAATATCAAGGGAGTGGGGCATGGAAGAGATGGGTTGTATAGGATAAGGATACTGGAAAAGAAAGGTGAAGGAAAGGTGGCTAGTTTATGAGGGGTTTTGAATGCCAAAGAGATGATTTTACATTTGTATTTGATCCTAGATATGATAGGAAGCCACTTTAGTTTATTGGGGCATGGGTTATCAATTGTGCCCCAGAGGGATTGCTCAATGCCACACAAATAGTAAGTAGTAGAACTAGTAATTAGATCCATGCCTTCTGACTATACTTCATATCCTAAACTCTCTCCATTTCACCCATTGCCTCACAACTTCAAACAACAACTAATCTTTATAATTCATATATTATTTAAAAACATAGAAAAAGAATCATGCTCTCTAATGATTTGGGGGCCAAATATTGTCTTGAGTTTTGCAGTCTGATAAAGATAACACTAAAACAAGAAATGGCAGACTAATTTTCCTAATGAATATAGATACACAGATACTGAATAAATTATTAAGAATACAACAGAATACAAAATATTATTATTCATCATCACCCAGCAGAATTTATGCCAGGTATGAAAGACTGGATAAACACCAGAAAAACTATTAACATAATAGAACATTAAAACAAACACAAAATCTAAGCCAAAATGATTATAATACTAGATAAAGGGAAAATTTTATAAAATTCAACATGCATTCATGATTTAAAATAACACATTAATGATTAGGGTTGTTGTAAAGATCTTAGACAATGGAGCCCATGGAAAAATAGCATATATATATATATGCATATGTATATATGTAGGTGGATATATTTGTATATATGTATGTACATACATGTATAGTATGAAAATGCATGCTTCTGCAAACATGTATTATATACATTCATGCATGTATACACATGTATTTTTATAATTCCACATGTATGCATATATATAAATGCTTGATATAAACTAAAAGTAATAGCTTGAGAAAGGTGTATGATAAATTTGACTGTCAAGAACCTGACATCTAAAATAGATAAGTAATCAATAGGTAGCAGAACCTCTGAGCACAGAATAGTCTTGGAGTCCAGTGGCCCTTGGTTTAAATCTCCCCTCAGAAAATTATTAGCTATATAATCCAGGGCAAGTTAGTAAACATATCAATACCTAAATTCTTTTACCCAAAATGAGGAGGTTAGGCCCAATTAACACTAAGGCCAATTATAACTTCAAATATATGATAACAATTTACAAACCAAAACAAACAACCTTCTAGATCAATGGAGGCATGGTTATAAGATAAGAAAAACAAACAAACAAATGAAAACAACAAAAACAGTGTTCCAAAGAGGAATCAATTTACTAACAATCACTTAAAGAAATACTCAATTTCTATAATAATCAAAAAGATGCAAATTAAAATAATTTTAGGGTATTCATTAAATTATATTCATTAAATTAGCCAGAAAATTTGAGTAAAAAAACTTCTAATTTGGCAGGGTTGTGGAAAAACAGCTATACTCATTCATTGCTGATGGAATTGCCAAACAGCAGAATCTTTCTATGAAAAAAAAAAAAACTTAACCATAGAAAAGAATAATAACAGAAATAACTACAACTAGGAAGAGCCAAGAGGGCAGAGAGAAAAGAGGGACTCACCTGAGCTCTCCCCCAAATACCTCCAAAGACCTTTAAATAAGGCCATAAAACAAATCCTGGAGTGGCAGAACCCACAAAAGGACGGGGTGAAATAATCCAGCCCAAGAAAACTTAAGAGTTTGGCAGGAAATATCTATCACAGCAGAATGAGAATGGAGCACAATCCAGTGTAGGCCTCACCAGTGCAGACTGGGCCCCAGCAAACCAGGAGTAGACCTTGGGAATGAATGAATCAGCCCTGGCAGCAGCTGTTTCTGGAGCTCTCTGTCTAAAGATAGTAAAGTGCTCAAACAACTGGCTAAAATGAAATTACAGGGGCCTTTTTGTTGGCACTGAGGAAGGATTCTGCTGCTTTGCCCACACTGAGATCCAGGTTGTGATCCTGGGTAACAGACAGTCCCAAGGCAAGAAGAGCACTAGCACATCAGAGCCTGTGGCCACAGTGGGGTAGGAACCCTTATTACAGTTCCAGGGCAGAAAAGAGAGTTTGTGGTCACTCACAGACCAGGACACAGGCAAGGAGAGTAGTAAACACACCTCTCCTTAGATCATACCACCTTGGCAAACCAGAAGACTTACAGGTCCCTAGAAGTATTTCTGAAAACAATTGCACAAAACCCCTAAAGCTTGAGACAGTGTGCCCTCCACCCTGGAAGCAGAGCTCTACCTTAGTAAAGAGTTGAAAATCAAGAAATAGGCTTAAAAAATGAGCAAACAACAAAAAAAGTTCTGACCATAGAAAGTTACTATGGTAACAAGGAAGATCAAAACACACACTCAGAAGAACATAACAAAGTCAAAGCTCCTGTATCCAAAGACTCCAAGGAAAAAAAAATATGAATTGGTCTCAAGGCATGGGAGAGCTCAAAAAAAGTATTTTAAAAACACATAAGAAAGGTCGAGTAAAAATTGGGAAGAGAAATGAGAGTAATGCAAGAAAATCATGAAAAAAGTGTCGATAGCTTGGTAAAGAAATCACAAAAAATAATGAAGAAAATACCATCTTAAAAAACAGACTACACAAAATGGTAAAAGAGGCACAGAAATTCAATGAGGAGAAGAAAACCTTGAAAAGCAGAATTGGACAAATGGAAAAAGATATACAAAATTTCACTGAAGAAAAAAGCTCCTTAAAAAGTAGCATTGGCCAAATGGGGAAAAAAAGAGACACAAAAATTTACTGAAGAAAAGAACTCCTTGAAAAAGAGAATTGGCCAGCTTAGATTCTTAAAATCTAGTCACTGCTGGGATTCTTATACTCTAGCCACTGGTCAGATTCTTAAAATCTAGCCAATAACTTACTAATGTTCAGACTCCTTAAGAGTCTGCCCAATATGATGGATGTTCTAATAAACCTTGTCTTTGGCTGAAAGAAGGCTTGGGTCAAATTCTTTCGGGCAGGACCTGTGTGTTTTGATTTTGGGGTCCCAGGACCCCTGAATCCCTAAACCGTATCATATTGGTGGCCTGTATGATGGGAAAACTGCCTAACCCCAAGTTCTTCTCCACCCAAGACTGGAAAGTATGTAAGCCCCCCTGCCCTTGCTCTGCAGTTGGGGTCGCTCTTTAAGCACTAAGACTTGGAGGTGCTTTTATGGCACGTGGTTACGAGGCTGTCTCACACTTGGCCTGTTGCTCTCAGGCTCTCAGTCCACTGGGTTGGTTCAAGGCCATGGACCTGGGTACACCTTCTGCAGCATAGAGGACAAGGACAGATTTCCTATCAGGAATGTATGCTTAATTCCCTTGGTGCTAGGGAATTGGGGAAAACTGCAGTTGCTTTTTGGTTCCCTGAGGCTTATTTACTCCCTTCCCTCTGCACCTCTGAATCCTCCTTCATGGAGGTTACAGGGAAAAGTTAGAACAGCTAAAAATATCTTGGCAGATTCTGGAGGTTTTGTGATTGATCATTAAGGAGTTTTAAAACTCCTCCTTAAGACCCTGGTCACTCTTTTCTTCCACTCCCTTCCCTTGAGTCAAGAGTGTATCTGTTAACCCCTCTCACAGGAGAAGAGAGTTTCACCCATTTACCCTTTACCTTTGGTTTTATCTTCCCCCACCTGGGAAAGGAAGGAGGGGGGAGGGGCAGCAGTTACAGCATGGGCCCCCTGGCAATGGCCTTGGGTCCTAGGGCAACCTTTGCTTGAAAGCAGCACCCAGGTTCAGCTCATCCTGCTCAAAGTAAAGAAGCTGGCCTCCAAACTTGGGTAAGCATGCTGTTCTTAAAGTTGTAGTTTTAACTGTTAATGATGAGATGTTGGTTCTCTGTGTAAAGTGACTGGGAAATGCATTTGACAAAACTGAAGTCACCTGATTGATAATGGGTTTGTTTCAAGTTTCAAATTGGTGAACTTTTTTGTATCAGTTTTGTCAAGCAACTTTTCATAGTATGGTTACCACTAAAATAGTTTGGCTATTGTTGGTTATTGTTTTAATGTGTAATCTAGCTGAAAAGCTTGTTTGGGTTATAGCTTGCTGAGAATTTGTAAGTGTATAGAAATCTCTAATGATTGGCTTTTTATACCAGGACAAATTTAAGTTTGAGATGTAAATCCTGGAAAAGTTTTTCCTAAGCTGTGATTAGTAAAACTTGCTGTTTGAGGTAAAAGCTCATAGGATTTTATTTTGACTTGTCTGATGGATCATAATCCATTGATAATCAATAATCTACCATCTTGAGAGAAATGCCACAAGTTACTCAGAGAATGTGATACTGGTGGGAAGTCAATATTGGGAAAAGCTGAGAGAACAATTTTAGCCTCAGTCTAAGATGGGATCCTCCTGGATCAGGTTACCCATTATATTGCTTTGAAAGGGAATGTTACTCACCTGACTATTCCTGAGCATGGCTATGAGATGAATTTGATACTGCATGGTTGCAAAACTCAATTATTTGCATCCAAACAGAGCTAAAGATGTTTTTTCCTCTTAAAGTTGGGTCCTAAATCTAGTCCCTGCTTTGTATCTGGGCCCTGCAGTCTTTTCTGTCAGATTTATGTCTTCCAGACTACAGGCCTTCATCTACAGTTGGTAGCAAACAGTGAGTACCAGCCAATGTGCCCCCATCATTCCCTGGATGCAGCCTATGCTCGGTTCCAGTCAGTCTCCTCTTTGGGACTCCCTTGAGGTAGGGACAGCTCTATGCCCCCTGCCAGCAGGAAGCAGTTTCAAAAGCCTAGACCTTTGCCCCTTACCAAAAGAATTTGGGTCCCATTTGTTTGAGGGGGGAATGATGGGGATGGCATCTAGACACCAGAAAGGAAAAACTCTGGACTTTCCCACATGGCCAAATCTCTAGCATATGCTTGATGCTGTAATCCCATCAACTGGTCTTTCATTGTGGCTAACCCAGCCCGGCTTTCCTTTGTCTTACCTCCTTATGGCCCCAGGCCATTTCCCACCCTTAATCCTAGCTAGGCTCCATTGTCCTTTGGCCATGAGGTCCAGGTCCCAGGAGTTCTGTTTACCCCAGTTTCCTTGCCACTCCTAAGTCCCTCCCACAGTCTTTCTGTATATAAGGTTCACCTTGTCTCCATTAAGATGCTCACATCCCTAAAATCTAGCAACTGCTTAGATTCTTATAATCTAGCCAATAGCTCACTAACATCCAGATTCCTTAAGAGTCTGTCCAATATGATGGATGTTCTAATAAACCTTGTCTTTGGCTGAAAAAAAAAAAAAAACCAAAGGGGGAAAGTAGAAATAGAAAAAAAAAAATTCACCAATCACCACTTAAAAGAGATCATATGAGGAAAGCTCATAGGAATATTATAGTCAAATTCTGAAACACACAGCTCAATGATAAAATATTAAAAGCAACAAGAAAAAAAATAAATATGACAGTGCCATAATTTAAATGACACAAGACCTAGCAGCAGAGACAATAAAGGACCACAGGTCTTAGACACTATATATCAAACAGCAAAAGAACTGGAGATCTGGCCAAAAATATCATACCCAGCAAAGTTAAGCATAGTCCTGAATGGAAAAAAAAATGGACATTTGATCCACTGTCAGACTTTCAATATTTTGCTAAAAAAATGAACTTAATAGAAGATTTGACATACAAGAGCCAAGAGAAATATAAGGTACATACCAAAGACTGATTACAAGGGATTCAATAAAGACAGACTGTTTACTTTTTATATATGTAAAATGCAAAAAATATGTCTAAGATTCTTATTAATAATTGGGTATCTCATAAAAAAGATTGAAGTAGACCTGAGTATGATATGACTTTAAAAAGGAAAACCATTTAGAAACAGCTAAAAAGAGTAATTATTGAGGGGTGGAGCCAAGATGGCGGAGTAAAAGCAGTGACTTGCTTGAGCCCTCCCCCAAACTCCTCCAAATACCTATAAAAATGGCTTTAAACAAATTCTAAAGCAGCAGAACCCACAAAAAGACAGTGAAACAAATTTCCAGCCAAAGACAGCTTGGATAGTTGATCAGAAAGGTATATCGCACCAGGTGGGGAGAGGAGCGCAGTGCAGTGTGGGCGAGCAGGCCACATCGACCCTGGAGCAGGCCTCAGAGGACTGAATCGAGGGTAGCTGTGGCAGTTTCCAGACTTCTCAACCCATGAATGCCAAAGACAACTTGGAAGGTCAGTGGGAAAAGTCTGTGACTACAGTGAGAGAGAAGCTAGGTCTCAGTTGCAAGTCCTGAGCGCAGGCTGCAGATACCTCCCAAACTTCTGGCCCACAGACTGAGGGGGAATTGAGTGGCTGATCAGAGGGGGATTACAGGGATCTCTTTGCCTATGCTGAGGCAGGGATCTCTTGCTTTGCCCTGTGCTTGAATCTGGGTCACAGTTCTGGTCACAGTGCTGGTGTGGTAGAGCTTGTAGTGGCTGTGGAGAGGAAACCCTCCTCACAGTTCCAAGACAGAAAAGAGTACTCATAGACCAAAGCACAGGCCAGGAAAGGAGTAAACGCCTCACCTTTGATCATAGCACCTTGGAAGAACTGAAAATTTACAGGTCCCTAGAACTATCTCTGAAAACAGCTGCACAAAGCCCCTGAAGCTTGAGACAGTACATTCTCCACACTGGAAACAGACTCCTACCTTAACAAAGAGTTTATAACTCAAGTAATTGGCTGAGATCACGAGCAAGCAGCTCAAAAAGAGTCAGACTATATTATCTTACTTTGGTGACAAAGAAGATCAAAACATACAACCAGAAGAAGACAACAAAGTCAAAGCTCCTACATCCAAGAAGAATATGAATTTGTCCCAGGCCATGTAAGAGCTCAAAAAGGATTTTGAGAAGCAAGGAAGAGAAGTAGAGGAAAAACTGAGAGTGATGCTAAAGGAGACCCAAAAAAATATTGAAGAAAACAACACCTTAAAAAATAGCCTAGGGGCAGCTAGGTGGCACAGTGGATAGAGCTCCAGCCTTGGAGTCAGGAGGACCTGAGTTCAAATCCGGCCTCAGATACTTGACACGTACTAACTGTGTGACCCTGGGAAAGTCACTTAACCCCAATTGTCTCACCAAAAAGCAAAAAAAAAAATAGCCTAACCCAAATGACAAAAGAGGTCCAAAAAGCCAATGAAGAGAAGAATGCCCAAAAAAGGCAAAACTGACCAAATGGAAAAGGAAGTCCAAAAGCTTACTGAAGAAAATACTTCCTTAAAAATTAGAATAGAGAAATTAGAAGATAGGAACAATTTGAGAAATCAAGGCACTGTAACAGTAACCAAAAGGAATGAAAAAATAGAAGAGAATGTGAAATATGTCACTGGAAAAACAGCTGACTTGGAAAATGGATCCAGGAGAGAGAACTTAAAAATTAGTGGACTATCTGAAAGCCATAATAAAAAAAAGAGCCTAGACATCATCTTTCAAGAAATTATCAAGGAAAACTGCCCTGATATTCTAGAACTAGAAGGCAAAATAAAAATTGAAAGAATCCACCGATCACCTCCTGAAAAAGATCCCCAAAGGAAATCTCCTAGGAATATTGTAGCCAAATTCCAGAATCCCCAAGTCGAGGAGAAAATATTGCAAGCAGACAGAAAGAAAAAAAAAATGCAAGTATTGTGGAAACACAATCAGGATAACACAAGATTTAGCAGCTTCTACATTAAGGGTCTAGAGGGCATGGAGTATGATATTCTGGTGGGCAAAAGAGATAGGATTACAACCTAGAATTACCTACCCAGCAAAACTGAGTATAATCCTTCAGGGTAAAAAAATGGTCATTCAATGAAATAGGGGACTTTCAAGCATTCCTGTGGAAAAGACCAGAGCTGAATAGAAAATTTGACCTTCAAATACAAAACTCAAGTGAAACATGGAAGAGGTAAACAAGAAAGAGAAATCATAAGAGACTTATTAAGGTTGAACTGTTTACATTCCTGCATGGGAAGATGATATTTGTAACTCACGAGTCCTTTGTTAGTATTAGGGTAGTGGGAGGGAATAAAATTATATGTATGTATAGATAGATAGAGGGCACAGGGTGAGTTGAAGATGAAGGGGTGATATCTGGAAAATAAAGTTAAGGGGTGAGAGAGGATTATACTGGGAGAAGGAGAAAAGAAGTGGAAGCAGGTAAAATTTCTCACATGAAACAGACAAGAAAAAGCTTTTACAGTGGAGTGGAAATGGAAGAAGGTGAGAGGGAATGAATGAATCTTATTCTCATAGGATTTGGCTTAAGGAGGGAATAACATACACAATGGGGTATGAAAATCTATCTTACCCTACAGGAAAATAAGGGGGGGAACGGGACAAGAGAGCAGGGGGTCGATAGAAGGGAGGACAGATTGGGGGAGGGGATAATCGAAAGCAAACACTTCTGAGGAAGGACAGGGTCAAAAGAGAGAATAGAATAAATGGGGGGTAGGATAGGATGAAGGGAAATATACTTAGTTTTTCACAACAGGACTACCATGGAGGTGGTTTGAATGAGTACACATCTATAACCTGTATCGAGATGCTTGCCTTTTCAATGAGGGTTAGTGAGGAGGGAGGAAGGGAGAAAATTTGTAACCCAAAGTTTTAAAAACACATTTTAAAAATAAAAAAGGAAAAGGGAAAAAAAAAGAGGCACGACTTGAACTGGGGTCTTGCTGACTACAAGGCCAGTCCTTGATTCATTCTACCATATTGCCTTTTAGTTTCATTGTAAAGGGTATGTTTCTTTTTGAATTTAAATTCTTTGAAAATTGCTGGCTCTGTATGATATTTATAATAATTCAATTAAATGAGATAAAATATAAAAAAGGTAATTATTTTATACAAATGATGTGGAAGAGGAAGAATCCATGCAGGGGAATTAGATGGGGGAGAAGGGCTGGTAGTTCTGGTAACCTACTTTCATGGGGAATGGGTTTAAGACGGAACAATACGTATATATTTAGAAAAGTATAAAAGGCTTCTAAATTTAGAAGAAATAAAATGGTAAGGGGATAAGGTGGGGGAGAGGACAAGGGAGGGATCTCTTGAGGGGAGATTGAGGGAATAGGTTATGGGGGCAATAGAAGGGTGTTTCGATTTGTGGGAGAACAGGAGGATAGGCCAGGGATACTTGGAGGGGGGTAGGCTTAGGAACAGAAGGCCAAGGTAGTAGGTAGAAGTAAAGTAGAGGAGTCAGAAGGGATAGGAAACAAGAGATAGGCACAAACATAAAAACAAAGATCAACAATGGAATTTGTTTGGGAAAGTATATGTCTCTATGTGTAAGTATATGTGTGTGTGTGTGTGCGTGTATGTATATGTATATGTATGTATGCATATGCATATATGTATGTATCTATAGCTATAGAGAAATGTGTCCACACTCAATTGTTGCCTTCGGGGGGAGAGGGGGAGAACAAAGTAAAAAAAGTACACGGCAGAGAACAAAATAAAATTTACAAGGAAGCAAAGAAAAATAGACAGCTCTCAACACAATGCATAGTATTTATCATACTAAATGAAAATGAAATGAAAATTTATCATTACATATTTTGAATCCTCTCTTATGTTCTGCTATGCACATGACACTTTTTTCCTTTTTTTACTTTGTAATTAAGTTCCAATATTTAAGTTTATGATAAGTTTTTTTTTCTTTTCTCTATTTTGTATTTGTGTTCTGGTGTTTGAGTCTAAAATAAAATTCAATTAAAAAATAAAAAATAAAAAATAAAATTATATGCTTCAGAGAAGGTATTGACCTGTATTGGTAGAGGGAGAAATTAAAAGTCCTCTCTCTATCCTCTGTTGCTTTTTAATGTCATTATTGTGAAAATTTCCATTTTACATATCAATTCAGTAATCTATGTATATAATTTAGAAATAAGTAAGTACACATTTTTTGGAAATTGGAAATCATATTTACAAAAATGCTAAATAGTTGTATCATTAAAAATAAAGTTTACAGGTCTAGGGAGATTAAATGATACAAGCCTCAAGATGGAAAGAGAAATTAAGCTTTATTGAACAGTAATGCAGGGTGGGAAAAATATATATGTATTGCAAAGGGGAGTTAGCTGGGAGAAGAAGCTGAGATAGTGAATGAAACACTAGTCAGAGAACACAAGACTGGAGGTTGAGAGTCAGTTTTGATTACTATCTAGTCCCTTCATCTCTCTAGAATGTATTTCTTCCCCTATACATCATAGAAACTCAGTCATGGAATTGGTGAGTTTGAAGGATACTTAGCAGTCATCTAGTCCAACTCATACACAAAAGGAATCCTTATTGTTACCTCTGACAAATGATTGCACCAACTCTTCAGGCAGCTCTAATTGTCAGCAAATGTTTTTGTTGGTTTTTGTTTTGTCTTGTTTTCTCCTGACATCAAACACAAAAACACCTCCTTAAAACTTCTTCCAATTATTTTTGGTTCTATTCTCTGGAACTAAACAGAACAAATATAATCTCTTCTCCAAATAACTTCCCTTCAAGTACTTGCTTCTATAATTTCTCCCCTTAATCCTATCTCCTCAAGACTACCCATGCCTAATTCCTTTAGCCAATCCTTAAATGAGAGGCCCCACACAATTCAGATTATCCTCCTCTAGACACTGAAGCTTATCACTGGCCTTTTTCAAAGTGTAGTGCTTAGAAGTCAGTAGAATATTTCAGATGAAGACTTATAAGAGTACAGCAGTCTAATTATCAAAATGCATCCCACTTCGTCCTATTCCTAAAAACTATGCCTATTTTAATGTAGCTCAAGATGAAATTAGCTTTTTGGTCTGCCACTGACATTTTACATGATCATGATTTTCTCTTATATTCAGCCTTTGATACTTGTTGCTTTCCTCTTCTGTACATTTCTTTTTAAAATCCTAGTTGGTCAGTGAGTATTTTTGAGAATCTACAGTTGTCTTTTCAGAAAAAAAAAATCCTATTTCTCATCATCATTAAAAATTTTTCCCTTTATGTCTTAAGAATCTTTTTTCTTGTATCTATTATTCCTTCTGTATTTGCTTCCCCTATACCTATCATTTTTCCTAAATACTTTAAAATATGTTTTCACCAAAGCTAGGACATGTAAGGCTATGCCTGGACATCTTTTTTTCATAGATTCTAGAAAGAAGTGATCATTGCCCTCCTTCCATTCCATTCTCATTTCCACCCTAACAACTTATTTCTTCCTTTAATAATAATCAGATCCACTTTTTGAGGGACATAATTATCACTGCCTACCAAACTGAAGGTCTACAGAGCCATTGTGTTGACCTCATTGCTGTATGCACATGAAGTCAAGTCAAGAAGCTATTATGCACTCTGCTTTTGTCAAATTTCTAGTTGATGTCTGGAAAATCAAAGTTGGTCATCATTAAGATGCCATGTCTTTATGTGTCATGTCTCCTCTAAAAAACAAGCAAAAAACTTTACTTGATCTATCCCTTCCCTCTAGTTTCTTTTTTCCCAATATCTTTCCTCCCTTTTATGTCAAAAATTCTTGAGAAGGCTATCTGTAACAGATACCTCCACTTCCTTTCCTCTTGCTCTCTTCCTAACTTTTATACTATGATTGCTGACCTCGTCATTCAAAAAAAATTGTTTTTCCAGAGTTACTAATGATCTCTTTTTTTGTTAAGAAATTTATTTATTTTTAGTTTTCAACATTTACTCCCACAAGATTTTGAGTTCCAAATTTTCACCCCATCTCTCCCCTCCCCCACCCCAAGATGGCATGCATTCTAAATACCTCTTCCCCTAGTCTGCCTTCCCTTCTATCTCTCCCCCCCTTCTCTTATCCCCTTCCCCTTCAATTTTCCTGTAGGGCAGGATGGATTTCTGTACCCCATTTCCTGTATTTCTTATTTCCCAGTTGCATGTGAAAACATTTTTCTAAACGTGTTTTTAAAACTTTGGGATCCAAATTTTCTCCCTTCCTCCCTCTTTACCCACCCTCATTGATAAGGCAAGCAACTAAATATAAGTTATATATGTACAGTTATGCAAAACACTACCATAGTAGACATGCTGTGAAAAACTAACTCTATTTCCCTTAATCCTATCCCACCTACCCATTTATTCTGTTCTTTCTTTTGACCCTGACCCTCCTCAGAAGTATTTGCTTCTGATTACTCCCTTTCCCAATTTGCCCTCCTCTCTAGCATTCCCCTACTCTCTTGTCCCCTTCCCCACCTATTTTCCTGTAGGGTAAGACAGATTTCCACATGCAATTGAGTGTGTATGTTATTCCCTCCTTAAGTCAAATCCCATGAGAATAAGATTCACCCATTCCCTCTCACCTTCCCCTGTTTCCCCTTCACTGTAAGAGCCTTTACTTTTCTGGTTTTGTGTGTGTGTGTGTGGGGGATAATTTACCCCATTCTACCTCTCTCTTTCTCCTTCTCCTAGTATATTCCTCTCTCATCCCTTTATTTTATTCTCCAGATATGACCCCTTCATTTTCAACTCACCCTGTGCCTTCTATCTACCTATCTATATCTGTATAATTTTTTCCCCTCCAACTACCCTAACACTAACAAAGGTCTCATGAGTTACCGATATCATCTTTCCATGCAGGAATGTAAACAGTTCAACCTTAATAAATCTCTTATGATATTCTCTTTCCTGTTTACTTCTTCATGTTCCACTTGAGTCTTATATTTGAAAATCAAATTTTCTATTCAACTCTGGTCTTTTTGTCAAGAATGCTTGAAAGTCCTCTATTTCACTGAATGATCATTTTCCCCCCTGCAGGATTATACTTAGTTTTGCTAGGTAGGTGATTCTTCATTGTAATCCTATCTCCTTTGCTCTCTGGAATATTATATTCCATGCCCTGCAGTCCTTTAATGTAGAAGATGCTAAATCTTGTGTTATTTTGCCCTCTGGTTCTAAAATATCAGGACTGTTTTCCTTGATAATTTCTTGAAAGATGTCTAGGGTCTTTTTTTTGATTATGGCTTTCAGATAGTCCAATAATTTTTAAATTCTCTCTCCTGGATCTATTTTCCAGGTCAGTTGTTTTTCCAATGAGATATTTCACATTGTTTTCTAATTTTTCATTCTTTTGGATTTGTTTTACAGTGTCTTGATTTCTCATAAAGTCACTAGCTTCCAATTGCTCTATTCTAATTTTTAAGGAAGTATTTTCTTCAGTAAGCTTTTGGACTTCCTTTTCCATTTGGTCAATTTTGCTTTTTAGGGCATTCTTCTCCTCATTGGCTTTTTGGACCTCTTTTGCCATTTGGTTTAGGCTATTTTTTAAGGTGTTATTTTCTTCAGTATTTTTTTGGGTCTCCTTTAGCAAGCTGTTGACTTGTTTTTCGTGATTTTCTTGCATCACTCTCAGTTTTTCCTCTACTTCTCTTACTTGCTTCTCAAAATTCCTTTTGAGCTCTTCCAAGGCCTGGGACTGATTCATATTTTTCTTGGAGGGTTTGGATGTAGGAGCTTTGGCTTTGTTGTCTTCTTTTGGTTGTATGTTTTGATCTTCTTTGTCACCAAATTAAGATAATATAGTCTGACTCTTTTTGCTCTGCTTACTCATGATCCCGGCCAGTTACTTGAGTTTTAAATTCTTTGTTAAGGTAAAAGTCTGCTTCTAATGTCAAGAGTGTACTGTCCCAAGCTTTGGGGAGTTGTACAGCTGTTTTCAGAGGTACTTCTAGGGACCTGTAAATTTTCAGTTCTTCCAAGGTGCTATGATAAGTGGCGAGGTGTTTTCTCTCCACCACCACAGCAAGCTCCACCACACCAGCGTTCCTCCTTGCCCCAGGCCCGCCTCTCAGAACTTCGACCCAGATCCAAGCACTGGTAAAGGAAGAGATTCCTGCCTCAGCACTGGCAAAAGATCCCTGCAATCACTCTCTGATCAGCCACTCGATTTCCCCCAGTCTGTGGGCCAGAAGCTCAGGAAAAAGCCAAGGCCCAGGGCCACACTTGATACTTGTGGCTGAGACCTACCTCCTCTCTCGCTGCAGTCACTGACTTTTCCCACTGACCTTCTAAGTTGTCTTTGACGTTCAGGGGTTGAGAAGTCTGGAAACCACCACAGCAGCCTGCAATTCAGTCTTCTGCGGCCTGCCCCAGGGTCGCTGCGGCCTGTGCGCCCATGCCAAACTGTGCTCCTCTCCCTGCTCGGCGTGATATACCTTTCTGATCAACCATCCAGGCTGTCTTTGGCTGGAAATTTGTTTTTCTCTGTCTTTTTGTGGGTTCTGATGCTTTAGAATTTGTTTAGAGCCATTTTTTATAGGTATTTGGATGGCTTTGGGAGAAAGTTCAAGACAGTCACTGCTTTCCCTCTGCCATCTTACCTCCACCCCTCACAAGTGATCTAATGATCTCTTAACCATTGAATTTAGTGGCATTTTCTCAGTCTTCTTCCTTCTTGACCTCTCTTTAGCTTTTAACACTATCAGGCACCCTCTTCTTGATACATCCATCTGTCCAGGTTTTCAAGATATTGCTCATTCATGGTTGACATCCTCTGAGGCTGAGATGCAACAAAGTATGTATCAGTTCTCTGCTGTTACTGTTAATTTTGGCCCAACAAGTAGCACTAAGAAAACATAGATTCTTCATCATCCAGCAATGCACCTCTATACACGGAACCATTGGTTACAGCAAATGGAGAAATTCTAAATTCTGTGGATAAATTTACTTTGTCAGTATACTTTTCATAGACATAGATGGCTAAGTTGAAACATTCACTGCCAGAACTAGCTCAGTGTTTGGGAGGCTTTGAAGGAAAGTGTGGGAGAGATGTATTAGACTGCCTACCAAACTGAAGGTCTACAGAGCCATTGTGTTGACCTCATTGTTGTATGCACACGAAACCTCCAAAATATACCAGTGACCTGCCAGGAAACTGAATCTATTCCATTTGAATTGCCTTAGGAAAATTATAGATCACTGGCCAGATAAAATACCAGATACCGAGGTCCTTTTTGGAGCTCAATTACCAAGCATTCAAACTCTAATTCACAGAGTTCAACTCTGATGGGCTGGCCATGTTGTTCAAATGCCAAAAGTTTGTTTGCATAAAAGACTATTTTATGGAGAACTTACACAAAGCAGGGCTCACATGAAGGTCAGAAAAAGTGATACAAGAATACTCTCAAGTTCTCTCTGAAGTACTTTGGAATTGATTACGAGTCATGGCAGACATTGGCACAGGACTGTCCAGCATGGCATGCCTGCATTAAAGACAAGGCACTGTACTCTATTCGGCAAAGCATAATTGCAGTAGCTCAAAAGAACCATGAGACAAGGAAATTTAGAGACATCTCTACTCCAAATGTTCACGTGAACCATTTGTACTTAACCTGTGGTAGAGCCTTCCAAGCTCATATTAGCCTGATCAGCCACATTCAGGCACACTGTACTTAGGAAATGTGCTTTTTTCTGACTGACTAATTATAAGGCTTGTGAGCTGTTTCCCAAACTTTTCATGTACTTCCTCTTTCAGGAATTTCAGGTACTCTATAGGATACACCAATGAGAAATCACTTCTGTTTTTCCCTTCAACAATGTTCACTCAAATATTCATTGGGGCAGCTAGATGGTGCAGTGGATAGAGTGCCATCAGGAAGACTCCTCTCCCAGGTTCAAATATGGCCTCAGACATTTATTAGCAATGTGACCTTGAGCAAGTCACTTAACTTTGCCTCAGTTTCCTCATCTGTAAAATAATCTGGAGAAGGAAATGACAAACCACTCCAATATCTTTGCTAAGAACATGACAACACCCCCAAAGGGGGCACAAAATCAAACACAACTGAAACAACTGAACAAAAACAATAATTATGTCCTGCTTCTTCACTCTGGTTCCTAGATTTCTTCATGAGTTTATATTCTTAATACACAGTTCTGTTTCTATGCCATACCTCTTTTATCTGTCCTGCTTATTTTGAAAAAGATATAATCATTCTGAACCATGGTCCAGTTGAGAGTTTCATTGCAGCAAATCTCAGTGGTTAAATTAGTCTTCTTGCGTTAGTAGCTGTAATTAATAATCTCTATGGTAACTTTGTATTTTCTCTATACTCGTGTTCAAATGCTAAAGCAAAAATCCAGTACAACCTAAATAGAAACTATGTATGTTTTATTTGCTCATGAATACATACACAATATATATTTTATCATCTTAAATGTGGAGAAAGGCCTTTATCATTCACCACAGAGGAAGAAAAATCATGACCTAAGAACAAAATTGTTTTGTGAAACAATGCTTCATTTTTAGTAACATGTATTCAAAGTCCATATCCGTTATTTGTATTTTCAAATATAACACTATTGCATACATTAGCATAATTTTATTATTGTGAGGTGCTTTTGACATCTAAGAAATAAATTCTTTACTTAATTGGAATTTTCTTTAATTTAAATATAAATAATGCTATTGTCAAGAGAAGTTCTCTATTAGGATTTTTTATTTAATTCATTCATTTTTTGGAGAGTGAGTAAAGGAGCAAGATGATGCTACATTTGTTTATATTAGCCAAAATCAGTAGTAACTCCCTTCCTCACACTCCCAAAAATCATAACTCTATTTCACACCCCATAATATTTTTTGTGAAAAGTCTGTTAAAGACAAGACAGATATTTCTTCATTTCTGCCATGCAGCTGCTGCATGCACAATATGTGATGAATCAGATAATCCAATATTATACTGCTATCTAATTCAATTTTGTTTAATAAACCTGATCTTTGTACTCCATTCTAGCATATTTCAGAACAGGTATCTCTACCTTCAGTTACCTTTCTAAAAAGAATTCCTCCCTCCCCCTTAAACTTTTGAGATCATATTCTGAAACAAAGGTTTTCTCTTTTCTTTTCAGTTAAGAGATAATGATTTCCTCTAGTTTTCAAAGATTCAGTGCCAAATTCTTGACTTTTATTTTTCCTTCTATGTACCTTATTTCTAGACACCTAGGTATCACCATTCTTGCAATATAAATCTATTTTGTGACAGTAACTGGATTCCTAAATTGACATATCTAGCTACTGCAAGACTCATCCATTCTGATTCCAGACTCTGAATCCCCATTCTTATACAGAAACCTGCCTGTGTCACTTTCTTCTCAAATGAATTGATTTTCTTTGTAGACCATTTATTTTGTGATTGACACAAAATTGTATTTCTTTTTAAAAGATTCCTCATAATGCCAAATCCATCATAAGAATGTGTAGCTACAACATATCTGAAGCAAGATAACATAAGTATAAATCTCCAAATCATGATATTTAATGCTTGGTTAAATCATATTTGCCAATCAAGTAAATAGATACCATGTACAGTGTCAAATGAAAGGTCAGAAGCAAGGATGTCATGTTGGTGATACTTGTTTATAAAAGAATAAATGTTATATAGGAAACAAAGGGAAATGGAAGGAACTGCTGCATCAATTTTTTTTTAATAAAAATCTTACCAATTATCTGCAAATAACATTGAAAGTATGAGAATTACCTGTGAAATTAACAATTTATATTGAATTTAAAGAAGCCTCAGGCAATTTCTACAAGTATAGGAAGGATCATTTTATGAGCAGTAATGTTAAATGATTTCTTCAATACAGGCTCAAAATTGTAATAATGGCCTAGATTTTATACATTTCAGATGAATTTTTTTGTCTCAATTTATGATATCATTGGTGTAGACAACTTTTGCTATAGAAAGGCTCTTTATGTGATTGGGCAAATCCCCTTTAATTCACAGTCTTAGAGAGTTTCCTGGGTTCAGTGTGAGGTTAAATGACTTTCTGGTTACTTCAAGGATTTCACTTCTATACTGCCTCTCAAATACATGTGATATTATGAAATATGCATACAGATACAATATAAATTTATGAATTATATTGGAATAAGACAGATAAACAGATCTTGGGAGAGGAAGAAACAGAGAACCCAGTGTAGTGAACAAAGACCTTGAAGTCAAGAAGAATTGCATTAAAGGCTGAATTTAAAGTTATATTTCTAAACAAATATCATTGACTGTAGAAATAGATATACATGTAGATGAGACTATATCTATATCTATATCTATATCTATATCTATATCTATATATATACTATCTCTGTGACCATGAGACCATATCCTATGAGACCATAGGATCCTAGAGTTAGAGCTGAAAGGGACCTTAGTGAGTACACTTCGTTCAACCTGTTCATTTTACAGATGAGGAAACTAAGGCTTAAGGTTATTAGGGAATGTTTTAAGGGGTATAGAACTAAAAAGCACCCAAAACAATTTATGAACCCAGGACTTCCTCGCTCCAAGTCCAGTAATCTATCCATTAACCTTGGTACCTTGTAAGGGCAAGTTTATTTAGTATATTTAGACACCCCAGATAACACTCTAAGACAAACAGTTTGTCAACCTGCATCAATAAAGAATATTTCCACATTTCCCAACTAAAGGCATTACAAGTCTTGAGACTGACATCTGCATCTATACCTATATCTGTAGTCAATGATGTTTCTTCAGATGTATAGTATAAGTTTAAATCTGACTTCTCAGTGATTCACCTACTTATGTAATTATATAACTTTTGCCTGTAGATTTAGTGATGGTGATAAAGACTATAGAAAGTTCACAGGTAGCTAGATGGCACAGTGGATAGAGTGTTGTGCCTGGAGTCAGGAATACCTAAGCTCAAATCCAGCTTCAGTTAACTTACTAGCTGTGTGACCCTGGGCAGGTCATGTCATCTTTATTTGCCTGAGTTATATATTCTGGAAAATGGGAATGATATAGCACTTATCTCTCCAGGTTGCTTTGAGGATCAAATGGGGTAATATTTTTACAGTGCTCTGGAATACTTAAAGCACTATATAAATGCTACCTCTTAAACTCTTAAACATTTATACAGCTATACATTTATACAACTATAAAGACACAATTATATATATTATATATATATATACACACAGGTATACAACTTATACAATTATATATAAACACTATATACTTAAACAACAGACAATGGATGTAAAGGATTGATAGATTATTAGGAAAATATTCAAATACATCCCTCTTTAAAATTAAGAGATCATGGTATCTCTTGTAGTTTTGTTTAGCTAAAGAGCATTTCTTCCTCTCTTTTTAATGTGCGGTGTCTAAAGGTAGAGTTCAATCTATCACCACTTCTCTTTAGAGGCTTTACTTAATCATCACTTTCCCTAGTGGAACAGTCATACTTTTTCTATGAAGATTTAATAGAACTACTATTCTGTATTAGTATGTTCCCTCCCCCTACCATATGAATCATTGAGGAAGATATTTAAATTTAATAGAAATTGCTCTCATTTTGAAGATGCCATCAATTTGGAATTACAGGGGAAGTAATTAAATGTAAGAGTAGCCCTGACTTGTGAATGAGCATGCAGATTACAAAACCACAGCATTTTGAAGCAGGAAGAAACTAAGAGGCTAGTAATTTCACTTGTACTCACATAAGAATCCCTTCTCCAACATAGCCTTTACTAAAAGATATCTAGTGAAGGGAACTCACTGGCTCCCAAGGTAGTCAATTTAACTTTGAGATAGCACTAATTATATGGATGATTTTCCTTATATCAAATTTAAATTGGACTTTCTGAAACTTCCACACATTGTTTCTTAGTCTGCCCTGGGGATTAAAATATAATAAATTTAATTAATATTCCCTCTGACAGCATTCCGAATACCTAAAGATAGCTTTCATATCCCTCTTCTCTCTTCTCCAAACATAATACTCCTAGTTCCTTCAACCAGTCTGAATGTGGCTTGGATTCAAGCTCCTTCACTAGGCCAGTCCCTGTCCCCTGGATGTTCTCCAGTCTATCACGTCAGTTCTAATTGTGATATCCAAAATTAAGCAGAGCAATCTAACAGAGTACTATGGAATTATCACCTGAGGGTCCAATATACTTATAATGTAGCCTAACTTCACATTAGTTTTTTTTTTTTTTTGGCTGCCATATACTATGATTGATGCATGTAGTGAGATTGTAGTCAATTCAAATTCCCAGGTCTCTTTTCAGACAAACTGCTGTCTTTCTATTCCTCACCTATCTTGCCCTTGTAAAGCTGATTTTCTAAAGAGTGACAGACTTTTCTTCCTCTTAAATTGTATCTTATTAAATTCATTGCAGTGTCCTGTTAATATATTTCTGGAACCCATTTCTGTCATCCAACATGTTAGCTAGATTTTCTAGCTCAGTGTCATCTATAAATCTGTTAAGTTTCTATCTCTGGTTTTATCAAAATATTTTTGTAAGAACTGATGAGAATAGCATCCTGATTTTTTTTCATATTTAAATAAACTGAATTGTTCCTTGTGCCAACATCTTGCTTAATCTACATGAATTAGTGCTACAAAATCTCCATCATGTCTATCAGTTCTAAGTCCACTGATTTTATGTTATCTAGAAGCAGCTTGGCATAGTAGAGAAAACACTCAACAGGGAGCCAGAAGACCTGTGTTCTAATCTATCTTTTGGTACTAATTAATTGTATGCGTTTAGGCAAATCACTTGCAGTCTTTGACAAAAATAGTCTCCCTAGTAAAAGAAAACTATTGACTTAATGTGTAGGGTACCACCATCTTGCCAGTCATGCAGGCTGATAACCTCAGTGTTATCCTTGACTCTGCAATCTCCCTAAACTTATATATACCACCTGTTGCCAAATCTCACCATTTTAGATTTACATCTTTGATATATTTCCTTTTCTCTACACTCACAGACACCAGCCTGGTACAGACCCTCATCACCTCTCACCTGGACTACAACAATAGTCTTCTAGTTGGTTTCCTTTCTTTAAATCTCTTCCCATTCCAATCCATCATCCATCTAACTGTGATAATTGAATTTCCTTTCCTGATCACTTGCAGCATTTGTTTCTGAATTCAATTGTTAAATTTAACCACTATGTGTCTTAGAGTTTGCATTTTTTCTGGAGGTAATCTGTGAATTGATCAACTGGTATTTTATTTTCTATGTTCAAAGGTTCTGGGCAGTTGTCTTCAATTTCTTTCATTATAGAGTTAAGGTTTTTCATCCTGTCGTATTCTTCTGGGAGAACTATGAATCTTAGATTGTCTCTTCATAAACCCTGTCTTTGAGATTGATATGCATTGCTTGCACAGTGGGAAAATATTTTCTTTTAATGTTATTGTATCTGCTTCTCTTTTTCTAGATTGTCCTTCACTTCTGTGTATTTGCATTCCCAATCAACTATTCTCTCTCTCTCTCTCTCTCTCTCTCTCTCTCTCTCTCTCTGTCTCTATCTCTGTCTCTCTTTATATATATAAATATATACATATATACATAAATATGTATATATGTATATGTATGTATATAGACACATACATATATAGTATGTATATATATATATACACACATATATACATACACATATATATGTATATGTGTATAGATATAGATATAGATATAGATATAGATATAGATATAGATATAG
>NW_020954687.1:8571684-8578038 GCF_900497805.2 Vombatus ursinus
TATAGATATAGATATAGATATAGATATAGATATAGATATAGATATAGATATAGATATAGATATAGATAAACTAAAGTGTGGCTCTGTTTCTGGGGTGGAGGGGACACTGTCCCAAGGTTCAGTTTTTTTTTGTGTGTGTATGGGTGTGTGTGTGTGTGTGTGTGTGTTTGTGTGCAGTTGTTTTCAGAGATAATTCCTGGGACCTGTAAATTTTTACTTGATGCAAGGTGGTATGTTCTAAGGAGAGGTGTGTTTACTATTTTGGCCTGTGCTCTTGTCTGTGAGTGACTACAAGCATGTTTTTCCACCATGGAACACTGACCCAGCTTCAAGCTCTCTTGTGACTGTAAGCTGTATTGTGTTAATGTTTCTCCTTGCCCTGGGGTTGAGATCTAGGACTGTGACCCAGATCCAAGTATGGACAAGTATGGAGCCTTCTAATCTTCTTTTAATCAGTTGTCTGATCCCTTTGTTGTCTTGTGGGCTGAGAGGTCCAGAAACTACCAATTCCCCCACCGAATGCCTCTGAAGCTTACTACTGGTTCGCTAGGATGTAGCCTGCAATCCACTCTCACCCTGGTGCGACAGACTTTTCCTGCTGACCTTCTAAGTGGTCTTGGGCTTGAAAATTGTTTTACCCCATCCTTTTGTGGGTTCTGCCACTGCATAATTTGTTTTGAGGCATTATTTAAACTTGTTCAAAGGGGTTTTTGAGGGAGAACTCAGGTGATTTTCTGCTTTTTCTCTGCCATCTTGGTTCATTCTCACTTCTTTCAAGGGTTGGAGATGAAACTTTCAATAACCTCAGGCATGGGTTCTCTACATCACCCTTCCTTTCTGCCCTACAATGATATTAGATATTTAAACTTGGGATAGTCATAAGCAATGTTACTTACCTGAACTCCTATTTCATTAAAGTTCTGCATACTAGGACAATTATATAATGAATGATAAAACTAATCTGTGATTTGATAGCTTGCATGTAAGTTTTTTTTTTAACCTCCTTTTCTAGGACACTACACGGCCTTAGTTAAGAAAGCCTATGAATAATCTTGTGGAAATGAATGTTGAAAACTAAAATTAAATAAATTAATAAAAGCAAAAAATGAAATTGGGAAATATTTAACAAAATAAAAATTTAATCAAATAAAAAAGACAGCCTATGAATTAATTAAAAAAATAGTGCCCTTCTCCATGTATAAACTGATTTCATTGTAATGTGAACATGTAGGAATATATGCAATAGGGATTTGTTGCATTACTAGACTACCTAGGATGACAAAATCCATGTGGGAAACACTGGAAACTTGCTCCTAGGAGGCTGGGGGCCTAGAACATGCTTGGACATTCTATGTTGGTATGTTGGTGTTAGCCAAATAGTTGAAAAAAACTTCTTTTCCATTGACTGAGTGACCAGAAATCTTGTCATTTTTGAAATGGCCTTACTGTACTTCTAGTGGTTTTCCAGTATTTATGCTTGAGATTAAAATTGATTTCTTCATTTATTGCTAGTGAGATCATATTGTAAGGCATAAGGACCTTGAGAGTCATCTCTTCCCTTCCATACCCATTTTTGACTTTTTATTTTATTCTTTTCCATTTTAGGTGTAGGGATTGGTATAGACTCTCTGATTCTATTTGAGAGTTTAAGCCTTGTTTTGGAACTTTACTTGGTGGAACTAATACTATGTAGTGACTGAGATAAAATATAAACCTAAGTCTCTACCCCACTCTCCCATTGTGAAGGATTATATCCCCAAGGTACTAGGGGAAATGTTTCTGTGTTTGTTGTTGCTATATCTTTAAAGTAAATATCCCTTTGTATAAGCTGATATGATGTTCATTGGTTAAGTAGGATTGAGTATTAGTCACCAGGACCCAAAACAAGAGGTGAGAGGGTTTGAGGAGGGAAGAAGAAAAGAGACAAATAGTTGATGGGAGTTTGATACAATGGAAGAGAAAATAGCTTCCCCAACCCCTCAAAGTACCAGAAAATGTTTGGGATGGGGAAGAAGTAAAAATGTAAGATATTTAGCCCAATAAGAGTAGGTCCAGCTTCACCTCTGTTGTATCAAGATCATGCTGGCAGAGAATGGGAATACTTTTTCCCCTTTTCATTGTATTCCTAATGTTAAACACAATTAATGGCAAATAGTAGGTACTTAAATGTTTGTTAACTGAGTGACTAATGGATTTAAAAAAGAGTGTCAGGACTTTCTGCCTTCTTGTATAACTACAGTAGAAAAGAACATTGACGAGCCCAGCGGAACCCTGTCACACTTAACATGATCTGATTTGATAATTAATCCATTGATGATTTTATCCAAGTCAGTGATAAAAAAAAAAAAGCTTAAACAGCAAAGGGCCAAGCATAGATCTCTAGGACATTCCACAAATAACCTCCTACAAAGTTAAAATAATTACTATCTTTTGAGTCTGAGCCAACCAATTTCAAATTCATTTGATTTGTCTATTTTATATATCACTTCTCTCCATCTTACAAAGAATATAATATGACCATTTTCTTTTCAAATCCAGGTAAACTATTTCTACAGTATTGCCTCAAACCTATGTGCTTATAAATCCTGATTTTTTGTTAAAGAAATAAGGATAGTTTGGCATAACATACTTGTACTGGCCGCACGCTGACCTTCTGCCAGCCGTACGCAGGTACCCACTTCTCTTATAAGAAGCACACTACCAGAGTCTTACCCACACCCGGATCTTCGGTTCTCAGCCGGATCACCACACAGAGACGAGCCATCGGGAGGCACCAACACCAGAGCTTTATTCAGAGGTCAACACAGCAAGCCATCATAGCAAGCCCAAGCAGCAAGGCCAGAGCAACAGGGCAGGAGCCAGGGAAGAGTGCACGTGTGATCTGACCACGCTTGTTCCTAAAAACCTGCTTAGCCCCTCCTCCCCAGCCCGCTTACTAGCCAATGATTGTAGGGTCAGATACCGGAAGGGGCTGTCTGAGTTTAGCACACCAAGGGGGAGGGAGTGATGTAGGAGGCTAGGATTGGATACAGGAAGGAGGCATCTGGGATTGACGCATAGACAAGAGTACGTGACCTAGGAAGTCAGGCTCAGACACTGGGAGGAGGGGTCTGGGTCAGTGCTGCACAAAGGGACCCAGGAAGTCAGGAAGGTCACAAGAGGCATCTGGGGATGACGTTGCATATAGGGAGGGGACTAAGCAGAGGGAACTCAGTCCTCTGCCATCCCACTCCCACGTGGCACCGCCCCTTGCCTCAGGAGCTCAAGCTCGGCTACTTCCTTGCACCCAGCTTATCTCATAGCACTGCCCAATTGCCTCAGGGCTTCTCCGATCCAGCCCATCCCAGCACACACGACTCTGCCTACCACAGCCCCTGCCTCGACTTCCAAAATACCCAGATCTTACCCTACTCTTGCCACAGCGTCCAACCTGGTAGCTGCCAACATCAGACAGTCCCTCACAATACTTTTGATGAAATCTGTGATTTCTAAATGTTCACAATTTCTTTAATGACACATTCTACATTTTGTCTAGGAATCAAATTCAAACTCGCTAGTCAAAAAGTTTAAGGTCTCTTCCTTTCTTCTATATTCCTATAAGTCACAGATAGATGTATCTCAGATTTGAGTTTAACCCACTAATTTGCATATATGAGGAGAACAGAGAGAACAGGTTCACCTCTGTTGTATCAAGATCATGCTGGCAGAGAAGAGAAGAACCGAAGAACAGAGAGGATAAATGACTTGGCCAAGATAAGTGTCTGAAGAAGATTGAAACCAGATCATGCTGACTGAAAATCCAGTGACCTATCTAATATAGCATGCTAACTTTCACTATACAATTATCATTTGTTTTAGAAAATAAATAAAATAAGAATTAAGCTGCTCTGTAGTCTTTCTGATGCCATTTATACTCATCATAGTAACTCTAAGCAAAAGTCTAATACTTTTTTTAGATACTTTTTCTACAATATTTCTGAAAAAATACATATTAAAAATGGAAAGGATTAAATAACACTATACAATTAAAAAAAAGAAACAGAAAAATGGCCAACTTAAACACATACAAGGAAGACATTTTTGAAAAATCAGAGGGGAATAAACATTAAAAATAAAAATAATAAGGAACAGATAACCAAAACAAACAAATTATTTTTTCAAAAGAAAGAAATTGGTTACTTAATTTAAACAAGCTAACAAAGAGGATAATCTAGTTATAAAAAAAGAAGTAAGTACAAGGTATGCTGATGACAAATATGAGGGAAATAATTAGAATAATCAGAAATTTAAAAAAAATTAAAAATTAAAAAAAGAAGAGCTAAGTCTATCAAACTTAGTCATTGCATAATATGGCTGTTACTGTATACAATGTTCTCTTGGTTCTGCTCATTTCACTCAGCATCTGTCCGTACAAGTCTTTCAAAGTTTTTTTTATTTTTCCTGAAGCTTACCTGCTCTTCATTTCTTATAGCACAAAAGTATTCCATTACATTCATATACCACAACTTGCTCAGTCATTCCCCAATTGATGAGCATGCTCTCCATTTCTAATTCTTAGCCACAACAGAAAGAGCTGCTATAAATATTTTTGTACATGTGGGTCCTTTTCCCATTTTTATGATCTCTTTGGGACACAGCCCTAGAAGTGCCATTTCTGGGTCAGAGAGTACGCACATTTTTATAGCCCTTTGGGTATAGTTCTAAATTGCTCTCCAAAATGGTTGGTCACTTATATGATTTTTAAGCTCCTTTTTTGAGTTCTTCCATGAGTTCTTTCTGGGCTTGAGACCACTTCCCATTTTCCTTGGCATTTTGCCCATGAGTGTTTTGACATTGTTGTCCTTTTCTGAGTTTGTGTCTTGGTCTTCCCTGTTACCATAATAACTTTCTATGGTCAGATTTTCTTTTTATTGTGTCTTGTTCATCTTTTTTTGGTGGGGCGTGTCTTTTCCTTTTTTTTTAAATTTCAGCTCTGCTCCCAGGGTGGAAGGGGCTCTGTCTCAGGTTTCTTGTGCCAGTGGTTACAGGCCCTGATTATTTACCTGGTGCCACACTGGAGATGGGATGTTGCCCTGACACCCATGGAGTACTCTTGTGTCTGGTGCTGTCTTGAGGTGCTGGGGTGAGAGTGCCTGGCACTACTGGAAGCTGAAGGGGTCTGGCAGCTTACCTGGTGCTGAGCTCAGGTACTAGTGGTGGTATCTGGCTTGTGCTAAGGTCTGGTGTGGTTTTTCTGCATTTCCCTGGAGCTATACTGAAGTCCATGGAGGTTTGGCTGCTGGGTGGTACCATTTGCACTGGATTGTGCTGAAACACATGGAGTTCTCTACTTTCTCTACATGCTGGAGGATGCCTGTTTGCTTGGAGCTACACTGAAGCATGGGTCTTGGAGTTGGAGTCTGCTCATTCCTTTGGCTATGCTAAGGCACATGGCAAGGTCCTGGTGTTGGTATTTGCCTGTTCCACCACACTGGGGCTCAGGATTTCCTCCTTGTTTGCTGAGGTGGGTTTGCTACTGGCTTGCTAGGATGCTTTCTGTCCTGGACTGTGCTCCCCTTTTACCTGAGTGATGGACCTTCTTAATAATCCTCCAAGTCTCCTGGACTAAAAGACTGCTTCACACCATCTTTCCACTGGTTCTACTGTTCTAGGACTTATTCTGGGGTGCTACTTTATGATTGTTTTGAGGTGAATATGGGAGAGCTACAATGATTTGCTGCTTATTCCATCATTTTGGTTCCTGGAAGTCATGTTTGAGTCTTATATTTGGAGTTCAAATTTGTTTTTCCGCTTTGGTCTTTTAATTAGAAATGCTTACAAGTCCTCTATTACATTAACTATTTATTTTTAACCTGAAAGATTATATTCAGTTTTGATTGGTAGCTTGGTTGTAATCCTAACTCCTTTGTTTTCCAATATATCATATACCAAGCCCTCCAGTTTTCTAATGTGGAAACTGCCAGATCCTGTGTAATCCTAATTGCAGCTCTGTGATATTTGACTTGTTTCTTTTTGGTTGCTTGCAGTACTTTCTCCTTGACCTGTCAGCTCTGGAATTTGGCTATGATGTTCTTGGAAATTTTCATTTTGGGATCTCTTTCAGTTGGTGATTGGTTAATTCTTTCAATTTCTATTTTGCCTTCTGGTTCTAATATATCAGGGCAGATAATATCTTGAAAGATGTACATGGTTTTTTTTTTTCTGGTCATGGCTTTCAGGTAGCCAATAATTCTTAAATTATCTCTCCTGGATCTATTTTCTAGGTCAGTTGCTTTTCCAATGAGAAATTTCACTTCTTCTTCTTCTCCTTCTTCTTCTTCTTCTTCTTCTTCTTCTTCTTCTTCTTCTTCTTCT
>NW_020954687.1:8578048-8718460 GCF_900497805.2 Vombatus ursinus
TCTTCTTCTTCTTCTTCTTCTTCTTCTTCTTCTTCTTCTTCTTCTTCCTCTTCTTCTTCTTCCTCTTCCTCTTCTTCATATCCTTAGAATACAAAATGATCATATAAATGTAGTGATTATCCCTTTTTCCAATTCTATTTATACCACTCTATTACCAGTCTTTAAGGATGAAATCAGTTATAGTAGTAGTTGTCAACATTATTCAGTTGTTTCAGTGGTATCTGATGCTTTATGACCCCATTTGGGGTTATCTTGGCAAAAATACTGTAGGGTTTTACATTTCCTTCTCTAGATCATTTTATGTATGAGGAAACTGAGGCAAATAAGGTTAAGTGATTTACCCAGTATCACACAGTTAGTAAGTGCCCTCCTCAGGTCCTCCTGACTCTAGGACCAGCACTCTATTCACTGCATCATCTTGACAAGCACTAACAAATAGCACCAATAGACAATCAGTGATTTAGAAATAGAGCTCAGGAAAGAGATTAAGAATGGAAACAGACAGATGATTTGTGACTTATCTCTACAGATATGTGCATTAAACTCTTGACTTCTGATGAGGTTACCAAATGAGAGAGTAAAGAGAAAAGAGGGATACATCATTACCTTTTTTTTTTTAAATTTTGTAAAACATCCTCTTAATATAATAGAAGGTTATGTGGAAGAACCAGAGTTCAGTTCAGGGTTTCTGACTAAAATCATTATTCTTTCCAATAAATCACCTTGCTTCTCTAGTATCCATTTACATTTAAGGCACTTTGATGCTTTTAGAAATATCAAATATTTAATCAAGCTTTACACAAAGCTCACTGGACAAGGAAAAAGAACAATCTCCTTCCCTGTCCCTGCCACTTTGCTTGTCTGAGCAATGCTGTCTAGCTATGAGATTTGAGACAGGAGTTCAATTCATTTCATATCTCCTCAGTCTTATTAGCAGCAAAATGGGGGCAATATTTGTTTCCTTGAATATTTCACTTTGTTATCATGAGAATTAATTAAGATATTGTCTATGAAAGGAACCTGTAATGCCACATGAAATTTTAGGCTACTATTATTTATGCTTCCATCTAGATGGTAACATACATGTTCAGGTTTGAATGTTGAAAACAAATCCCACAGATTCAGTGAACATTTGTACTTACCTAATAGATTAAAGCTATAAATTGAGTGGAAAAGTTTATCTCATAGAACTAGGTAAATTAAACTTAAATTGATTGATTGATATTTTCATTAATGAACAATGGATGACAAACATCCACAAAAGCAATTTTGTATACATGCCAGTTGCTTCTGGGAGATATCTGCATGATAACTATTGGCTCATTACTACAGAAATATCTCTATTCTGGGTATGTTATCACACTTTAACTTTGCCATATGAATGTGACTGAACTGAGTTAATCACTTTAATAAATGATTACATTTTAGATGACTAATGCTATTCTGGACATTATATTCTATTCCTAAAGAGAGATATGTCAAAGAGTAATATTCGTTGACATGAAAACTTCCTTCACCAATCTGATTTTTTTGTCCTGGCATCACTTTATTGTTATTAGGAACCGCAAGTGAGAAAACTACCTATGTAGATTGATACCTCTTGTGCAACATACAGTCTTGAGTGAATTGCTTGGGTCACTAACAAGGAGTTAACTGCCTTTCCGAGTCACACAGTCAATGTGTGTCAAGGACAGGGCTTGAACCCAGCTATTTCTAAATCTGATATTATAAGACAAGGATTTCAGTTCTTGCAAAATGAGTTTAAGAATTCTGAGTCAAATTATTGTTACATTGACTGATTTTTTTTTTCATGCCTAATGCAAGAATCTCCTAATGGAGATTCATAGTTCTTTTTTATTTGGGACTTGCCAAATTATTACATTATGAAAAACTAGGGTTTTATTTTGTTATATAATGGTAAACAAATCTAGCTTATTATTATTATTTGTTCCTTGTGTGAAAACAGTGGTTTTTTTTTTTTAATGGATGGGTGATATGAAGTTAGCTACCCACAACGTGTAAAAACCTTACTTAGGCATGACAAATTCTACTTACTTTCCTTATTGATTTCAGCCTGATCCCAACACTGGTAGGTCTGGGTTTCCCAATATACTCAAATTCCTTCAGAGTCCTAGGGATAACCCTGGTGAGAGAGAATCTTTTTGTTATTCACTCATGTCAGTTGTGTTCAACTCTTTTGACCCCATTTGTGGTTTTCTTGGCAAAGATACTGGGATGGTTTGCCATTTCCTTCTCCAGCTCATTTTATAGATGAAGAACTGAGGCAAAGAGAGTTAAGTGATTTGTCCAAGGTCACACATAGAAATATATTCCCCCTAATCATCGTTTTAGCTCTTGAGCTCCTTTTCAATACGTTTTCCATCTACCCAACCAGCCACCCAAAATACAACACAGTCATACAATGCAGCATATTTACAATATCAAATACAATGACACTTTGGATCCTAAACATAACAATTTACTTAACCATTAGGCAAAATAAATATCACAGATGTTAATGTATTAAAGTAAACACATAAATAATAAGTGCATCATAATATGCATAAAGCTGAATCAAAATGTCCCACTGATACTCTTAATATCTATAATATTGAGTGAGTACTCATTAAAGGAACCAGACTCAAAAAAATATGTGAGAAGAAAACACATGTGCTTAATATAACTAAGAACTCCTGAACGTAGAATGTCATTAGTTTATTCAGGAATATCTGCACAGCATAAAACTGTATTTCCATTCACTGCTTAACTGTTGGAGTCCTCATTACTCTTCAGTGGGGAATATTATCTCTATCTTCTAGTACATAACATTTACAAGCTCTTTCAATTTTAATCCACCCTTGAAAAAGAATTTACAAAGTTTTATCTCTTAAGGTGAGTCATATTTGTCCATAAGCCAGGGAACCACAAAACTTATGAAACTGGCTCTATTGGATAGACCAGATAGTTATTCACTTACCCTGATAATTTGCTGTCCAGTAAGAATGGACTTTACCACAACATACCTCAGATTAATTAATTCAGGAAAACAAATTTAATCAGATCCTTTCTAGGATACCAAGGCAGTCAGCATTTCCTTTGCTTTTGCTTCTTAAACCAGAGGCGTTGGCAGAGAGCAAGAAATGTTTATCAGAAGGTTTACCTCTCTCAGTGATGCCAAAGGGCAACATCTACCACTGAAGTTACTGATCAGTGAAATAAATTAACTCTCACATAATTCAAGAGTTATTTAACTCAAGCCTTCTGTCAGCTGATTACCTCTAACTATTACAGCTGCAAAGAAGCAACTTTTTAGTCTAACTCCCACTACCCCACTTTCATAATGTCTTGTTTTATTCCTTTCCTTATGGGCAGCTAGGTGGTGAAGTAAATAGAGTGCTAAGCCTGAAGTCAGAAAATATTCCTCTTTTTGATATCAAATCTAGCCTTTGAAACTTACTAGCTGTGTGATCCTGGGCAAGTCACTTAATTTCTGTTTGTTTCAGCTTCCTCATCTGTAAGATGGGGATAGTAATAGCTAGCACCTACCTAAGGATAATATTTGTAAAGATCTTAGCACAGTGCCTGGCACATAGTAGGCACTATATAAATGTTATAATTTCCATTCTTTTGTTAAGATTATCCAAGATGGAACAATTCCCAGGAGTGTTCTAATTGGACTCTCTCTATGAACCCTGATGATAAGTTTCAAAAGGGACCCATGACTCATTTACGTATATTTGAATGTAAGCAGTTTATCCTTGTTTAGCACTTTATCATTGTTCATTCATGTGCACCTTTTTATGTTTCTGTTCACTTCTGTGTTTGAACTTCAAATTTTCTCCACAGATCTGGTCTTTTCATCAGGACTGATTGTAAGTCTTCTATTTCATTAAAGATCCATTTCCCACATCCTACCCCCACCCCCTGCCTTTCAAAACATTATACTCAGTTTTTGCTGGGTAAGTTATTCTTGGCTGTAAGCCCATGTCTTTTGCCCTCTGGAATATTGCGTTTAAAGCTCTCTGTTCCTTTACAGTGGTGCCTGATAAATCATATATGATACTTACTACGGCTCCTTGGTACTTGAATTCTTTCTTTCTGTCTGCTTATAGTGTTTTTTTTTTCCTTTTCCTGGAACTATAGATTTTGGCTGTGGCATTTTCTGGCAACTTTTCATTCTGGGGTATCTTTCAGTAGATGACCAGTGGATTCAATTTTTACTTTGTCCTCTGTTTCTAAGAGATCTAGAAATTTAAAGAATTCTTGAAATAAATTGTTTTAAAAATAAATAAAATTTTGGTCAGGACTTTTAGGTCATCCAATGATTCTTAAATTGTCTCTATCTTTTGTTTTTCAGGTCAGTTGTTTTTATTCTCTTTTGTTTTATTATCTATTTTTCAGTCTTGGCATTGTGTTTATATTTCTTATTGCTTCATGGAGTCATTGTCTTCTATTTAGTCCATTCTATTTTCATGGAGTTTGTTGCTTGGCAAAGGTTTTAAATCTCTCATGCCAAGCTGTTAATTCCCTTTCTATTTCTTTCTTATTTTCCTATTTTTTTCTCAAGTGCTCACATTTCATTTATAAATACATTTTTAATTCTTTTTATAGCTCTTACTTCATCTCTTCCAGGAATTGTAATTGATTTTGGCCCAAGCTATTTTTTTCCCTGAAACTTTGCTTGTAAATGTTTTGGAGTCATTTTCTTTTTCTGGGTTTTTGCATTGAGCTTCTCTACACAACAATAATACTTTATGTTGGGTATTTTTTTTTCTGTTTGCCCATTCTACCAGCTTATTCCCTCTCTTTGAATTTGATGTTAGGTCTGGTCTCTGCAGCACTTCAGGGTGAAAGGTCTAGGTTGGTCCTGTTAATGCTTTCTTGTGGTATTGAATGTTGTGTTATTCCAGGATCTCTGAAATAACATGGGCCCCTGCAGGCTTACTGTGCTTCCATAACAGTCCACTCCAGGGAAAAGTCTGAGCCCTGTAAGTTCCTCACCTAGGTTTTGGGTCTCTATACTGCTACTGGACTTTGCCCCATCACCCAGCTAGTAAGCTCTATTAGTACACAGTTGCAGAATTGTAGGACACACTTTGGTTTGGGATTTCTGCCCTCCTTATTCCTTGGCTACTATGTTTCACATATGTAAAGTACACTATCCTCTTAAGAAAAATACAGCAGTGTAATTCTGCAAGGGACAGGAAAAAAGCAGGGTTTTTTGTGTTTGTGAAGTAAAAGATGTTTCTCTACTTTGAAAAAGGTGAAAGATATCCACATTTTGATGGTAAGGGTACTTTGGACATTTTCTGGATTCCCTCCTTACTATTTGGTTTAGTGCATTTTCTTGATCTATTGGGAGGAGTTTTGTCAAGGGGCACTCAACAGTACAGCTTCCAACCACTACATTTTGGCCTAACATTTCCAGTTCAGTAATCCAATAAACATTTTTTGAGGAACTACAGTTTGCCAGGCACTGTTAATAATAATGATGTTGATAATGGTTATGGTGATGATGATAATATCTCTGACCTTCAAGGAACCTATAATCAAATGGGGGGTTGTTTGTCATTCACTTGTTTCAATCACGTATGACTCCTTGTGACCCCATTAAGGGTTCTTTGGCAAAGATTCTGGAGGGGTTTACCTTGTCTTTGTTTAGCTCATCTTTTATAGAAGAGAAACTGAGGCAAAGAGGGTTAAGTGACTTGCCCTGGTTCACACAACTAGTAAGTGTCTAAGGCTGGATTTGAACTCGGGAAGATGAGTCTTTCTGATTTCAGCCCTGACACTCCATCCAGTCTGCCACTTACTTGCCAGGTCTAATAAGGTGGGACAATGCAGAAAAGGAGGCAGGAAGAAGGGGAGAAATACCAGAGGGGACCTATGGAGTTGAAATCAGGCAGCCCAGCATATACAGAGTATAGTGAGCCAGAAGATCCAATTTCTGACCTTTCCAAAGGAAGGCATTGAAAGGAGTTTGGTACTCTAGCCTCCTGCCCTCCAATCAGAGAAAAGAGGAGGCTGAGAGTGTCACTGAGTGAGAATCTGCCATTGCATCCTTTGGCATCCTGGGAACCATGGCTTTTGGAGTAACTGTGAATGATGAAGTAAACAAAGATTTAATAACATGAAAGTAAGGAAATCTTCTACAGAAGAGATCAAAAAAAAGGAAGAAAGCAGTTCTCTTCTGTTTAAGTGATCACAAAAACAAATAATTTTAGAGGAAGCAAAGCAGATCTTAGTGTGTGACATCAGTGATACTGTAGAGGACCCCTACACATGTTTTGTGAAGTTGCTGCCTCTGAATTATTACCAATATGCTTTGTATGATGCCACACATGAAACAACTGAGTCTAAGAAAGAAGACCTAGTATTTATATTCTGGGTTCCTGAATGTGCACCTTTAAAAAGCAAGATGATTTGTGCTAGTCCTAAAGATGCCATTAAAAAGAAATTTACAAGTATTAAACATGAGTGGCAAGTAAATGGCTTGGGTGATATTAAGGATCATTCAACACTTAGACAAAAATTGGGAGTCAATGTAGTAGTTTTACTTGAAGGAAGATATTTATAAAATGACAGTAAAGTGCCATCTGGAAGTAGCTTCCATTTTTGTAGCTCCATTAGTTAGAATAGTGTTAGGATTTTGTCCCTTACCTTACCTTTCCAAAAACATAAAGGAGAAGTCAATAATTTAAATAGCCTACCAGTGATTGCCATTAGATTGTTTCATCCTTGTAGTTATATGTGGAACCCGAGGAATGCCTTCACATCACATTTTAACCAAAACAAATGGCATTATATGCTTCCCTTGTAGAACTAAGATGAATATGATAGTCAATATGAATAGCTTAGAGAACTGCAAAGGATTAAGCTAATTGAGTGCCTTGAAAGTATGATCCACTGGTCAGATGCTAAACATAATTCAGTATTACTTAGAGTTGTACTTGATTGCAGTTCCTGATGTTCTTGTGCTTCCTACACCTAACCTGCCTTTAACATGCCTATTGTGATGTGGTAGCATGTGTGTGTGTATGTGCATACACATGCACATGTACACACTTACATATACATACACATACACTTGTGTATATTTATATGTGTAACTATGCATTGAAAGCACTTTTATATAATAAGGTTGTACCCTTCAAAAAGGAATGCCAATTAAGTTGTCATAACTGTCATCAAATTAGGAAAGTACGTATAGTACCTCAGTGTTCATTCCTGTTATCTACCTATCTTCCTAAATGAAGTAGTTGTTAATGCCTCTTTATTTTCCATTGAATGTACACAACAGGAGTAGGAGTTAAGTGTTTACCAGGTGAGGCTTACAGCAGTAAAGATATTTGGAATAATGTTATAATGGCAATTTCTATATGAAAAGAGCCTTCAATGGAACATTGTTGTTGAGAACAAACTCCCTACCCCTACAAAATTGGCCTTATTGCAATAAAACTTGCGAGTCATTACAGAAAAAAAAAGAGGAGGCTGAGAGAAGTGATATCAATCTAAGTTCAAAAGATGAGATTTTGAGATGAGATTAGAGTTGAAGAACTAATATTTGGAGGTGCTTCTTGTTCCCCAGTGTTGGAATCAGGCAGGTCAGAAGATGGAGAGTAGCCTTTCAATGGATAGTTATTATTAAAACAAAGGTTGTTTATTTTTTTACTCTTCTTAGCTATCAAAATGTGGATATCTTTCACCTTTTTCAAAGTAGAGAAACATCTTTTACTTCACAAACACAAAAAAACCCTGCTTTTTTCCTGTCCCTTGCAGAATTACACTGCTGTATTTTTCTTAAGAGGATAGTGTACTTTACATATGTAAAACAAACTAATATACTTCAATATAATCATAAAATAACAGGATTATAAAATATAATAATATTATAAATAATGATTATAAATATTGTATTTATATTATATTCATATTATTATTTACATATTTATATAAAATTTATAATATAAAAATATAATTATAAATAATAATTATAAAATAATAGGATTATAAAAAATCCATTTCCCTTCCCCAACTAAAAAATAATCAAAGCATATGAACAAGCTGTTTTAAGAAGAAATCAAAACTGTATATAGACATGTAAAAGTGCTCTAAGTCATTATTAATTAGAGAAAGGCAAATTAAAACAACTCTGAGGTACCACCTCACACCTATCAATATGGCTAACATGAAAGAAAAGGAAAATGACAAATTCTAGTGGGGATGTACAGAATTTGGGACACTAATCACTGTTGGTAGAGTTGTGAATTTGTCCTACCATTAGGAGAACAATTTGTAACTATGCCCAAAGGGTTATAAACTTGTGCATACCCTTTGACCCAGAAATACCACTACTGGGTCTGTACTCTAAGAGATTAAAGAAGAAGAAAAAGGATCTATATATACAAAAATATTTACAGCAGCTCTTTTTGTGGTGGCAAAGAAATGGAAATTGAGGGGATGGCCATTAATTTGAGAATGGTTGAATAAGTTGTGGTATGTGATTGTGATGGAATACTATTGTGCTATAAGAAATGACAAAGGGGATGATTTTAGAAAAATCAGGGAAGACTTATATGAATTGATACAGAGTGAAGTAGCGGAACCAAGAGAACGGTGGGCACAATAAGAGCAATATCGTAACAATGAGCAACTTTGAAATACTTAGCTACTATAATCACTATAATGATCCAAGACAATTCCAAAGAACTCATGTTGGAAAATGCTATCCACTTCCAGGGAGAATCAATGAAATACGAGTGCAAATTGAAGTATACTTTTTTCAATTTTTTTTGAAACATGGCTAATATGGAAATATGTTTCATCTGATTTCAACTGTACAATTAATATGATATTTCTTGCTTTCTTAATGAGTGGAGAGGAGATGAAGGGAGGGAGAGAATTTGGAACTCTAATTTTTGAAAAAAAGGAACATTAAAATACATAATTAATATACTTTTTAAAAGAAAGATAAAGACTGATTCAATTCTTGTATTAAGCAAAAAAAAATAAGTTAGAATTGAAATGGAATCACCTGAACCAGGTGAAAAAAAAATACAAGGAGAGGGGGAAAATCCTCCTTTGACAGTGAAAGTGATGAATGTCTTGAAGATTTATGAAGCTGGAGATGATGAAATGAAGAGAATCATTAATAAAACCTGGATAGAGTCATGGGAGAAACAAGTCAAGGAAGAGATCACATTTTGAGAAAAAACAAACAAAAAAGGTCCTTTCTGTCACAAATGTGGAAATATTGTCTTTAATAAGAGACTATTGTTGAACTGGACAAATACATATAGCAAGAATATTGTTTACATAGACTTCTAAGCAAAGGCTGTGCATTTTTTAGAGACCATTTTGGAGAATGTATAAAAACTGTAATGTATTTATTTTTAAAATAAAATTTTGAAGGGTAAAATATATAAAAGAATCTACCACCACCCCCTGAATCCAGAAAGTATTCATTCTGGGGGAAATGCACACTCGCTTGTCAATGGAGTAAGCATTTTAATTATTATATTCATTCTATTTTTTTATTTTTAGCAAGGAAACTTTTAGCTGTCAATATTGAGAAATTTATTCCTTTTCAGAACAGAGGTTACTCCCTGAGAGTTAAGTGGGGAATCTGACCATACGAGTTCTCTACATCAAACTACTCACGTACAATTTTGTGAGTAGCTGCAGAGATTTGTGGTATCCTGAGTTGATGAAAGAAACTGGTACTTGTAAATACCCCTAACCTTTTCAGGAAGCTATTTTAATGATGAGAAAATATCAATGGCGATTTTCTAAATTATGTGCTTACTAACAATGATTTTTTTGGGTGTGTATGTGTGTGTGTTTTTTTTTTCTGGCTAGTATTCCTTTAATTTTATTTGATTTTTCAATTTTGTAAAGCATTAACTATGCTGCTGATGAGCAATGTGGATCAATCACAAAGAGCTTTTTTGGAGTTAGGAAGACCTAAGTTCAAGTCCCAACTCCAACACAAACCAGAAATATGAACCTGGGGAAATCATTCAGTCACTCAGTATTCACAAACAACTTTCTATAACTATATAAATTAAAGAGCAGATGCTGATCTGCATTGGTAGTGGGAATTTCCTCATGGGAATTTCATAAATCAATGTAGTGAAAAGTCTGGCAAATACACAATAAAACAAACAAACCACAATACTTCTCAGATTCATTTGACAGTAATCGTGGACAGGGCTTAATGGTATTCAAGTATATAAGGCAAATTCTTTTAAAATATATTACAACTGAAAACAAAGGAAAAATTCATATGATATATTAGAGTGTATGTGATGTAAGAATGTGACAGAATAAAAATCAAAACAAAACAAAACAATGTGTTACTATTATATCCATTGTGCTAATCATCAAAAGAATTTATAAAATGATTGTATCTTGACCCTAGTATTATAATTGTATCTTTTCTATAGGCTACTGTACCTTTGCAGTAAGTTGCTGAACATTAGCTCAGATTGGAAATTCAAATCACTCAAGGTGGGACAAAATTATAGATAACCTGGCAACAATTTATTTCCTCCTCCTATAATAAAATTCCAAGTTAGATTTGTAAGACTCAGACGGGGCAAAATCTACAAGAAGCAGTTGGACTTCATTTAAAAAAAATGCATCAACACAAAGACATTTTGTAAGTGCTAGTTGGAATCTTATCAGTTAGTGATTACTGGAGGCTGCTGGGGGATTATTACTTTCATAATAATCATTCTGGAATCTATTCAACAACCGCTGGATTAGCATGTAGCCTAGATTAGTTCTGGGACTGGAAACAGCAAACACATCATGTTTGCTGTCTTTGAAGCTTAGACGTAATAGAGTATCCCTTTTGGAGGTGTTTTTAGAAATTATCATTCTTACTTCTCATTCCCAACCAGAAATTATTTTTTCCTCATTCTTCCTCAGCATTACAGTCAGAGAAGAAGTTTCATAATTGTGTCACCGGCAAGTTGTCTACACTCACATACTAAGTGAACATTCTTTGTTGTTTTTTCTTACACAAATACAACAAATGCAAACATTGGGTTCTGCCAATCCCCACTTACAGGGAAGGTCAGGTTGCAAGAGGCAGAAATTATGTATATGCTTGGGTTCTAGAAATAGCTTTGAGGGTGTGGGGTAATTATCTAATACTGTATAGATCATGAATATCCACCAGGGTGTTTTCCCCATTCTAATTAGTTAATATCAATTAATTAGCCTGACTTGTTTAGCTTTTAGAAATGACTAATGTATTGGTATAGTAGGCACAACAATATCTCTCAAAAATTCAGTGATATAGTGTTTCACCATTATTTGCAGAGTCCAAGAGAAGTGGGCTCAACCTTTAGAGCTATGGTGTCAAACTTGAATAGAAATAAATAGATAATTTATATCTTAACATAATAGATAATAAAAAATAAGTTAGACCTTAAATAGAAATGCCATTAAACCATACATAAGGATGGTTTGGGCAGAAGCAGCATGTTTGACACCTCTAATTTAGATAGCACCTGTGGAAAATGAGGTTATTCACAGTTCTTTGAAGTCTCTTTGCTGGAGCCCTCAAGATGTTCTGCTTGGGTTTGGGATAGTTTCTTTTTTTGTGCTCTGTAAAGAACCTTGAAATCACGTTCAGTCTGTGATTAGCTCTGATGTAGATATTATTACCCACTATTCCAGATATTACTGGAACACCAATGAGAAGATAGAAAGTTTAAAATTCTCCAGACCCTTCAGAGATCAAAAAGTCCTCCTCCAAACCAGGGTAGAGAGAGGGGTAGGGAAGAAGTCTAGGACAAGGACTCCTAATTCACAAAGTTGTTCTTTCTCAGGTGAAAGGAATGAAATATCTAATTCAAATTAAAGCAAAAGGCAAAAGAAGGCATGATCAATCTCGTAGACAATCCAAACAGACTTCCTGTCACACTTAGGGTATGAAGCATTATTTCTGATTCTAACTTATTTTATATGAATACTACTTTAAGAGATTAAATTTTGCATATATTCTGAAGCATTGAAGAATATATCTTTTTAACACAGCTTATTATTATTATTATTATTATGACTGACTCTTTTGCCTCTTTTCTCTCTCCAAGGTTAAATAGGTTAACTGAAATGAGCACAATATTTTGTTCCCTTCCCCCTATTTCTGGAGAAAGATAAGAGATACACATTTTCTCATTGGCTCTCAGTGAACTGAGATAACCCTGTGCTTTAAACCTTCTTAGCATTATAGATCTGAACCTAGGAGGGACCACTGATGTCGTCCATTCTTACCCTTTCCTTTTACAGGTGAGAAAACTGAAGACCAGAGGAGTTAAATAATTTCTTCAGTTTCATAGGTGGGAGAACAGGGATTCAAACTCAGGTCCTATGACAAGCTCATTGTTATCTCCACTACACTGTGGTGCCTCTCAATCATTAGATAATACTGAAGAGAACAAGATATTTGGAAATTCTTCAACTTTGGATAAATGACAAACTTTTATCTATGTATGAGAGGGGTTGAATTAACCCACTTAGCCTTGCTTCTTTTATGAGGTAAGAATAAAATCTGAATTGTTCACCTTGGTGAAAAAGTCTGTGCATCTACCTAAGTGTTATCTTGTCATTGAAAACACTGTAGATTACCCTGTTGTCAATCTTTTACTTAAAGAGAGTCAGCTACTACCTGTAAAATTTATTATTAAGATTCTCCTTTTGCATAGGTCATGTAAGTAATACTTTTAGGCACTTATAGAGGCAGCTGGTAGGACAGTGGACACCCTGGACCTGGAGTCAGGAATAGCTGAATTTAAATTTCTTCAGACATTTATTGGATGCATGCACCTGAGCAAGTTACTTAAACTATTTGCCTCAGTTTCCTCAACTGTCAAATGAAGAGAATAATAGCACCTATCTCACAGAGTTGTTGTGAAGACCAAATGAGAAATTTGTTAAAAAAAAAAAAACAGAGCTTAGAACAATGCTTAGCACATAGTAGCTATTATAGACTTATTCCTTCTCCCCTTTAAATGAAAAAAAAATGGGGGCCTCAGAAACCTCCTCTTACTGTGTTGATGTCCCTGTCCCTGTCAGAGTACGAGGTATAAATATTTAAAAAGCCACAACACTGTTAATGACATCCATTATGTCATATGTAATGATGAGCAATAGATGATCAACTATACACTCTCCTCTATATTTGAATCTCTTGTCTTTTGTCTTTAATCATTCACTTACTATCATTGCCCAACAATGGCTTTCTTCTTTCATTAGCCTTCTTAGCTGGTACTTGCCTAGTGTAGAACATGCTGGAGAAAATCAGGCAACTTTGACAACTGGATTCATTAAACATTTATATTACTAAATAACAGTTGGACTCAGCACTGCATGACAATCCTTTTATTCTTTTCTGATCAGTTTTCTACACACTCCCCATAGTGCCTATCCTCTATCTTCTATGACCCTGCCTAACTACGCTATACCAGCACTGCTCCCCTCTCTCCGGAAGAAGCCTTCATATTCTAATTTTTGCTGAAAAATAAGAGACCCCATCATTCCTTACTCCATAACTCAAAATCTCTTTATATCATCTCCTATTATACTTTCCTTTGATTTACTCTCTGAGAAAGAGGAACATTTTTTCTATATCAAAGTTAACTCTACTTGCTCTATTTGTTCCATAATACCATGCCCTTCTTTCTATCTCTTCCAGAGATTTGGTCCTTCAGTTATCCTTCCCCCACCCTCCATATTCATTCTTGTTTTTATACACTCATTTGCTTCCCAGTACTAACACAACATTAAGAAAAAGTAATAACCAAAAAACAAACAAATAAACAAATAAATAAATGAAATCCTTTTCCTTAGCTATGTCACTCTAAAGTTATATCTTATATTAAAAAAATCTTATATTTCTTGTCATTTTCATAGTCTAACTAAAGAAAAGAACAATAATATTTTTTGCCTGCATTTACTCACTTCCTACTCAAGCATTGGCCCATAAGACTTGATTTCTGACCTCATCACTGCATTGATACTGGTTTCATGAAGGTTGCTGGTGATTTAATATCTGCTAAATGAAGTTGCATTTTTTTCAGTCATCATTTAACTCAATTTCCTTTCTAACCTTTTGGACACTGTTACCTACCCATTCTTTTTGAAGATTCTCTTCTCTGCTTCTCTCTTTCAGTTTTCCTCCTCCCTTTCTGACTTCTCTTCATCAGTCTCCTTACCTTGTTCATTATCCATCCCTTGCCCATTAATCATGGATTTCAACTAAAGCTCCAAAATGGGAACTCTACAATTCATTCTCTATATGCTTTCAGTGGTTTCTTCACCTACCATGGATTCAATTATAATTTCTATGCATATGACTACTATATATATATATATATATCAAACCCTCATGTCTCCTCTTTACTATATCCTTACATTTCCAGCTGATAGTTAGACAATTCATGCTGGTTTCTATTCAAGTATTTCAAATTCAACATGTCTGAAACACAATTCATAATCTTTCTCTTAATCTTACTTCTCCTATAACCAATTTCCTTAGAGGTTACCACTATCCTTCCAATCACCCAGGCAGGAAAACAGAAAGCTTTCTTTACTCTATCCTCTGGCATGCCAAATTAGCTGCCTACAGATTGTCAGTTAGGCACTGATGCTAGCAGCTAAATATATGAGACAAAAAATGAAACAATCCCTGCCCTGAAGGATATTATATACTTTTGGAGGCAAGGGAGACATTTTGTATGTATATAACTGTATACCAAAAATAGGAGTAGGGGTAAGGAATGGAACTATAATTTCATTGATATAAAGAATTCGCACATGAAGAACCTCCTTCAACCAATTCCCATTAACACCTTAAGTAGAACTTAGAGTCTAAGAGAGATGTTTAGAGAACTGAGAGCTTAACTGATTTACTCATTATTTCCATTAGCTTTTCTGTCAAAGACAGCACTTGAGCCTGGGAATTTTTGACTAAACAGAATGTTTACAAACAGTAACAAAATAAAGAAATTATGAGTACAGAGAATACCACCAAAAAAGTTGTGATTGAATGATAACATTCTTTATAAAAATTGGGTCATATAAATCATGAAAAGAATAAATATTTGAAAGAGAATAATAATTATGAAACAAAAAGCTAAAATTTATGGGATGAAGCTAAAGCAATTCTCAAAGGAGAAAAATGTATCTCTGAAATCATACACTAAGAAAATAGAGACTGGATTTATGAACTTAAAAGGCCATTAAAATATGAAAGTTAACAAATAAATATCACTTTTCCCCCAGAAAAGAAACAAAGAAACAGCAAAAAGAGATGGAATTATTGTCTGTGAAGATAGGACAATTTGGCTGGACTACTGAGGGTAGGAAATAGATTGATGAATAATAAGGCTGGAGCTTTGGAGTTTATCTCACCATACATATAAAAATTGTTATCAGATTGTCATATCTCATGCTCTTCTTCTCTACTCACAAAGCCAATGCCCTATGTTGCATCTTCATCACATCTTGCCTGTTATTGTTGAAATAGCCTCTAAATTTGTCTATTTGACTTGTCTCTTTTTTCTCTAATCAATATTTCAAATAGCTGCCAAAGTATTTTTTCTTAATGCAATAAAAATTACATTTAATAATAGACAATGGAAAGAGAGATTAAAAATAATTGGAAATTAAATAATCTAATCCTTTAGAAAAAGTGGGTCAAAACAAATTATAGAAACAACCGATAATTTAATTAAAGAAAATAACAACAATGAGACAACATATGAAAATTTATGGAATGCAGCCAAAGTGATACTTAGGGGGGATTTTTTTTTTATCTCTAATTGCTTACATCAACAGAAGAGAGAAAAAGCAGACTAATGAATTAAGCATGCAACTGAAAAAAAACTAGAAAAAGAACAAATTAAAAATCCCTAATTAAACAGCAAATTAGAAATCCTGAAAATCAAAAGAGAGATTAATGAAATTGAAAGTGAAAAAGCCATTGAACTAATAAACAAAACTAAAAACTGGTTTTATGAATAAAGAGAAAAATCATTGGTTAATTTGATTAAAAAAAGAAGAAAACCAAATTACTAGTATCAAAAATGAAAGGGGTGAAGTTACCATTATTGAAGAGGAAATTAAGACAGTTGTTAAGAGGTATTTTCAAAATTATATGTAAATAAGTTTGACAATCTAAATGAAATGAATGTTTACAAAAATATATAAATTACCCAGATAAGCAGAACAAAAAACAAAATACTTAAATAACCCAAGTTGAATAGGCTATCAATGAACTTTCTAAGGAAAAAAATTCCCCAGGACCATTTGGATTCACAAGTGATTATTATCAAAACATTTAAAGAGCAATTAATCTCAATACTATATAAACTATTTTAAAAAAATAGGCAAAGAACTAGTCTTACCAAAATACTTTTATGACACAAATAAAGTGCTGATTTCCAAACCATGAAAAGGTAAAATCAGAGAAAGAAAACTATAGACCAATTTCCCTAATGAATATTGATGCAAAAATTTTAAATAAAATACTAGCAAAGTGATTGCAGCAATATATCAGAAGGATCATACTCTATGACCAGGTAGGGTTTATACCAGGAATTCAGGGCTGCTTCATCATTAGGAAAACCATCAGTGTAATTGACCGTGTCAATAACAAAAAACAGCAGAAATCATGTGATTATCTCAATAGAAGAAGAAAAAAGTATTTGACAAAATGCAGCAGCCATTCCTATTTAAAAAATAAAAAAAGAAACACTAGAAAGCATAGAAATCAGTGGAGCTTACCTTAAAATGATAAGTACTACTTATCTAAAACCATCAGCAAGCATTATCTGTAATGGGAATAATCTAGAAGCTTTCCCAATACAATCATGGGTGAAGCATGGATGGCCATTACTAACTCTATTATTTAATATTATACTAAAAATGCTAGGTATAGCAATAAGAAAAGAAAAATAAATTAAAGAGGACAATAAGGAAACAAAAACACCACTGTTTGCAGATGATATGTTACATTTAAAAAATCTTAGAAAATCAACTAAAAGAAATTCTTAAAATTATTAACAACTTTAGCAAAGTTGCAGGATATACAATAAATCCACAAAAATCACCAGCATTTCTATATATTACCAACAAAGTCCAGCAGCAAGAGCCAGAAAGAGAACTTCCATTTAAAATAACCATAGATCATATAAAATACTTGGGAGTGTACCTGCCAAAACAAATCTAAGAACCATATGAACACAACTATAAAGCAGTTTTCACACAAACAAAGTTGGATGTAACAATTGGGAAGGTATTAATTGCTCTTTAAGGGAGGCTGAGTCAATATAATAAAAATGACAATTGTACCTAAATTTATTAATTTATTCAGTACTATGTCAATCAATCAAAAATATTTCACATAGCTAGAAAACATGATAAAATTCATCTAAGAGAGCAAAAACTCAAGGATATCAAGGATATGAAAAAAACGTGAAAGAAAGTGGTCTAGCCATGCCAGATCTCAAACTGTATTATAAGGCAATAATTTATCAAAACAATCTAATACTGGCTAAGAAGTAAAGTAGTGGATCATTGGAATAGATAGATACAAATTACATTATATTAATGATCATAATAATGTAGTATATGATAAACCCAAAGACCTAAGCTTTTTAAACAAAAACTCATTATTTGACAAAAAAACTACTGGGAAAACCAGAAAACAGTATTTCAGAAACTAAGTATAGACATCTCATATTGTATACCAAGATAAGGTCAAACCAGGTACATGATTTATACTTAAAGGGTGATACCATAAGTAAATTAAGAGAGCACGGAATAGTTAATCTGTCAGACTTATGGATAGGGGTGGGGCAGCTAGGTGGCATAGTGGATAGAGCACTGGCCCTGGATTCAGGAGGACCTGAGTTAAATCCGGCCTCAGACACATAACAATTACTAGCTGTGTGACCCTGGGCAAGTCGCTTAACCCCATTGCCTAACCAAAAAAAAAAAAAAAGATTTATGAATAAAGGAAGAATTTAGGAACAAAGAATATATAGAAAGCAATACAAATATAAAACAGAAAATTTTGATTATATAATTTTTTTAAAAAAGATTTTGCACAAACAAAACCAATGCGACCAAAATTAAAAGGAAAACAGAAAACTGTGGACTTTTTTTTGCAAGAAGTATCTCTGATAAAGGCTTCATTTCTCAAATATGTAGAGAACTGAGTCAAATTTATCAAAATACAAGTCATTCCCCAATTGATAAATGGTCAAAGGATATGAACAGGCATTTTTCAGATGAAGAAATCAAAGCTATCTACAGGCATATGAAGAAATTGTCTAAATCACTTTTGATCAGAGAAATATAAATTAAAACAACTGTGAGGTCCCACCTCACACTTATCAGAGTGTGGCTAATATGCCAAAAAAAAAAAAAAAGGAAAATGTTGGATGTTGGAGGGAATGTGGGAAAACTAGGACACTAATGCACTGTTAGTGGAGTTGTGAATTGATCTAATCATTCCGGAGAGCAATTTGGAATGATGCCTAAAGGGCTATAAAACTGTGCATAGCCTTTGATCTAGGAATACCACTGCTAGGTCTGTATCCCAAAGACATACAAAAAAGGAAATAAAAAGGACCTATTTATACATAAATATTTTTAGCAGCTCTTTCTGTGGTAGCTAAGAATTGGAAATCAAAGTGATGTTTATCAATTGAAGAATGGCTAAACAAGCTGTAGTACATGATTGTAATGGAATATTATTGTATTGTAAGAAATGACAAGGAAGATGATTTCAGAAAAACCTAGAAAGACATACATGAACTAATACATAGTGAAGTGAACAGAACCAAGAGAACATTGTACACAGTAAAAGCAATATTGTTCAATGAAGAACTGTGAATGACTTAGCCATTCTTTGCAGTACAATGATCCAAGACAATACCAAAGGACTAATGTTGACATATACTATCTGCCTGTAGAGAAAGAACTGATATTAAATTAATATGGACTGATGCAGACTATTTTTCACTTTCTTTCATTTTTTTCTTAGAATCTTCTTGTACAAAATGACTAATATGGAAATGTTTTACATAATTGAACATATGTAACCTATATCTTATTGCTTACTATATCAGGGAGAGAGAATTGGAACTCAAAACTTTAAATAAAAATGTAAAAAAATTAGAAAAAAAGCATAATAATTTTCCTAAAGCATAAATTTAATCATGTGTTTTCTAGTATAATAGATTACATTTGTTCCCTATTACCTTTATAATTATGGATAAGCTTGATTGGAAGGAAGGAAGGAAACAAGGATTTATTAAGTGCTTACTATGTGTTAGGCAATATGCTAAATAAGGGCTGAGGATACAAATATAATAAAAACAAAAGACTTCGCTGCTCATAAAGAATTTTGATCTTTGTGAAGGAAAATAGTACATAAATAGGAGCTGGAAAATGAGAAGGAAGGGATAGGAGGAAGAGGAAGTGGTTTTGAAGTCAAGAAAGTCAGGAACAAGACAAGTAGGAAAATGAAGGTAGATTAATTCAGACGCTGCCACAAAATGGAGCCTTCAAGGAGTACTCACTATTAGGAGAATGGGGCAAGATTCACAGAGCACTATCCCAGAGTGGACAGGCTGAAAGATTTGTATGCTGCTCCAGGGCAAGGAGACCTTATGTACTGAGGAAAGTTTTAGGAGGATCCAGCAGTTGACGTGGGGCATGGTTTTGAACTCCAGAAAATTAGGGAGAAAGTCAGGGAGAATAAAAGTAGATCAGCTTCAGCTCTTGCACAATATGGAAGTTCCTGAAGAAACTCACCAGTAGAAGAAGGGGGTTAGGACTTGTGGAGGAATATTCCAGTGTAAGCGAGAAGCAGGAATTGTAGGGCAAGGGCAAGGAGGCCCAAAGACGAGCCAATAGTGGAGAAGGCATGGTTTGAAGTCAAGAAAGTCAGGTACAAGGCCAAGAGGAAAATGTCATTTAAAAGTTTGGCATTCAAGGTTTCTTTTAAAGGCCTTCATAGGCTGACTTCAGCCCATCTTCTCATAACTTTTATTTTGTTACTTGCCTTCACATGCTATATTCTAGTTAAATTGCCTTTCGTTATTCCTCGTACATGATATTCCATTGCCCAGTTCTTTGCCTTTGTATAAACTGTTGCAGATACCTGAACTCCCTTGTCATCATGAATTATTTACAATCCCTTAGTATCCTTCAAAGGTCACTTCAAATGCTATTTTCTGTGAAAATCTGAGCCAAATTTCCCTGCTACTGGTCTTTTTTGTCCCCAAAATTATTTTCTTGACTTTATTTTGTATTCATTGTATATTCTTCCCTACTATTGAGTGAAAACTACTTGAGAACAGGTAATACTTCATTTTTGTCTAAGTATTTCTACCACCCCCCAGCAAACACTAACCACTTAATAAATTGGTTGATTGCTTGAATAAGAGAAGAAGAAAAATATGCATATGTGTGTATGTGTATGGCATAAATATACAAAAAGAGGAGAAAAATCCCTTTTTGCTGATGACATGATTGTTTACTTAAAATATTCCAAAAAATCAGCAACTAATAGCTTTAGTGGAATAGTAGCATCTGAAAACAAATAACATTTCTGTATGAGAACAATAAAATTGATGATGAAATAATATAAATGAAAATCTCAGTAAAATAAGTCTATGTGTAAAATATTTTGGATTAAAATTAGCACAGCACATTTGGGACTAATAAGGATACAATTGTGAAATATTGTTTTAAAACAATGAAGAACCACTTAAATAATCAGAGGTTGTTCATTACTCAGGGCTAGGCTGCAGCAATATAATAAAGTGATGATATTATCTAAATTGCTAGATACTAGCTTGCTGCAACACATTAAAGATGAAACATTATGGCAGAGAAGTACTTCAATAGATGTCATCAAAAATATATGAACAAAAAGTAGACGGGCTAGTCACAAGAAAAGAACAAGGGATAAATGATGGGAAGTGTTCATGTTTCACTTAGAATAAAAACAGGCAATGAAGTCTCCCTCCCCACCCTCAAATACATAAGATTGACCAATTGTAGCAAAGTTATGGGTAGATATGGACTAGAATTATAACCATTTTACAGATGAGGAAACTGAGTCAGACAATGATTATGCGACTTGCCTATTGTCATACAGCTAATAATCATCTGATTCAGAGTTTCAACTCAGGTCTTCTGGAGCCCAATCAAAGAGCTCTATCCACTGTACTCCTTCCCTCCCTCTATCACAATTCCATTGGGATATTGTATATTGCATCTTCCTAAATGTCCAGGATTAGACTGAATTGATTTCATAGAGTTTCAGATTGTGCTTACATGGGGTGAATGGATTGATTCCTTTCTTGGCAGAAGCACTGGTTATAATGGTGTGTCAGAAAGTAGAAAGAAAAGCCAAGAATCACAGTATTTACATTATCTACTAAAATTAATTTAAATATTCATACTCTGAATTCATGATGTCTTTATAGTAACAAATGAGTTAACACACATTGGAGGAAATGTTATATGTATAGAGTTCCACAAGGCATGGGATATAAAAGAGGGTGTCACCACATAGATGAGTTGGAAGGAATTTCAGGGACTATCTTATAGAAAATAAAATGGAGACCCAGGGAAGGGAAGTGCTTCATCTAGGGTTAAATGGGTAGTAAGTATTAGAGGCAGGATTTGAACCCAGTTCTTTGGCTCCAGTACCATTGTTCTTTCTACTATACCAAACTGTCTGCTACCAGGCATGAAAAAGAAGTATGACTAAGGTCTAGACAGACTGAGATTTTTAAAAAAATTTTTTTAGCCTGCAGCAATTTTATAGTCATACCTCAAACAATTAAAGTTCTGACAGGAAAACAGCAATTTTAGTTCATAGGGAGAATTGTTGATATAACTTTTACTACAGTGTATCTATTTAGAAATGTGTCTTCATGACATAAAGCTACAGAGTGAATGGCACTAATTTCTCTATATTCAGTAGCTTCAGGATCTGGATTTGTATAAGTGTGAGGAGTTCCTCTACCAGTGGAGACTATAATGTCTCTATGACTATAGCATCATAGACTTAGACCTGGTAGACAAATTGAACGTCATCTCATATAATCCCCTAATTTCACAAAAAAGGAAAATGAGGCCCAGAGAAATTAAATGCTTTGCTTAAGATCACATAGCTAATATGCATCAAAGCTAGTATCACAACCTAGATCCTCATTCTAATTTCAATGGCCTGTCTCTATGATGCATTACAATGGTGTGCAAGAACTGTTTTAAGTAGAGAAATTAATCACCCTGGCTTTAACTTATTGGAAAAAAAACTTTCCCTTGAATAATATGCATTATCTTTCACTGGACACCTTAATCAAGTTATCTACCACTTACTATGACCATCAAGAACATGATCTTCAACACTCTATAATCAAGTCTAACTGACTTTACTATTCTTCACATAAGATATTTTATGCCTTGACATAGGCTTTGCCCAGTGATTGCAATGAACTCTTTCCTTATCTCTACCTTCTAGAAATCCTAACTTCCTTCAAAACTCTGCTTAAGGGCCAGCTCTACATAAGACCTTCCCTGATCTCACCAGTGGCTCATGCCTTTCCCACTGAAATTAGCTTTTATGTTCTTTCTGTATTTTGCATTTTACTTTGCATGTATTCACATGTTTTCCCCTCATAGGATGCAATCTCCTTATAGGCCAGACATGTTTTTTTTATTTAGGTCTTTGTATTCCCAGGACCCTGAATAGTGGCTAGCACATAATAAGTACTAGATAAATGATCACTGGTTGATTTGATAAGATATTCTTTTGGTTTTACTTGAATTTTAAAAGTTAAATATTGGTGTATTTCTTGACAATTGAGTTTTTCATATGAAAGTATTAAGCTTCTTTAATGTAAGACTTAAAAAATTGGAGTGCTTATGAATTGTGTAACAATCATTTAAATGGCAAAACTTTTGACATGATAAAACTATTAACATTTAAAGAAAAGAAAAAAAATGTTTTATAATTCAAAAAAGAAATACATTTTAGTCAGTAATATTGTATGGGAAAAATGAAAAAAAACTTGAAAATAGTGGCTGTCAGTTTGTGAATTTGATTACTATTTTCAAGTGGATGGTCTTTTTCTTTTTTAATTTTTGTTATCGTTGTTCCATTAAGTTTTGCTTTTTCCTTTGAAGTTAAAAAAATAAAAAAGGGACCAAATAATCATTGCCTTCAGTGCTCTCTGGTGACATCTGCACATGCAATATGATTGACTTAACAATGTACTCCCAAATTATGACTGGACAAAAGAATAAATCATAAAAACAATTATAATTATGCAAAAGAAAAGTGGTAACTGAGAATTGTTTTAATTTGTATTTCTTCAATCATTAGAGAATTTTTTTCCATGTTAGTACTGAGTACTTTGATTTCTTCCTCTGAACACTACTTTTTCATATCCTTTGACCATATATATACATATATATATTTGGCTCAGTTCCCTATGTATTTCAGAAATGAGGCTTTTATCAGAGAAACTTGTTAGAACATTTTCCCATTCATTGTTTTTCTTCTAATTTTGACTGCATAGTTTATATTTATGAAAAAACTTTATTTCATGTCATCAAAATCATCTATTTTACTTCCTACAATCCTCTTGTTTGGTCATAAAATATTCTCTAATCCACAGATCTGACAAGTACATTTTTCCATACCCTCACCAATTTACTTATGATATCACCTTTTACGTCTAAATTGTTTATCCATTTTGACTTATCTTGGTACATGATGTGAGATGTTGGTCTATGAGTTCTGTCAAACTGCTTTCACATTTCCCAGCATTTTTTGTCAAATATTGAGTTCTTATCCCAAAAGCTTGGGTCATTGAGTTTATTAAACAATAGATTACAATGATCATTTACCACTGTATATCACGTACCTAAACAATTCCACTGATCCACAACTCTATTTCTTAGTCAGCACCAGAATTTTTTTGATGATTACTATTTTGTAATATAATTTGAAATCTGGAACTTCTAGATGTCCTTTTTTAAAAAAAAATATTGATTTCCATGATATTCTTGATGTTTTCTTCAAGATGAATTTTGTTACTATTTTTTTCTAGCTCTATATAATAGTTCTTTGGTAGATTAATTGGTATGGAACTGAATAAGTAACTTAATTTAGGTGGAATTGTCAATTTTACTATATTGGATTGGCCTCCCCATCAGCAATTCTTACTTTTCCAGTTGTTCAGATCTGTCTTTGTTTGTGTAAAAAGTGTTTTGCAATTATGTTCATATAATCTCTGAGTTTGTTTTGGCAGGTAACCTCTCAAGTCTTTCTATATGGTTTGCAGTTCTTTTAAATGAATTAATCTTTCTATCTCTTCCTACTGGGTTTTGTTGGTAGTATATAGAAATGATTTATTTTGGTTTATATACTGTAACTTTGCTGAACTTGTTAATTGTTTCCATTAGTTTTTTTAGTTGATTCACTAGGGTTCTTTAAGTATATCATCATATCATTTGCGAAAAGTAATAGTTTTGTTTCCTCATTGCTTATTTTTATTCCTTTAATTTCCTTTTTCTTGTCTTAGTATATACTAGCATTTCTAGCACAATATTGAAGACTAATAGTGATAATGGAAATTCTTATTTCAGATCTTTTGGGGAAGACTTTGAGTTCATCCCCATAACAATTAATGCTTGCTCTTGGTTTTAGATAGATACTACTTATCATTTTAAGGAAAGCTCCATTACATGAAGTTCTCCAGATGCTTTGTAGTGTTTTTAATAGGAATAGATATTGTATTTTGTAAAAACAAACAAAGAAAAACCTTTTTTCTGCATCTATTGATATTATCATGTCATTTTTTTGTCATTTGCATAGTTAATTGTTCTGATAGTTTTCCTAAATTGAACAATCCCTGAATTCCAGGTCTAGATCCCACCTGGTCATAGTGTATGATCTTTGTGATATAGTGTTTTACTCTCCTTGCTAGTATTATGTTTAAAAATTTGCATCAATATTGATTAAGGTATTGACTATAGGTTTCTTTCTCTGTTTTTGTTCTTAATGGTTTGGATATTAAACCATATTTGTATCATAAAAGGACCTTGGGAAGACTCCTTCACTTAATTTTTTCAAATAGTTTATACAGTATTGGGATTGATTGTGTCTTAAATGTTTCTTAGAATTCTTGCATTTCACTTGTAAATCCATCTGGTCCTGGATTTTTTTCTTAGGGCACTTATTGATGGCTTGTTCAATTTCTTTTTTCTAAGATATTGTTATTAATGTATTCTATTTTCTGTTAATCTGGGCAGTTTATACTTTTATAAATATTCATACTTTTCATTTAGGTTGTCAGTTTTACTGGCATATAATTGGGCAAAAATAAATTTTAATAATTGCTTTAATTTCATTTCAATTGTTGGTATATCCATGTTTTCATCACCACTGCTTTTTCTTATTGCCTGCCTCTTCTACTTTCCTGTTTGGTAAGATATATTTCTATTATTTCTGTTACCAATTGAATATATATATATATATATATAATATATATATGATATATATATATATATATACACCCAATCATTTCCTCTCCACTCTAAAAGTTCTTCCTTTTATGCTTCTTTTATGTAAGCAAAAATTCTGTATTTCCCCTCCTTTCCCCCTTCTCCCAGGCATTCCTCTTTCTAGCCTATCAATTTTCTTATGTCATCCCAACATAATTGCCTCACTTCCATATCCTTTTTCTATGTAGAATCCTTCAAATTACCCTACTACTAATATAATTCTTAGAAGATACATATATCATCTTCCCTTATAGAAAGTTAAACCGTTTAACCTCATTGAGTTCCTTATAATTTTTCTGTCATGTTTACCTTTTCATATGTCTCTTAAGTCTTATATTTGAAAGTCCAGTTTTCCATTCAGCTCTTTTTTTTTAATCAGGTATGCTTAGAAGTACTCTATTTCATTAAATATTTATTTTTTTCATCGATTACTCATTTTGATTGGATAAGTTATTCTTGGTTGTAATCTCTTATGGAACATCATTTTCCAAACCCTCTGTTGTTTTATTATGGTAACTACTAAATCTTGTGTGATCTTGATTGTGGCTCCACATCATTTGAATGATTTCTTTCTGCCTGCTTGAAGTATTTTCTCTTTGATCTTGGAAATCTGGAATTTGTATATAATGTATGGGGGGTTTTCCTTTAGGGATCTTTTTCAGGAATTATCAGCAGAATATTTTAATTTTATTTTAACCCTCTGATTCTAGGATACTAGGGTAGTTTTCCTTGATAATTTCTTTAAACATGATGTATAGGCTTTTTCTTTGTGCATGGCATTCAAGTAATCCAATAATTCTTAAATTATTTATCCTTGATCAGTTTTCAAGATCATTTGTTTTTCCTATGAGATATTTCTCATTTTATTCTATTTTTCCCCATTCTTTCAACTTTGACTATTTCTTAGATGTCTCATAGAGTCATTAGCTTCCACTTGACTAATTCTAATTTTCAAGAAATTATTTTCTTCTGGAGCTTTTTTTTCACCTCTTTTCCCATTTAGCCTATTCTGCTTTTTAAAGAGTTATTTTCTTTTCTTTTTATTTTAGACTTAAATAGTAAATACATAATGCAAAAAGAAACATATTATAAACTTAAATATTAAAACTTAAATATAAAATAAGAAAAGAAGAATGCCACGAGCACAGCTGAGTATAAGAAAGGATTCAAAATATATAGTAATACATTTCCATTTCAAGAAAGCCTATACAATAAATACTATGCATTATGTTGACAGCTGTATATCTTTGCCTCCTTATAGGTTTTCTTTTTTTTCTCTGCTGTACACTTTTTATTTTGTTCTTTTTTACCCTCCCCCTCCAGCTGAGGCTACAATTAAGTGTGAATGTATTTATATAGAGGTGTGTAATACACATCCACTCACACACATCCACACACATATATACATACATACATATATACATACACACATATATACTGCATATGTACATATGTAAACATTTACTTTCCCTAATAGATTCTACTCCTAATATTTATTTTTGTTTTCTGTGTATCTCATTTCCTATCCCTCCTAACTCCTCTATTTTACTTCTACCCCCTAATTTGCCCACCTATTACTTAACCTACCCCACCTCCAATGATCCCTCCCTTATCTTGCCATTCCCATAAATCTAAACACTCTTATGTATGCCCCTTTGATCAATTCCCTCACCCTCTCCTCTAAAGATCCTTCTATCATCCTTTCCCCTCTCTCTATCAACTTAGCATTTTTTTTAAATTTAGAAGACTTTTATACTCTCCTAGATGTATATGTATTGTTCCCTCTTAAACCCATTCCCAATGAAAGTGGCTTTGCAGAACTAACATCTCTCCTTCCCCATTTGATTCATCTGTATCTGTTCTTCCTCTTGCACCTCATTTATATAAGATAATTACTTTTTTTTTTCAGCCGATCCTCAGTGGTTTTACTTTTTGAATTTGTATCATGCTCAGGTCTACCCCAGTCTTTCGTATGAACTACCCAGTTACTAGTAACAATCTTAGACATAGAGTTTACATTTTACATACATAAATGGTAAACAGTCCATCCTTATTGAGTCCCTTGTAATTGGTCTTTGGTATGTACCTTATGTTTCTCTTGGCTCTTGTATATTAAATCTTCTTTAAAGTTCAATTTTTTTTATCAAAGTCCTAAAAGTCTGACAATTCATTAAATATCCTTTTTTTCATTCAGAATTATGCTTAGCTTTGCTGGGTATGATAATTTTGGCCAGAGGTCCAGTTCTTTTTATCTTCTATGTACAGTGTTCTAAGACCTGTGGTCTTTTATTGTTGCCACTGCTAGTTCTTCTGTCATTCTAATTGTGACATCACCATATGTAAATTTTTTTTTCCTTTTGCTTGTAATACTTTGTCCTTGAGCTGGGGGTTTCAGAATTTGACTATAATATTTCTGTGGGTTTTCCTTGTAGCATCTCTTTCAGTTGGTGATTGGTAGATTTTTTCTATTTCTACTTTCCCTTCTTGTTATAATGCTTCAGGACAATTTTCTTTAATTATTTCTTGTATTATTGTATCAAGATTCTTTTTTTATCATAGCTTTCAGGTAATCCTATTATTCTTATGTTTTCTCTTCTCAATCTGTTCTTCAGATCAGCTGTTTTTCTTATGAGACATTTCACATTCTCTTCTATTTTTTTTCATTCTTTATATTTTGTTTTATTATTTCTTGATCTCTTATAACTTTGCTGACTTCCCTTTGTCCCATTCTAATTTTCAAGGAGTCATTTTCTTTCTTAAGATTCTGGATCTCCTTTTCTAATTGTTTGACTTTCTTTTCGTAATCTTCTTGTTTTTCTTGGATTGTTCTTTTTTTCCCTTTTTCCCCAATCTCTCTCATTTGATTTGTAAAATCTTTTCTATGTTGTTTTATGAATTCTTTTTGGATAGGTGACCATTTGACATTATTCTTTAGGTAGAAGAAGGTTTATTTGCTTCAGTATTCTCCTCTAAAGATGAACCACAGTCTTCTCTATTCCCATAGTAACTCTCTATGGTTGAATTCTTTCTCCTTTGCCTGTGCATTTTTTTTGTAATAGTTCAGTTTTTACAATCACCTCTAGCCCTGGGACATGAGGGATGGTGTCTCTGGACTTAGATAATCCTTCAGCTCTCCCCTGTGACCTTGAACTCAAACCAAGACTTCCTGCCTCCTGTAAGTGCCCACAGCCAGCAACATCTCTGTTCCACTGCTCCTGCACTCATCGGACATGTGCTAGTTCCTTCTCACCCTGCTGTGTCTCCACAGCACAGCTGGATCTGGTGTTCCTTGTCAGCAGAGGTTCCCTTCATCTTCTCTGGCTCTTGTAGCTGAAGCTGAGGCAGCCTCCCAACCCAGCTAACCCCAGGTATTGTTGCTTGTTGTGTAGGTGGTCTCTAGCCTAGAGGTGTTTACTTTTCACAGGCACCAAACATTGCCCTAGGATTTTTCTTTATATCTTCCCCTGATTGTCCCAGGAGGGCCGCTGTTCTGCCACTACTCTTATTTATTCTTTCAGCTCTATATTTGCTCTGAGGTACTATTTTATATCTTTTGTGGAGGAAACACTTGAGAGCTTGGAATTTTCTGACCTACTCCACCATCTTCCCAGAATCTTCCATCAAATTATTTTCATCAGTGAATTATTGTAACTCTTTTTCTATTTGGTCAATTCTATTTTGTAAGATGTTATTTTCCTCAGTGTATTTTTGTGCTTCTTTCATAGACTATTCATTATCTCTTCATAATTTTCTTCCTTTGCTTTCATTTCATCATCATATTTTACCTTTCCTGATCTTATTTGATTTTTGAAAATAATATTTTAGTGCTTCCAGAAGTTCTTCTTAGGCATGTGTCTAATTCACATTTTTCTTTCCGGCTTTGGTTATAGCTGTTTGACTTCATTTTGTTCCCAGTTTTTATCTTGATCTTCCCTGTAACCATTGTAGCCTTTTTATGATTGGGTTCTTTTGTGTTGCTGCTGTTTGATTATTTCCCCACTCTATTTCTGATTTTCAACTTTATGTTAATGTTAGCCTCTGTTCCTAGTGGGGTTTCAAGTGATGGGATGTGCCTCAAGCTTTAGACTTTTTTGCACTATTGTTTTCTGAGCTAGTTCTTGGGGTTTGGAAGTTTTTGATGCTTCTAAGTTGCATGATCTGGGGAAAGGTGTATTCATTGCTCTCTTAGTCTGCAATATGGTCCTTTCCTAGCAAGAGTCCCTGATACCTTGGGATTTCAATCAATACTTTTCCCCAGGCTCCCTCCTCTCTTGGGACTAGAAGTGATACTGCCCCTCAGGGTTCCCACTTGTCTTGACCCAAAAGTGCTCAAAGTATGACCCAGAAGTGGGTTTGGCAATGAAGTTGCCAAATAGTATCTAGTTCTAGCACAGGGGTGCCCTGTAATCTTTGACCAGTTGCCAGGTCCCCTTACTGTCTCTGACTTGAGAACTCCTGAAGGTGCTGCTGCTTCTGTCATTACCACCTCATCCCACCACCGGTTTTTCATCCATGTGGGCACTGGGCCAGCTTCCACCTCCATGTAACATATCTCTCTGAGCTCCAAGTTGTCTTGGGTTAGAAGAATGTCTCACTCTGTCCTTTTTTTTGGCTCTGCGACTCCAGAATTTGATTTGAGGCATTATGTTAAAGTTGTTGGAGAGGAATGTATGGAGAGCTCTACTGAGTCCTTTCTCTATTCCACCATCTTGGCTCTGTCTCCAAAAGGCACTTAGTAGGCTCTTAATAAATATTTATTGACAAATAATCAAAAGTTAAAATATTATTGTAGTAATGTATTTTATTAATCTTGCAGAAAAAAATCTAAGAAGAAAATTTTAAATGATTGTTTTTAATGTAGAACTTCTCATTTTTCCTTTGACTTCAAAAATATCTTATCAGTGATTTCTAACTATATCCACATATCCAAATAAGTTTGATAGAATAGAGTAAGTGAAGGACAAGTTAAGTCAAACTATACTTTTATTGGAGGAAGCATGGAATCTATGTTTTAGTTTTTTTTTTTTTTTAATTTGCTAGGCCATGGGGTTAAATGATTTGCCCAGGGTCACACAGCTAGTAAGTGTCAAGTGTCTGAGGCCGGATTTGAACTCAGGTCCTCCTGAATCCAAGGCCAGTGCTTTATCCACTGTGCCACCTAGCTGTCCCTAGAGTTTTTTTTCTGAAGCAATTTTTCAATTTTTTAAAAAAAATGTTATTCTGGCACTGAGAAGGCATAGACTAATCAAAGCTTCTTTGGCAGCTAGCTAAAGACAATTTTGTTCTAGCCATTCAAAGTATTTTAAGACATCATTAGAGTAATACAATTGGATAGATCCAGTACCATCATTTAACAACTAAATTAGGCCAAAGATACACATAGCCATAAAATCAATGACTTAATCAATAAACATTTATTAAGTATCTGCTATGTGCCAAGTTAAGTCCTGGGGATACAAAGACCACACTAAAGTCATCTAGTCTCTAGAAGATCTTTTTATTTTATTGAGAGATAGAACTTATAAACTAATTGAAAAATGGAGAGATGCTAGTACCCACAGGAATCAAGAAAGTCCTTATGTCAGAAAGTTTTATTTGAACTAACCTTTAAAGAAAACTATGGATTTTAAGAGTCAGAAATGAGAAATATATTCCAATCATGGGGCATAACCAGTGAATAGGAATAGAATTGAAGAAGGGTAAAGGGATGCCATATGTGACAACAAGGAAGTTCATTTAGTTAGACCAGTAATTATCATGGAGAGTTTTAACACTTAAGCCTAGACAGGTAGATTGGGACCAAGCTATAAAAGACTTCACATTACGAACAGAGGAGTTTGTACTTGATCCTATAGGTAATAGGCAGTCATTGGAGTTTATTGAGCTGGGCAGCCATGTAGCCATATCTGTGTCTTATGAGAATGACTTTGGCCAAGATGTGAAAGTTGGATGGGAGAAAAGAAAGATATAGAGAGCAACTGAATCAATAGTCATTAATGTATTAATATTACCATCATCTAATCAAGATAAAGAAGTGTTTTCTCACCCATATGGTACACTTTTGAGCCAATGGGATGATAGAATTTATGTCCTGATAGTTAATAATGTCACAATTTTGTTCATATAATTTACTCTTCTTCATTCACTACTCAAAACAAACTATTAACACGGTCAATAAAGTTGTTGCCTGACTGTGTATTAGCACAGAGTAGGGTAAAGAAGCATGACTGGATATCAATAAATAATTAACTACTGTTTTCTCATTTACAATGTTCATCATCAGTTTCTTTTTGTCAAACAGCTTAATAGCAATGCCTCAGCTGGAGCTGGAAACCACCATATCCGACACTGCAGGAATCAAATTCTGTTATGATATTGAGCTCATGAACTTTTCTGGAAAGAGAGATTGCCTGAGGAGCTCAGAAAGCTGGCTTCTCCATGAATGATATTAGTAATAATTAGTATGCACATTTGTCTGCAACAGGGTAGCTCAAATGGAAGAAAGAGAAGGATTAAAAAAAAGATATAGAGTCACTCCTTAGAATGAATGGACCAATAATTGACAGCAAAAGAAGGCAGAGCTGTGTAATTCTTATAAATGTTTGTATATTCTGTCTTTTTAAAAAATGATGCTTAGACTTGAAATAAGGGAATCAAAATTACTAATAGGAAGTTGGAATCTAAGATAAGGAAGGAAATAAAAATAAAGCACTTAGTTGCCCTTGATGAAATCAAGTGATCTGAGTCAAGTGAATTTCATCCTCAGGTAAGAGCAGTACAAGTATCCACCCATAGGGTATAGCAGCCACACCTCTCACATAGGTATGTAGACACCTACTTACTCTGATTTGGCTCTCACACTAACAGGTCAAGGTTCCCTGAGCAAAACCACCATTATCTGATTACATTTAAATTCTCTTTTAGTTCTTCTAGAGGTAACTATGAGAAGAAGAAATACACTCATCCTATTCACTATAGCACCTTGAGTCTCAACCAATAAATTTCTTTATACAATGAGTCATTCAAAATGATGCCCCTTTTCGATCTTAAAATAACTACTTAGCCATAAGCAACTAGGTGGTGCAGTGGATAGAGTGCTGGGTCTGGAGCTCCGAAGACTTGAGTTCAAATGCAGCCTCAGACATTTTTACTATGTGACACTGGGCAACCTCTGCCTGCAGCAGGTTTTTCAACCAAAAATGGGGAAAATAATAGCATCTACCTCACAGGGTTATTGTGAGGATCAGCTAAGATAACATTTGTAAAGTACTTAGTATAGCACCTGGTACATGGCAGGTGCTTAATAAATGCTTGATTCCTTATTTCCAATATGACATGAAAAATAATATCTTATATACTCATGTATTAAAGTAAATGTATAAATAACAAAACACTTCATAATTAAAATGTACATGTTAGTCACATTCGCTAAACAATAATACACAAACTGTATATAGTAGAAATACATATCAATATTTCTTTTCAAGGAGGAGAGTGAAACAAGGACTTAGCCAATAGACCTCTATCTTCAGAATATGAATAGCTTGATATGCCTAGTTTCAATATATATGGAAGAAGCCAGGAACCCCTCTATCAAAAAGGCAGGGTGACATGTAATGGAAAGGACTTTCTCATTGATTTGGACCAGATATAGACAGTCTATAATTTTCTCTAGCCTGTTAACCATGTGAAGAAATGATGGATTTTTGATCGACTGCTAGCCAGTCAGAATGATTCAGCCTGTATTTTTTCCTGACTAGTTTAAATGTGAGATACATGATGTAAGCCTCTGTAAACAAAGAGGTCTTGGGTCATATGTATGTCTCATGAATATGTAAGCCTCTACACTTCCCTCCTAGCTGTGCTCCTATGGATTTCATCATGCTTTCTGGCAATTTCATCATCCTACAAGATCACATAAGTCCTGAACCTCGCATCTTATTAGTACACCCTGTTCCTGGGGACATTCTCTCCCTTATCCCTTGGAGAGGATGGAGAATGGAGAGTAGAGACCTTTTTCCATATTCTCAGTTTAAGGAGGGCAACCAAAACATCTGTTTCTTCATTTCCAACTCAACTACACTCTTCTGGACTTTATCACTGTCAGAAATAGAAGAAATGAGTGTAAGTCAGAAATAAAAAAAAGATAAATTACAATTTGATTTAAGGGGAAAAATCTTGGCTACTAAAGCAAATCATAGAATGGACTGCTAAAGTAAGTAGTGGGCTTCTACTCACTAGAGGTCTTCATAAAGAGACTGAATGAGCACTTTTCATTTACATCATATTAGGGACTTGTTCTAGGGTACGGGTTCACTGAAAAAGTCTTTTGAAACAAATTCTATTATACTCTCTAGGATCTCATCCATCTGTTCATTTCTAATGTTCTTGGATCCTATAGGGGAAATTTGTGACTGAATTCAAACTTTGAGCATAGGGCAAATATCCTTTATCAGTGCCCCATTGGCCCTGCATATGTTGTAAAATCAAAGGTATCAATGACTCCCTGTGAAAGGCATCAAAAATTCTGCACTCTAGATTAGTTCCCAAGTACAGTAATTGCTTCCTAATATTACATATGGTGTACTTCTTTTGAGGAAAAAAAAATCATAGACATTGGTAGCCAAGTGCTGCTTCTAAATGCATTATGATTGTCCAGTCCATCAGCAGAAATGAGTTTGGGATTAAACTGTCAGTGTAATTCATGGCCTTTCTTCCTCAGGTAGATCAGTGCTTCATTTAAACCTACTTAATGAACACTGTACAGAACAAATTACTTGTACAGTGATAGACTATAATTGATAATACTCCAGAGGGTACAGATTAAAGGATTCCTTTTTCTAGAAAGGTTTTAGTCAAGCTTGAATGATTGAATATTGCCACACATATGCTGATGTATTCAACAAGGGAAGTTTGGAAACATTAGCAATGAAGCCTTTAATGATATAAAAATAGAAGGGGAAAAAAAGATTAAAGGGTTTTTTTATTAGAAATTCCACTGGAAAAAATCTCAAGGTGAGGGCTCAAAGAGTTAATGAAAATGATTTGTCAGTAAGTTGTAATTTGTCTATATCTTGGTTATTTCTTAGCTTGAGAAGTAGCTTCCTTTCACATATCTTCCTTTAAAGATCGCCCTGGATAAAATATTAATGTAGATATCCTGGCTGAAATCCCTCAAAGATGTGACATAACACATGAAGTTTTGAATTAAGTACATCAATAGCTACGTTATGCTAATGACCTGGTACTTTGAAAAACCTAATGAATAAATAACCATTTAGGAAGTTACCAGGAAAGAGCTTTCATTATGACACGTGAATGTGCAGTTGGGTGATAGTATGGAGCAGGGTTTAGTATTAGATGAATTTAGAAAAGGAAATAATAATATGAACTAGGTTATTGTGGGATGCTACAAGAAGGGAATAAGACATAAGCTAGGTCACAAAGAAACATTTTTGCATACTGTCTCTACCATTAGAATGTGGGTTTCTTGAGAGCAGGGGCTGTGTTTTTTTTTTCCCATTCTTTGTATCCCCAGCTCTTAGCACAGTGCTTGGAACATACTAGGTGTTTCATATATGCTTATTTGTGCAGTGGTGTTGGTGATTATGATGATAATGATAAACATGATTAATGTGATCTTTCCTCAGGGGAACCTTTATATGTTAACAAGGAGTAGTGCATTCCCATCAATGCTGATAGAAACCCTCCTTTGCCTTCTCATCCTTTGTAATTCTAAACCATTTTTTTTCCTGTAAACTCTCCAGAGAGTATCTAGATCTTCTAATACTACTGCAAGCTCTCAGTGTAAGGCTTTGGTTCTCCATCTGTTGTCTCTCACTCTTTACATATGACCACATTAGTATTGACAAATTGCGATGATAAAGTTATTGAATACTAGGAATATTAACAGTCTGAGGTTATAAGGGTGTTTTAGAGATATTCACATTACTGTATTCAAGATCATAGAATTTTAGAGATGGTTGGGATCTCAGACATCATCTATTCTAGTCGTCTAATTTTATAGAAACTGTAGGCTGGTGGGGAGGAAGGGAACAAACAAGAATTTATTAAGAGCCTACTATGTCCTGGGGACTGTGATAAGAGATTTACATATATTTTCTCATTTGATCCTCACAACAACTCTGTGAAGTAAATGTTATTATTATCATCCCCATTTCATAGTTGAGGCAGGCAGAGGCTAAGTGACTTGCCCAGGGTCACAAAACCAGTAAGTATTTGAGGTCATATTTGCACTCAAGTATTCATGACTCCAAAGCCGGCACTCTGCCTACTGTGCCACCTAGCTCCCTTCTTGAATAGCAAATATCAGATAGCAGAGCCAAGACATGAATCCAAATATTCTGACTTTAAATCCAGCATTGTTGTTGTAATTGGTTTCCCACCTCTTACTGTTGCCATATCATATTATCTCTTTAGATACTTAGGGGAGATATCTCCATTTAATGGATATGGAAAATGAGATACAAGAAAGATAGCTTTATGGCCTTAAGCACATCATTTAATAGAAGCAATTGAATGCCCAGGTCTTTTGACTCCCAACCCTCCTTTCTTTAGACCATGGTACTGATTTGTCCTGTTATATACTAGAAAGAATTAAGTTGACATGTAGCTCACTCAATTTCACTGATCACTGTGCTTCTGATAATTTGTTTTTTCCAGCACTTTAAGAAATAGAAGTGAGAAGAATTCTATTCCACACAAAAGGAATAGCTAGTACAAAGAGGGGGCAGCTATATTGGGCAACGGATAGAGTACAAGGCCCGAGTTCAAATTTGGCCTCAGACACTTAATAGCTATGTGACCCTGGGCAAGTTATCTAACCCTGATTTGCCTCAGTTCCTCATTTGTAAAATGGGCACACACTGGAGAAGGAAATGACAGACCACTCCAGTATTTTTGCCAAGAAAAACCCATATATGATGGCCATGGGGTCACCAAAAGTCAAATAAAAATGAAAAACTGACTTTCTCCTATTCTCACAAGATGACATTTATTCCATTTCCCAACAAGTACAAAGGCATAGATATGAGGAATGGAATAAAGGTCATCTTGTTAAGAACAGTGAGAAAGTCAGTATGGCTAAATTGCAGAGTTCTACAGGCATAATATATAAGAAGACTGTAAAATTAGGTAGGGGAAAAGTTGTATTTTAATTTCAATTTTAGAGAATGGTATTTATATTTAAGCCTGATGGAAATACTGAGCCGCTAGAGTTTACTGAGCACTTGAGTGCTCACCTGAGTGGGATCTGCCCTTAGAGAAATCATTTTGGTAGTTATGAGAAGATGTATTAGACTAGAGTGCTTGGCACGGGGAAAAGGAGGAGAAATGGAAGAAACGCTTGAGGCTAGAAGACTAAATATGAAGCTATTGAAATGTTTCAGTGATAATAAAAATCTGAATTAGGATGATGTTATGTGCATGGAAAAGAGCAGAGGTATATTGGTAAATGTTTAAGAACCAGCTTTCTAAGGGAAAAAAATGTATGTAGGACTCGATGGGCTTTAAAATTTGTTTCTTCTCATGTAACTCTATATTGGTGTTGTTAAAAAAAAAAGAAAACTGAATTGCTTGCCATCATGATATTATGTAAAATAAAATTTTCTGATGTCTCATTGGTTATTAAAATATCCTCCAACAATATAATTTCAATAATTATACATTAGAAACTGTCCATAAATGTGACTTAATTATTTTTTTTTAATTTAGTGAGCAAAAATGAATTGTATTTGGCATTGAGACAAAAGAGATATTCATTAAAGTCACCATTTGTTATAAATATATCTTACAACCCAATCACCTTGGGATTAGGGTAGGTCTTTTTGAGTCAATGGGTGTTTTGAAAGATGAGGAAGAGTGATAAATTGAGAGAATAAAATATATGCACTTTATAGGGGTGATCAAATAAACTCTCTGATTATCAAGTGTTTTCTTAAATTTACACAGACCACTCTAACATCTCAAGTGATTGTTATCATGTTGGGAATATATCACTTACTTTTCTGTGTGAAGGAACTAGCATGAGAAAATTTGCCTTGGATGTTCTGATAAGGTTTACTTAATGCAAGTAGTTGAAACATAAGAGACAACTACTTAGCAGAGATTTAGATGAGCAAAAATCAAAGGTATTTAATACATTTTAAAGAAAACACTTCTAAAATTCATTTCAGTAAGAAACACTTTGTTAATAAATAAAACATTTGGTATGATTGACTTTGAGTAACCAGTACCAAAGTTTATAGTTTTCCCACAAGTCTCCAAAAAGAACCCATACCCTTAAAAGTGAAATAATGTCAAGCTTATGACCTTTAAACAAAAGCTCTAAAAATAAATTGCACTGTTGAAAATGTGAGTTGTGTGATATTAAGCACAAAAGATTTCCAATATCTTAAAATCACATTAATGCGCATGCTTTAAAAAAAGACCTTCGTGACCCCATATTGTGAATATTCATAGTGTTCAATAAGCCTCAAAATTCCCTTTTGTTACTACTAATGGGGTTCTGAAGTTATTATGAATTTCTACTTTTAAAAATTTGAGTAATGATGTTAAATGAACCATTTTTCTAACATCTGAATAAAGTAGATTACTTTAAATCTATTAATAAATACATGTTTTCCTCTAAAATGAGTCTGATTCTCCTCTTATCCTAAAGACTGTGAGAAGTGTTTAATTCTGACAACAGAACTCTTTTAATCAGTTTTTCCAAAGGCAAAATGACCAATTCCCAAACTACACATTATATCATTAAAAAAAATTGTCTTGAAGATCCCAAGTAGTGTTTTAAATAACTTTTTTGTTTAATTAAATTACTGATGTAGAGTTGGAAGGGAAATAGAACAATCTTCTCATTTTACTGTTAAGGCACTGAGTTCAAAAGAGCTTAAATGACTTGCTCATGTTTACACATTTGTTGTTTGTCCTTTGTTTTTAAAGAGGACCAATGATACCATGATGCTGAGGTCAGAGTATGATTTGTTCACCTGTGGCTGATCAGTCCAATATGAGCTCAGAAAGCTCTAACCACATGTTGGGCTGAAGTAGTTGATTAGAGCATTTGTGATGGAGATGTCTCTGGATTTGTGCAGCTCACATTTCCTTTGTGCTGCTGCATTTCTCTTTGCTCATTGAATATAGTGCCTTCTTTAATGTGGGCACTATTCTGAGGTGGTCCTATGCCAGTGTCTCCCATATCTCACAATTGATACTAAAGATCTTCACAGTTAATAAGGTCTGAAGGAGGATTGGAACACATTTCTTTCTGACTCCAAGTCCAGTACTCTATCCATAAATCTATGATGACTTTAACTCAAAATTTCCCAACTTTTTGGGTATAAGTATATATCTCCTATCTGAGAATCACAGGTTCTCAGAGGACATAGAAATTTTAGAATTGGAATCAGCTCTCTAATATATATATATAAATATATGTATATATGTGTGTATATGTATATATGTGTATATATGTGTGTGTATGTATATATGTATGTATATGTATATAGTATATACATGTATGTATATAGTATATATATATAGTATTAAACAATCCAACAAAATAAACAAATGAACAAACAAAAAAGTGACAAACTGAATAAAGAAACAAAACCTCACAATCTGTAGCTTATAAGAATAACATCCCTCAAAAAATAGACATATACACAGAATAAAAATGAGTATCTGGAAGGAAATTTACTATGCATCACATGAATTCCCAAAAAGAAGAAATTGCAATCATGCTATCAGGCAAACAAAAAATATTAACAACATAAAGAAATAACAAAGAAAACACATTGGGCTGAAATGATCTATAGATAACAAGCTAAAAATCCTATTAAACTTATATGATCCAAATTCTTTAGGATCTAAATTCATTAAAAAAAAAACTGAATTACAAGAAGCCATAGCCAGCAGTCCAGTGGTGTCAGGAGATTTTAGTGCCCCTATTTCAATTTTGTCAAAACCTAACAGAAAAATAAACACAGCTGAAAATATAAAATTGAACAAATTGCTAGAAAAACTAGAAACAAAAACTTATAGCATCTTCAAAATGAATTGCTCAAGAATATTTTCCAGCACCACGTGAAACTTCTACAAAAAAATGACCATGTATTATGGTACAGAGATATTGTAAATATGTAAATAGTCAGTGATAGTAAACATATCCTTAAGGCAATAAAAATAGCAATGTTTAGTCATACAAACAACAGATACAGATTTAAATGGAGACAACAATGGAATCCTAAATAATAAATAGGTCAAATAAATATAAGAAACAATAATTATGAGAAAGACAATGATAATGATGAAACTATATGCCAAAATTTCCAGGATGCAGCTAAAGTGATCCTCGAGGGAACAAATTATATCTCTTTAAATATAGCTTAAAATAGAAAAGGAGAGGTATAATGAACTGAATATGCATTAAAATTAGAAAGTCAAAATAAAACTAAAAATATACAGCAAAGATATTAAAAATTAGGGGAAAAATTAACTAGAGCCCAAAAAGAAGTATAGAAATTATTAATACTAAAAGCTGGCTGTTTAAAATGACTAACAAAATTGATATAAATCATTGGACAATCTGATTACAAACAAATGAGGCAGAAAACATGTGAACTAATATGTAAAATGACTTACATATAAAACAGGATATGCATTAAATAAATAAAATGTAACTAAAATGGCTTATATGTGACAGAACATATGAAATGACTAAATCCAAGAGTAGAATCAAAACATGCTCCATGAGTTAGTCACACAAATTCAAACAGCAATGTCAAAAAAGAAGTTTCAAAAAATCTTTGAGTCATGCAGAGGTGTCTATGGAGGTGGGTCTGGTGGTTATGATAGCTATTCAGAATCAAGTCATCATTAGAAATCATAAAAATGTCATCTTTATGGAGACTGTATTATTTGAGTAATACAGAGTATGAAACATAACACTTGACAAGTTGCAAAAACTATCTGTTGCTGGATGCCTAGTAAGACATCACCCAGTATCAAGAATTATACACAACAGAAGCCATCTTTCATAAACTATGAGAAAATAAGTGCTCATACTATTCTTAAGATATCAGCAAATAGATTGTAGTGGAACTAGACCATTAAAATAGATAGAACTATTACAAACATTCGTCCGAACTCAACATTGATTCATAAATATTGAAAAGCAAAATTTTAATGCTGTTTCTATAACAAATGTCCATAATTCCCAAACTATGTTGAATGAAACACTTTCTAAATATAGAGTTCTAGCAGAATACAAAAACATGTAGGGACAAGACCAATTTACCTCATCTTTTACATGTGATTTCTAGAACTCTACAATCATAGCCATAAAAGAAAACAAAAACAACTTTTCTTGTCAAAAATGAGGAAATTGGATTCAATGTTCTTTACAGTCTCTTTCCAGTTGTGAATTACTCTGATTCTATGATTCATATTATATCAGTGGAATTTATAGAACATAAACCATGAAGCAATGTGAAAGTACAGCTCACATTTTCAAACATAAGGCAGTATAGAAGTACAGCTTAATAGGGGCCTGCTGCTATAGCCATGTCATCTCAGGTCTCCTGCTTCTATGACTCTAAGATTTAAGAATGAGCTTTCGAGTCAGTGGCATCACCCTTCATCAAGTCATTGTAAGTTACTTATTGTCCTTAACCCTGTACTCCTGAGCATTTTTCATGTCCGCTTTCCAAGCAGACTTCATTATTCCTTTTGCCAGATCTCACCATTTATTGTATCTGAAATGTGTTTCCCATCTCTATGTGTCAAAGATACTTTCTTCTCATCATCAAACACATACCAACCATTTACATCCTATAAGTCATGCCTTTCAAAGCACAAAATGCTCAGTTTTAAAGTACTTAATCCAAATCCCTTTCCTATTATTTTTAACTCAAGTTCTTGCTATTATATCATGTCCTTTTTGTTTTAGTGGTCTATATTTTATTTTTAATCTTTTTCACTGGATCTTAGACTTAGAAGGAAGGAATCTTGGAGGTCATCTAATCCACTTTCTCATTTTACAAATGAAAAAAAATGAACCCCAGAAAGTTGATACGTCTGACAAAAGTCACACATGTAATAACTCAAATCACTTGATTCCTAATATAGTACCTGCAACACTTTGCCCCTCAAGTTTTGGGATATTATTTGCTCTATTCTGGATTCAGTTTCTCTTTATATCACGTCTAGTTCAATGAGAGTACAAAGCTCTTTCATCATAACATAAAAGGTATTCATGTAATAATAATAGCTGACATTTATAGTACACTTTAAAGTTTGCAAAATTATTCACATTCATTGTCACAATCAAATCTCAGAAAAACCCTATAGGGTAGTTACCGTAGGCACCTTTGTTTTAGTTTTACAAATAAGGAAACTAAGGTTAGGAGAAATGGAATGATTTGACCAGTCACACATCTCTAAATATCAAATATTTAGGTCTTCTTGATGGTAGTATACTTTTCTGCATAAGATGTAAATTATATTAAACTCTTGATAACAGTATACATGATTGTCTATATTTGAGCCAGGAATCATTAGTGATGAAGGTCAGCTATTGCTACATTTCTGTTCTACCAGTTAATTTTTGTTTCATCAGCCTCCATTTGGTATCCAAATTCTTAATTTTATATTCCTGAAAGTTTTTCAATTTTCTCTTACCACACAACAACAACAAAAAATAGTTATATATCCATCAAACACTAAGCATAAGTTTAACTGCTCTTGCCACAGTGATCCCAAACATCACAGAATATATTTGAAATTTTAAAATAGAAAGCAGAGGATCTGGATATAACTGACCACTTAGAGTTTATTTTGTTTATGTGTGTATCAATTAAGTAAAGTAGTAATGATATAAACTTGCTGCTCAATGATTTATTTAAAATTAATATTATTTTATTCATTTGTTTATTAATTTACCTATTTATTTTTACCTTTTTTTAAATTTATTTGGGGACTGTTAGATTCATTTCAAATCAGAGTGCAGTACACCAAGGTCCCTATTAGTGTGGCTAATAAATTCACTGAAGTGGTCACATGTATTCCAATTTTCACTATTTGAAGTTACAATTATATAACATATAATTGGTTGTAGTACAGTGGAAATAGGCAGTGATAACTTGAATAATGCTACAATGTAGCATTTTGTAGCCATAATGCTAGAGAGATTTCTTATTTGTACTAATCAGGATCTAGCAATTATATCAAACAGGAAAACAGAAGAAAAGAAAATGGATCAAACTATTTATAAAGGTGAGAGTTTAAAATGTTTGTGTATTCAAAAATAAATCACGATAATCCTTTAGAGAAATGTGCAAGAATATATTAGTCCTTTAATATGGGATGCTTCAATTTATGAGATGAAAAACATGTAAATCAAACTAATAAGAAAATATTGCCATGAAAAGAAAAGAGCTAGCTTGGAGGTAAAAGTTATAATTCAATTGGATGACAAAGAATAGGAAACAGCAGAACATACATTTGATAGAAGAATAGATTCTGATGAAAAAATTTAGATAATTCCATCAGTAGACCAGTCAGCTAAAATCCTATTAATTTATTTTAATCAATTATTAAATAAAGAATTTTAAAAAGTATTTAGGATTTTTTTATTTAGGGTTTTAGGAGGTAATTTCCATTACTTTATTTTGTTAATATATCTAACTAGCTAGCTACTTTTCCCAACGCATTCTCTACTTGATGGAATTGCATCTTGAAGGACTACTGCTTAATGTAGAATGGTCATTCAGTTATAACTGTTGAGGTTTGAGGATTCTGGGACCCAAAATAATGATTCAGGTCCTGCCTTGAATGAATTTGACCCAAGCCGTCTTCCAGCCAAAGACAAGGTTTATTAGAACACTGATTGGGGTGAGTGAGATTCCTAGTGAATCTACACTATTGGCCAGATTTTAAGAATCTGATCAATTTAATGGGGGGCAAGATGGACTTTATGTACAGAAAGACTGTGGGAAGGCTATAGGAGTAGCCAGTAGGTTGGGGTGACTGGGAGGTAACAGAGAAGGAAGGACAAGGAAGGGCCAGGTGCCCAAGGTGAATGAGAAAGGGGTCTAGATGGAATTAAGGAGTGGCTATCTAGGGTGGGGCCAGGTACAGACAATGAAGACTACAATGAAAGGCCAATTGAAAGGATTATAACCTCAGACAAATGCATGAGGTGTGGCCAAATGAAGTTCAAGGAAGTTGAGGGCAGTGGGTTTTCAGGCCCTGTACCCTGTCATAATTATTATCATGGTTGATAAGTATATTTCATATTTATATAATTCTGTTCTTTTGGATGCCCTACTTGGATGCTATCCCAGATATCCCAATTTGGTTACATCTTTAAAACCTGGATTTCTGGAACTGTTTTCATAAGTTTCTGGGAAATCCAAATTAGAAGCTGAGTTTTGTAGCCATAATGGTTTACCTTGACATATGAGGAAGCTTGAGCAGAGCACCAGATTCCTAAGTGCCAGCTTTTCTGTCTCCTTCCTCTGCAAACTGATAAGCTTAAATTATAGACAAAGGCTGAGGCCACTCTAGCAGAGAACTGTTGAGATATACTAGGAAAACTATAAAGCAACCAGAAATAAATTTACTTTCTTACTTGCTTGCCTGCTGAAGTGGAATTAATTCAAATATCAAATTGCTATTTATTTGGTGGAACATTTCTTCTCCTTTTGAGGGGTCTTAGCTCATAAGGAAAGTCTAAAACTATCCCCCCATCACCAGCAGCTCAAGTAAAGGTTTCCTTGTAATCAATAGGTTTTTCAGTTGCTTAATATTATTGTTATTACTTATTAATCTGTTTTCCCTCTTTGATATAAAACAAAATCTAGCAGTTATTAATTCTTCATCTAATTGTGATTAGAGTTGGTAAAGGTAGAAATCAGGGGAGGGGTTTGGATATCTATAATATAGCAGGATGGGAGATGCAATCCTGCTTCAGTACAACTGAAAAATAAAGTAACTGAGAGCAGACATTCACACCTACCAGGAGTTCCAAATGCAATGGAGGCATATGGAAATATCCCTAGACAAGCACAAGTTCCCATATACAAGAGAGTTTATAAACAGAGGGAGAGTAAACAATTCATTCCCCTATAATTAGTAGACCAAAGCCTAGGAGACAAAAGGAATTCTGGGAAAAGATATCCAAGTTGAAAGGAAACTGTCCCAAAATTCTTTTTTTTTAAATGTAATCCAGATAGAGACATCAGATTTATTTATTAATTTTTTGAGTATTTAACAAATTTATTTATTTTTAGTTTTTAGCATTTACTTCTACAAGATTTTGAGTTCCAAATTTTCACCCCATCTCACCCCTCCTCCCACCCCAAGATGGCAAGCATTCTGAATACCCCTTCCTGTAGTCTGCCCTCCCTTATATCTCTCCCCCCCTTCTCTTATCCCCTTCCCCTTCAAATTTCCTGTAGGGCAGGAGAGGTTTCTGTACCCCATTTCCTGTATTTCTTATTTCCCAGTTGCATGCGAAAATATTTTTTTAAACATGTGTTTTTAAAACTTTGAGTTCCAAATTTTCTCCCTTCCTCCCTCCCCACCCACCCTCATTGAAAAGGCAAGCAATTCAATATAGGTTATACATATGCAGTTATGCAAAACACTTCCATAGTAGACATGTTGTGAAAAACTAACTCTATTTCCCTTAGTCCTATCCTGCCCCCCATTTATTCTATTCTTTCTTTTGACCCTGTCCCTCCTCAGAAGTACTTGCTTCTGATTACCCCCTTTCCCAATTTGCACTCCTCTGTATCATCCCCCTGCTCTCTTGTCCCCTTTGCCCCCCCCCAATTTTCCTGTAGGGTAAGACAGATTTCCATACTCAATTGAGTGTGTATGTTTTCCCCTCCTTAGGTCAAATCCTATGAGAATGAAGATTCACTCATTCCCTCTCACCTTCCCCTGTTTTCTCTCCACTGTAAGAGCCTTTTTTTTTTCTGTTTTTTTTGTGAGATAATTTACACCTTTCTACCTCTCCCTTTCTCCTTCTCCAAGTATAATCCTCTCTCACCCCTTAATTTTATTCTCCAAATATGACCCCTTCATCTTCAACTCATCCTATACCCTTTATCTGTCTACCTACCTACCTACTTACCTACCTACCTACCTACCTATCTATCTATCTATCTATCTATCTATCTATCTACATACATATAATTTTTTCCCTCCAACTATCCTAATACTGACAAAGGTCTCATAAGTTATAAATATCATCTTTCCATGCAGGAATGTAAACAGTTCAACTTTAATAAGTCTCTTATGATTTCTCTTTCCTGTTTACCTCTTCATGTTCCACTTGAGTCTTGTATTTGAAAGTCAAATTTTCTATTCAGTTCTGGTCTTTTCATCAAGAATGCTTGAAAGTACTCTATTTTACTGAATGATGATTTTTTTCCCTGAAGGATTATACTAAGTTCTGCTGGATAGGTGATTCTTGGTTGTAATTCTATCTCTTTTGCCCCCTGGAATATTATATTCCATGACCTGCAGTCCCTTAATGTAGAAGTTTCTAAATCTTGTGTTATCCTGATTGTATTTCCACTATACTTGAATTGTTTCTTTCTGGCTGCTTGTAACATTTTCTCCTTGACCTGGGAACTCTTGAATTTGACTACAATATTCCTAGGAGTTTGGGGATCTCTTTCAGGAGGAGATTGGTGGATTTTTTCCATTTTTATTTTGCTCTCTGGCTCTAAAATATCAGTGCAGTTTCCTTGATAATTCCTTGTAAGATGATGTCTAGGCTCTTTTTTTTGAGCATGGCTTTCAGATAGCCCATTAATTTTCAAATTCTCTCTCCTGGATTTATTTTCTGGGTCAGTTGTTCTTCCAATGAGATATTTCACATTGTCTTCTAATTTTCCATTCTTTTGGATTTGTTTAATAGTGTCTTGATTTCTCATAAAGTCACTAGCTTCCAATTGCTCTATTCTAATTTTTAAGGAAGTATTTTTTTCAGTAATCGTTTGGACTTCCTTTTCCATTTCACTAGTTTTGTTTTTTAGGGCATTCTCCTCCTCATTGGCTTTTTGAACCTCTTTTGCCATTTTACTTAGACTATTTTTTAAGGTGTTATTTTCTTCAGTATTTTTTTGAGTCTCCTTTAGCAAGCTGTTGACTTGTTTTTCATGATTTTCTTGCATCACTCTCATTTCTCTTCCCAGTTTTTCCTCTACTTCTCTTACCTGCTTCTCAAAATCCCTTTTGAGCTCTTCCAAGGCCTGATACTGATTCACATTTTTCTTGGAGGCTTTGGATGTAGGAGCTGTGACTTTGTTGTCTTCTTCTGGTTGTATTTTTTGATCTTCTTTGTCAGCAAAGTAATATAATATAGTCTGACTCTTTTTGTGAGGTTTGCTCATGATCCCAGCCAATTACTTGAGTTTTTAACTCTTTGTTAAGGTAAGAGTCTGCTTCCAATGTGGAGAATGTACTGTTCCAAGCTTCGGGAGTTTGTACAGCAGTTTCCAGAGATAATTCTAGGGACCTGTAAATTTTCAATTCTTTCAAGGTGGTATGATCAAGGGTGAAGTGTTTACTTCTTTCCTGGCCTGTGCTCTGGCCTATGAGTGACCACAAGTAGTCTTTTCTGTCTTGGAACTGTGAGGAGGATTTCCTCTCCACCACCACTACAAGCTCCACCACACTAGGGCTCCTCCTCGCCCCAGGATTGCCACCCAGAACTGTGACCCAGATCCAAGCACAGGCAAAGCAAGAGATTCCTGCCTCAGCACTGGCAAAGAGATCCCTGCAATGCCCTTCTGATCATCCACCTGATTGCCCCTCAGTCTATGGGCCAGAAGCTCAGGATGCAGCTGCCACCCTGGGCCACGCTCGAGACTTGGGACTGGGATCTAGCTTCTCTCTCTCACCGCAGAAACAAACTTTTCCCACTGACCTTCTAAGCTGTCTTTGGGGTTCATGGGTTGAGAAGTCTGGAAACCACCACAGTTGCCAGCGATTCAGTCCTCTGAGGCCTGCTCCAGGTTTGCTGTGGCCTGCATGCCCACACTGCACTGAGCTACTCTCCCCACCCAGCGTGACATACCTTTCTGATCAACCATCCAGGTTATCTTGGGCTGTAAATTTGTTTCACTCTTTCCTTTTGTGGGTTCACTGCTTTAGAATTTGTTTAGAGCCATTTTTATAGGTATTTGGAGGGGTTTGGGGGAGAGCTCAAGCAAGTCACTGCATTCACTTTGCCATCTTGGCTCTGCCCCGAGACATCCCCTAAATTCTTTACAATGCCCAAATTGAAGAGGGACTTGTGATTAAGGTAGTACCTTTGACAGCTGGGCCATCTCCAGTTTCCTTATGCATATCTGGCCACTGGATCCAGATGGCTCTGGAGGAGAAAGTGAGACTGGTGACTTTGCACAGCCCTCCCTCACTCAAATCAAAGTCAATTGCAAGTCATGTAATCATCTCCCTGATGTCATGATCCTTTTTGAGAATGAAGGACAAACCACAACCTTTGACAACTGATCATGCTGTTCTCTCATTCTTTTTTCCCCCAAATTACTACTAAGACACCCTCTAAAAGAGACATCTCTCCAAATCCCTGTATATGGGAGCTTCCTCATTCAGTGTTATATTTATATACTAAATTAGGGTTTTTGAAGATTTTTATTTTTTTTTCCTTCTCCACCTGCGGCAATCAGGTAATATCTTTTTTACTTATATTATATCTATTCATCAAGAGGATGGAATTTAGTGTCAGAGATAATAAGGGATTTTCTTAAGTTCATAAATTAATATTGGTACTAGAACTTTGGGCCAGGAATTCTGGCTCCAACTCAATATTCTTTCCATTAAATTCCTTGTAAGTCCTTCCCTGTTCTCCAATGTTAGAGGTGGTTCTTCCTTCCATTAATCTTCATGCCTCTCCTAAGACTTTTCTTGAGTATTTATCTCATTGTAACTTTTATTATAGTTGTCTGCATACCCATTTTATGCTCAGCTAGTTTATAAGTTTCTTAAATACAGGAACTAACCTTTATCATCTTTGTATTTCCAGCATAGTACTTTTAGTACCTTCTACATAATAACCACATCATAAATATTTGTTAATTAAAAAAAAAGCTTAATCAACATATGCTATAGAAATGGGTAAAACAGCAATAATAATGATATTGATATCTGTTTTCAAAGAACTCATGTGTTGGCTTATACAAGGGGACACTACATGCTTCTGTTATAATCTTTGAAAGATATGAAAACTTATAAATTTCTTTATATTGAACACAAGAAACAGAAAATTATTAAGTATTCCAAATAAAATATAATGCTTTGGGTCCTAAAAAGCAGTTTCTTGAACTTCCACATATTCTCTCATACCTCCCTGCTTTTCTCTACTCACATAGTTCTTCGTAGTCTAGGCCATCATCGTATCTCCCCTGGGACATGCAGTAGCTTCCTAATTTCCTCCTCCTATGGCCAGCTCTAGTTTCTTTTGCCACCTCTAATCCTTCCTCTACACAAACCTAACAACAACAACAACAGAAAGATAGGATCGTGCCACTTTCCCTTTTCAGAAATCCACGACTCCTCCTTGCCTGTAGGATAAAATACAAAATCCCTTGTTTGGCATGTAAGGTCCTTATAAATCTGCCATACTCCTATCTTTCAAGTCTTATTTCATATAACTCCTACTCATATACTCTCTACACCAGTCAGACTTGCCTCTTATTTATCTCCATTTACAAAATTCTCTCTCTCACCTCTAAGAATGTACACAGATGGTGTTTCATGTCTGGAATGTACTTTCTCTTCACCTCTATCTCTTGGAATTTCTAACTTTTTTCAAGGCACAGTTCAGGTGGTACTTTCTGCATCAAGTCTTTGCTGCTTCACTTCCTGCCACCACCCTTGATTTGTTAGCAATGTTTTCTTCTTGAAATGACTTTGCATTTTTTGCATATACTTTGTATTTACTTATCTAGTCATATCCAGTCTCTTATCATGAAAGTGCTTTAAAGACATTAACTACTTTCATTTTTTGTCTTTGTATCCCTATCCTTAACAAAAAGTCTTGCACATAATAGTAGTTGCTTAATAAATGCCAAATTGATTTGAATGGAATTGAAACAGAAATATGGCATACATGATAATAGATTTTGGGGAAGTATATGGTATAATAAATGAGAGCCAAAAGCAACCATTCTGTATTTGTCCTTGCTCAGGCTTTGTTCAGATGCAAAATACAGGGCAGATGCATATGTAATACTTCTCTAGTAACCTGACAGATTGTGAAGTAAAAGGTCTTAGGACATATTTTACTGGGAAAAAATTCTATTACTCAACAAATTGTCTATTATAGCTTCACATAATAAGAACTCATTAAAAGGTCATTAGATGTAAAGAAAATTCACTGTGTCTGTGTATGTATAGTTCCTTCTTTATTAGGTCAGGAAAGACCAATTCTGGACTTACTGCCCCAGGAAATTCTGTCACTTGCCAGTCATAAAATGTTATAAATGTTGTTTTTCATTGTGCATGGTACATTGTGGCTCTGACTCCAGTAAAATCTCAAACTCATAGATGAAAATAATTTTAGAAATAGACAGGACCTTAGAGATAATAGCAAATGTTTTATAATGTTTTATATATATTATCTTGTTTTATCCTCACAACAACATCTATTAAGTACTAGTATTCTCTCTCTCTCTCTCTCTCTCTCTCTCTCACACACACACACACACACACACACACACACACACACAGATTAGTTATTTTGACTAGATGCCACCTATCACACAATTTCCTAGGTATGTGAACTACTAAACATTTAAACTTCATGACAAGTCACAATAACTTATAAAGTTCATCATTTCTCCTTTCATATTGCCTCTTGAATTCAGCCTCTCTTTTCCACTGGCATCAAAAATATCCTAATTCAGGTCCTGGATTCTTCTCATTTAAACTATTATTATAGTTTATGAATTGGTATTCTTGCCTCTGTTCTATTCCTTAAACAACACATTTTATTATAATCATAGCCTCCTTGATCAATGAATAAATTATAAACTCCAGATCCTAGAATTGATGGTATTCCATAATCTTACTCCATATACCTATTGAGATATCTCATGCTATATACCCCTTTATGTATTCTCCACATGTTTCTATATTCAACAATTTGGTAAAAACAAAAACAAAAACAAAAACACTTTGTCCTTAGACTTTTTGTTTCAAGGTTTTTCTTCATGCACAGACAAATGTCTGAAAGGGATTTAACCCTTCTCTCTCTTCCTTCAAGTCTGAGTTCAGGTGCTGCCTAATATATAAAGGCTTCCTCCTTTCATTCCTCCCATGAGATAAAAATCGCATGAGTTAAAAGTGAAATTTCCCATAGCACTTTGCCTGACTACCTTTGCGCATATCTCCGTCTGCCTTATATGGCAGTTCTTCTGCAAGAACAGTCATCTGCTGCACAAAAATTACCTCTCTTCTCCTTGCATGCCCCAGATCTTTAGGTGCCAAGAAGAGAGAAATATGAAACTGGAATAGCTTAGAGGGAGCTTCTGATGGTTGTCAGAGGTTATACTTTCGTAGGACTTTAAGTAGAGTTTGATACAATGCTTTGAGTTACTTGTTTCTTGCATACATCTGTTTCACATAAAGAAAATAACTACAGGTAGAGACCATTCCAACAGGTTTTTCCTCTAGAACAGCCTGCAGAGGCCCTTGAGCCCATGATTCCTGGTGTTATATAGTGGTTAGACTATAGCCTCTTCAGATATGATGCCAAGAAGAGGAAGTAAGAATAGCCACTAGTAGTGAAATGGGATTGTGTGCTAAATTATGGGGGAGCTGCACTTCCCTGTCCCCTCAACTCTATCCTTTTAACCTCCTATAAGGGTATGATTTTCAACTCCCCACCTCTCCCAGACCTACACACTATGCAGTAGACCCAGAAAGCTGCATTCAATAAAAACTAACAAATCAAAAAGGTAAACTTGATGTAGACAAATCCTTAACTTGAGAGAAATTAAGTACTATGATTATTGGATAAAGATAAATGATGCAATTCAGGAAACTACATGTGATTGACTGAGTTGGACACCCTTCTGGACCCATTTGCAGCATACTAAACCATTTTGGCATCTTGTATTCTAGTACCAGGTTCATCAAGTGGTGGTAAAAATCCAGTAGTGAATTGCTCTATGATGGGAATTGACCTTGTGAGGAAAAGAAAAAGCTCATTTTATCTCTCCTTCCTTCCCTCCTTCCCTCTCTGTATCTGTCTGTCTATCTCCCTGTCTCTGTGTTTCTATGTCCCTGCATCTCTTTTTCTATCTCTTTTTCTCTCTTTTTTTGTTTCTCTGATTGTTTCTCTGTCTCTGTCTTCTTTGTCTTTATTTCTGCCTCTTTCTGTACTCTTTCCTCCCATCTCACTTCCCTCACTGACCAGGTGATAACTTTGGGAACTTAAAAAGTTTAGAAGATACAGAGTTCCCATGGGTATTGGTTTTATTATACCAGGGGCAGTGATGGATGAGGTAATCTCAGGGTCTTTATCTGGAAATTAGAGGTACATTGAGGAAAAATTAGATAAATTTAGAAAAGTCAATTTCAGGAAATGTGACCATTTAGGGTGGGGAGAATGCTGGATTTGGACTCTAGAAAGGCATTGGTACTGAGAACTGAGCAGAGACTTATACCCAAAGAGAATTTTTTTTTGTATATACTTGTAACAATTTATTTTTTATTAATTTATTTTGATTTATCAACAATCACTTCCATATGCTTTTGAGTTTAAAATTTTTCTCCCCTTTCCTCCCCACCACCCTCCCCAAGATGGCACACAATCTGATATAGGCTATACATATACATTCCTATTAAACATATTTTCGCATCAGTGATGTTGTAAGTAAGAATTAGAACCAATAGGAGAAACCACCAGAAAGAGGAAACAAAACTCAACAGAACAAAAAAAAAAAACCAAACAGTATGCTTCAATCTACATTCAAACTCCACAGTTCTTTCTTTGGATGTGGATAGCATTTTCTGCCATGAGGCCTTTGGAGATGTCTTAGATCCTTGTATTGCTGAGAAGGGTTAAGTTTATCAATATTAGTCATCACACAACATGGCTGGTATTGTGTGTGACATTATCTTGGTTCTGCTCACTTCACTCAGCATCAGACCATGCAGGTCTTTCCAGGTTTTTCTGAAGTCAGCCTGTTCATCATTTCTTATAGCCCAATAGTATTCCATTACATTCATATACCACAACTTGTTCAACTATTCCTCAATTGATGGGTATCCTCTCAATTTCCAATTCTTTGCCACCACAAAAAGACCTGCTATAAATATTTTTTGTACATGTGGGTCCTTTTCCCATTTGTATGATTTCTTTGGGACATAGCCCTAAAAGTGCTATTGCTAGGTCAAAAGGTATACACATTTTTATAGCCTTTTGAGCATAGTTCCAAATTGCTCTCCAGAAAGGTTGGATCATTTCACAACTCCACCAACAATGCATTAGTGTTCCAATTTTCCCACATCTTATCCAACATTTATCATTTTCTTGTTTTGTCATCTTGGCCAATCTGATATGTGTGATGGTACCTCAGAGTTGTTTTGATTTGCATTTCTCTAATCAATAGTGATTTAGAGCATTTTTTATATGACTATAGATGGCTTTAATTTCTTCATCTGAGAACCACCTGTTCATATCCTTTGACCATTTATCAATTGGGGAATGACTTGTATTCTTATAAATTTGACTTAATTCTCTATATATTTTAGAAATGAAGCCCTTATCAGAGAGACTGGTTGTAAAAATTCTTTCGCAATTTTCTACCTTCCTTCTAATCTTAGTTGCATTGGCTTTGTTTGTGCAAAAACTTTTCAATTTAATGTAATCAAAGTTATCCACTTTGCTCTTTGTAATGTTCTCTATCTCCTGTTTGGTCATGAATTCTTCTGTTCTCCATAAATCTGATAGGTAAACTATTCCTTGCTCTCCCAGTTTGCTTATAGTATCAGCCTTTATATCTAAATCATGAACCCATTTTGACTTTATTTTGTTATATGGTGTGAGATTTTGGTCTATACCTAGTTTCTGCCATACTCTTTACCAGTTTTCCCAGTAGTTTTTTTCAAAGAGTGGGTTCTTATCCCAGAAGCTGGGGTCTTTGCTTTTATCAAATAATAGATAACTATAGTCATTGACTACTGTGTCTTGCATACTTAACCTATTCCACTGATCCACCACTCTATTTCTTAGCCAGTACCAAACAGTTTTAATGATTGCTGCTTTATAATACAATTTAAGATCTGGAATGGCTAGACCACCCTCACCTGCATTTCTTTTCATTAGTTCCCTTGATATTCTGGACCCTTCCAAAGAGAATTTCATGAAGATTCCATGAGGGGGGGTGGAAAGATTCCTAAGATTGTCACTTGCAAGGTACTCCTTTGGCATATACAGAAATCACATGTATGCTTACAGTGAATTTATCTCCTTTTTGCCAGGGGTGGTGTGTGTATATGTGTTTTTATAACTACCATAGTTAAAACTGCTAGTAAATACCCTTTTAAAAATCAAATTGTCTAAAAATCAATGGGAAAGATACCAACAGAGCCCCAAAACAACAACACTAAAACACCAACTCCTCAGGTTTAGCCCTAGAATACTGAGGGATAAATCAACCCCCAACCCCTACAGACTGGACCTATGAGTGAGAATGCAGTTTGGGGGCATGGTCCCTGACAGGATGCCTATGCCCTGAAACAAAGAGCTCTTGATCTTGGAAAGCTTCTGCCCACTTGTGAGAATATGAGCAGAACACAGAAGAGAAATTAAGGGTTGGAAACACAGATTCTGCACAGTGAATTCTTATGGCTAAGAAATGAATGCAAGATTGACCAGCCTGCATGGGAATGAAAATTAGAGAATTTGATAAGTTATGAATTAGAAGTAATTAAAATCATGGCCTTAGATTTGATTTTGAATTTAGATCACTAGGGAGTATATAAAGTCCAGAGACTGGGAGGTATATCTAGATATGACATGACATTTTGCATAACTGATAGAGCTCAAACTTAGGATAGTTGATATACTACCTTAATAATAATGATAATAGTATTTACAAGATACAATATACAATATTTATAAAATAATATTATAATTATATAACATATGACTATAATTAATATAATATTTTTATATAATTTTAAAATATTATTTATACTAGCTTTAGGGTTTATAAAATACTTTTCAAATTTTATCTCATTTTATCCTCAAAATGAACCTGAAAGGTAGATATGTTATTATCCTTATTTTACAGATAAGGACAATGAAGCAGACATAGGTTGTGATGTCACAAAGTCACACAGCTGGATTTGAATGCACAGTCACACAATTACTTGAGGCTGGATTTGAACTTGGTCTTTCTGTTTTTAATTCCCACACTTCATACACTGTACCATCTATCTGCCTAGACACAGCAACTGATCTAAACAACACCTCTACTGCAGACACTTGTAATGTATTGTAATAGGAAATGAGTATGATATGGGAAAGAGTTACAATAGATATCTGTATACTTGTTCTTCCCTCCATTACATTATAAGGCCCATGGAATTACGTCTGGTGTTTTATCTTGCTTTATAATCCAAGCACCTAGCAACTAGCACAGAACCTTGTATATAGTAAGCACTTAATGATTTTTTTAAACTGAATTGAACTGGATAAAACAAATGATTACTCACAATACATGGTATCTTCAAATCCCCAAAGAAAGTATTTGCAGACATTTTATTCATATGATTTACTTGTATACATAATATATTCTTACACAATTGAAGAGAAAGGAGGTGAAAGGATAAATCCAAAGAAGAAAAGGAAAAGATGTGGTGGTGGAGGGAAAGGTAAAAACAAATTATATCAACTTGTCCCTGACTTAAAATATGCTCAGTATTCTAATGAGAACATGCATTCTTCAGCAAAATTGAAAGTGCTATCTAACATGGGAAAGTAAATGGTAAATCAAATAAAAAACCACAAAGCTTTAGAGAGGGGCATATCTCTTTTTTGAATAGAAATCTTACATTTGCTTTGCTGCTCAATTTTAGAACAGCAATATAAAACTGAAATGTTTTGCTTATTACTAACATCTAAGAAAGGAACTGCCTTTTTTTCCCCCAGTGTTTCTGGGGTTCTCTTGCTGTCAAATCTCAGCTCCTTTGATAATACTGAGAATATAATAAGAACAAAAGGAAAGAGGAAAAAAATAATGTCAGGTTTATCTTCTTTACCCTGGTACCTTCAAGAAGAGAGAGTTAATACTGAGCCCAGCAGCGAGCAAAGAATTCATGCTGTGAGCAGCTGCTTGCTTGGAAAAAATGTGTTTAAAAATACCTTCTGGTCCAGGTAATTTGGACTTTATAATCCAATAAGCTTCAGCTGCTCTCAAGGACAAGACCTAGGAAAGCAAGTTGTCTAAAAAGATTGTCTTAGATAGCCAAAGTGGCCCAAATTAGACTTTGCTTGGATCTGCCCAGGGCTATCAGATCAATGGGTTTTCACTGAACAAAAATCAATTTAGTCAAACGACCATTAGATGTATTTACTTCCTCTTCAACCTCCATAACTGAAGGGTTGTTTGACAAAATCAATTTCATGATTTGTTTTAGCACTATGTAGACACAATTTATGTTTTTTTAATTACTATTCAATTCTGTATTTTGAAACAATATTCCAACTTATTATTTGTTTTATTTTAAAACCTGTCATGTATAATATATATATAAATATATATATATACACATATATAAATATATATATATACATAAAACTCTATTACTGTCTTATTTGACCTTTGTCCCTAGAAAGAACTCACAATATATACAACATCTGGAGCCACAGAAGGAGATAAGAATACTCAAGGTAAAATTCCTTTTAGAAAGATACTTGGTCATTCATTATTTTAGTTATCTATGAAGAAAAATTTAAAAGTGTAGATTTCTTTCCCTTTCTTGTATTTTTTTCATTTTTTTACATATTTAATTTATGCCTCTTGTTTTTACATAATTTCATTCCCTAATTTATACCTTCTCCAGAAAGTCCTTTTTTTCTTTTTAAATATTATTTTTCTCCCCTCACCTGTTTTTTTTTCTTTTCTTTTTTTTTTTACCTCAAGGGAAAGCTCCCTATGTAAGGCATATATTAGGGAATGAATTGATTTAAAAAAAAAAGGCACAAAAATTTAATATAAATACATGTACATACAGGAAAAGAATCTACAGAGAAAAAAATCAGCAAAATCTACCAATGCGTCAAACGTGCCTGGCAGACTATGGAATATTCTAAACTAACAGTCCTCTTGACTATAAAAACTCTTCTCCAGGGCCAAGCTAGATCATTAAAATTACAAAGTGTTTAAGTTTTGTTTTGTTCATTTTCTGTTTGCATTATTGTAGATATTGTGTGTACATGTGTATATACCAGTGTGCATATACATATATATGCATATATGTATGTGTGTGTACACACATATTCCCCAATCCTGTTTACTTCATCAAGATTAGTATATGACTTCATGTTTCCCCAAATTCTTCATTTTTTTATCATTTCATATGATAGTAATTTTCCAAAGCATTGTTGTAGCAATATTTGTTTAGCTATTCTATAATTAATGAAGTTCTTTGGTACTTCAAAAAATGGATTCGAAGATATACCTACACACATATATGTACACATATGTAGAGAAATGTCTGTCTGTCTCTATCAATCTATCTGTCTATCTATCTATTTATCCTTTCTTCATGTCTTAGATTCCTCTAGGATATATTCATAGTACAATGTCTCTTAAAACTTTGGGTCAAGGGGATTTCTCATTTTACTCTCATTAAAAAAAAATCCAAATTTCTTTTCAGTTTATAGATATATATCAACATATATAGATACCAACAATAGATGTTTTCTAGACTGCCTGCAACACCTTTAATATTGACAATTTTTGCCCATTTTCACCTTTGGCATTTTTCTGATTGTAAAGTAAAACCACAGGTTTGTTTTAATTTGCATATTCACTTGTTAACAATCTGAATCAATATTTCATATGGCTGTGGTAGCTTCCTATTATTCTTTTGAGAACTGTTGATACACATCATTTTATGGTTTATCCATTTTATTGGCTCTTGGGATTTTACATTTGCATGGATTTCTTATGTATCATGGATTTCTGAACTTTCACAGAGATATTTGATGCTCTAGCATAGACAGTAGAGAAACTATCTGGAAGACACAAAGTCTGGTTTGCACCAATCCCTGCCATTTACCTCAACATTCTTGTTAGCCCAGGTTTATTTCTGAGGGAGGCTGACCTCTCAATAGGAGAATTTGGTTTCCCATCCTAACATTTAATGTCTCCTCACCTTGAGCTCAGTGTACCAATGAAAGTTTTTAATTATTGTAATAGTTACGGACTAGAAGTTTTAGAAAATCCTTATAAAGGAGGAAGTGAAAAAAAGACACTCATTTTACAATATGAATTGTACATAGGTGAGATTGCTTATTCTCACAGAAAACAATGATAAGCATAAAATAAACATGGCATGCATTCAGAGAATGACTTAAATATTATTTATTATGTTACCTCATTACCATGAGGACACAGGGAAGGGAGACTAATATTCTAGCCTTAGGAAATCAAACAATTTCTTTTACAGGTTATACATGTGCAGTTATGCAAAACACTTCCATAGTAGTCATGTTGTCAAAAACTAAATATATTTTCCACCCCCATTTTTTCTATTATCTCTTTTGACCTGTCCCTCCTCAGAAGTGTTTGCTTCTGATCACCCCTCCCCCAATCTGCTTTCCCCTCTATCATCCACCTACTCTCTTCTCCCCTTCCCCCCTATTTTCCTACAGGGTAAGAAGATTTCCATACCCAGTTGAGTGTGTATGGTATTCCCTCCTTAAGTCAAATCCTATGCAAGTAAGACTCACTCATTTCCTCTCACATTCCCCTATTTTCCCTCCACTGTAAAAGCCTTTTCTTGTCAGTTTTATGTGAGATAATTTGCCCCATTCTACCTCTCCCTTTCTCCTTCTCCCAGTATAATCCTGTCTCACCCCTGAATTTTATTCTCCAGATATCACCCTTTCATCTTCAACTTACCCTGTGTCCTCTATCTATCTATCTATATACATACATATAATTTTTTTCCCTCCAACTACCCTAATACTGACAAAGGTCTCATGAGTTACAAATATCATCTTTTCATGCAGGAATGTAAACAGTTCAACTTTAATAAGTCTCTTGTGATTGCTCTTTCCTGTTTACCTTTTCATGTTTCTCTTGAGTCTTGTATTTGAAAGTCAAATTTTATATTCAGCTCTGGTCTTTCTATCAAGAATGCTTGAAAGTCCTCTATTTCACTGAATGTCCATTTTTTCCCCTGAAGGATTATTCTCAGTTTTGCCGGGTAAGTGATTCTTGGTTGTAATCCTATCTCCTTTGCCCTCTGGAATATCATATTCCAAGCCCTGCAGTCCCTTAATGTTGAAGCTGCTAAATCTCGTGTTATTCTGATTGTGTTTCCACAATACTTGAATTGTTTCTTTCTGGCTGCTTGCAATATTTTCTCCTTGACCTGGGAACTCTTGAATTTGGCTACAATATTCCTAGGAGCTTTCCTTTGGAGATCTGTTTCAGGAGGTGATCAGTGGATTTTTCAATTGCTATTTTGCCCTCTGGTTCTAAAATATCAGGGCAGTTTTCCTTGATAGTTTCTGGAAAGATAATATCTAGACTCTTTTTTTGATCATGGCTTTCAGGTAGCCCAATAATTGTTAAATTATGTCTCCTGGATCTATTTTACAGTTCAGTTGTTTTTCTAATGTGATATTTCACATTGTTTTCTATTTTTTTCATTCTTTTGGATTTCTTTCACAATGTCTTAATTTCTTATAGTGTCACTAGTTTCCAATTGCTCTATTCTAATTTTTAAGGAAGTATTTTCTGCAGTAAGCTTTTGGACTTCCTTTTCCATTTGGCCAATTTGGCATTCTTCTCCTCATTGGCTTTTTGGACCTCTTTTGCCATTTTTTGAGGTGTTATTTTCTTTAGTATTCTTTTTTTGGGTCTCCTTTAGCAAGCTGTTGACTTGTTTTTCATGATTTTCCTGCATCACTCTCATTTCTCTTTCCAGCTTTTCATCTACTTCTCTTACTTGTTTCTCAAACTCCTTTTTGAATTCTTCCATGGCCTGAAATTAATTCATATTTTTCTTGGATACTTTGATTGTAGGAGTTTTGACTTCATTGTCTTCTTCTGGTTGTACATTTTGATCTTCTTTGTTATCAAAGAAAGATTTTATGGTCTGCCTTTTTTGTGCCTTTGTTTGCTCCTGATCCCAGTCAATTACTTGAGTTTTAAACTCTTTGTTAAGGTAGGGGTCTGCTTCCAATGTGGAGAATGTGCTGTCCCAAGCTTTGGGGATTTTGTGCAGCTGTTTTCAGAGATTCTTCTAAGGACCTGTCAATTTTCAGTTCTTCCACGGTGGTATGATAAGGGGTGAGGTGTTTACTCCTTTCCTGGCCTGTGCTCTGGTCTATGAGTGACCACAAGCACTCTTTTCTTCCTTGGAACTGTGAGGGGTATTTCCTCTCCACCACCACCACAAACTTCACCACACCAGCACTCCTCCTCATCCTAGGACTGCCAGCCAGAACTGTGACCCAGATCCAAGCATGGGCAAAACAAGAGATTCTTGCCTCAGCACTAGAATAGAGATCCCTGCATTCCCTCTCTGATCAGCTACTCAATTCCCCTGCCCCCCAGTCTTTGGTCTGGAAGCTCTGGAGGCAGCCACTGCCCTGGGGCCATGCTCAGGACTGGGGCTGGGATTGAATTTCTCTCTCTCATTATGGTCACAGTATTTTCCCACTGACTTTCTAAGTTGTCTTTCGTGTTCGTGGGTTGAGAAGTCTGGAAACTGCTACAGCTGCCCATGATTCAGTCCTCCTAGGCCTGCTCCAGATTCACTGAGGCCTCTTTTGCCTGCACACTCACACCAAACTGTGCTCCTCCCCGCTCCTGGGGTAATATACATTTCTGATCAATCATACAGGCCATCTTGGGCTGGGAATTTGTTTCACTCTGTCTTTTTGTGAGTTCTGCTGCTTTAGAATTTGTTTAGAGACATTTTTCCAGATATTTTGAAGGATTTTGGGGAGAGCTCAAGCAAGCCACTGCTTTTACTCCACCTCTCTCAATCAAATAATTTTTGTAAGACTATTAAATAATCATGACATTATATTCCACTCTTTTTAAATCAGTCAAGTTACAAAGCTGGACCTTCCTAATGATCTTTATCTGGCATCAACTCTGCCCTTGGTTTCAGCTTTTTCTTTCTGTTGTACAAGCACTCTATCTCCTCAAGTGATTAGATTCTCAGGAAGGCAACTACAATGATCATATAGTTGTCATCGCTTGTAGAACTTTCAGTCCTCTTAGGGATGGTACTAAGTATGCAACACTATAAGCCTGACTAGTTGAGTTTGTACACCATGTGGTGAACATTAACCCCTGTCATCATATGTCAAGATAAAGGAGCACCATTGTTTATCCTTTGCTGAAATCGCATCTTATCACTTGAAGGACTTATCATCAGCAAGAAACTATCTCTTTTTGTATTGTCTCTAATCCTACATCATCAACTCTCCCATCTCATCAAACATTTAGGAGGGTCTCATCAAGTCTGAAACTCTCCTCAGCACCCCTTCTCCCTGGTACACTCTCCCTCTCTCTCTTTGAACAGGGTGGGATATAGGTGCCTGGGAACTCTTTCCCAATTATCTATCTGTTGAGGGCACCTAAGGAATTTACCTCACCATTTCCTGTTTCATTGCTCTCCTGGTCTTTACGATCTCTAGAAACTCATCATTTTGAAAGATGATACCAACTCTGACACTAGCACCACTTCAGTACTTCCTCCCTACTCACAGTTGACAAAGGCAGAGGGTGAACATTGGAGAACACTTCAGAGGTCCTTCATCTTTTAAGAAGTATGTCTATGACATCCACCTCATATTTCCCCACCTAACAGTTCTCTTGGGCTTCTTGATCTATAAATATTTATCATCCTACAAGATAAAATGAACTCTGAAACTCACACCTCTTTAGACTTCATCATGTCCTTGAGCCAGGTGCCACCCCCCCCTTTTGGCAGTTTCTTTTTATGTTTTGTCTTCCTCCATTATATTGTGAGCTCATTGTAGGCAGGTATTGCTTTAAGCAATACAAGCAATTTTTATATCTCTAGTGCTTAGCATAATGCCTGGCATATAGTAGGAGTTTAATTACTGTTAATTGACTGATTCTGTCTTATACATTTTTGGAAGCTATTTCACCAGTACCTGGTGAAATACATGGTCCTCTAGAAGTAATAAAAGAGTTACAATATCTATGCATGCTGGGGCTGCAGGGGGAAAAGAAACTATTTGCATATACACATTTTGTTTTCTCCAATCAACAATGTCATCCCAGCTGTATGGAGATTGTGAAAAAGCTATGTAAGGACATGCAATTACATCATCTACTTTATATTTTACCATTGCCTCAATCAGTCAAAAACATTTTAGAACATACTAGATTCCAGACATTGTACTAAGTAGTAAGGATACAAAAGAAAAGAAAGAAAAAAACTCTCCTCTCTTTTTTTGATTAAGCAGCCTCCCATAAACATAGTTTTTGAAGTTATCTCTGTATTTTTGCTCAGTTTTTTTTTTTACAATTTTAGTCACGTACTCATTTAGATCATACATGATATATGGTGTCAGTTTAAACCTTTTTTTAAATCAAACTACTTTCTATAAGTCCCAGTGAATCTTCTCCAAATAGAGAGTTCTTCCCAAATAGTTTATACTCAGGTTTCTCAAAAAGATAGATTAGTGAAGTTAATAGTTTCTGATTTTTGCTTACAAAGTCTATCCCAATGACCTACTTTTTAATTTAATCAGCAGTATAGTGTTCATGAGTTCTATTTACTATAATTAGAAATAGTGTCCTGCTAACCTGCTTTTTAATATAGCGCTTAGAGGTTTGCAAAATGCTTTATTTTTGTTAACTCGTTTGATCTTCACAACAACCCTGTTAGGTAGGTCTTTGTACTCCATGTGTAAATCCAAATTTGAATATAGTAAACAATTTAAAATGTATGTGTGTGTGTGTATATATATATATATATATATATATATATATAATATTACTAAAAGATTCTTTGTTATAGGGTTATGGTATTACTAGTAGGAACATATTAATATAGGATTATTTTATTAATATAAGATTTTTATTTAAATTTTATTGCATCAATATCCATGAATGATCTCTGTCTATACCTCTCTTTTTTTCATTTCTTTTTAAGGTAACAACGTCCTACTTGTTTCATAAAAAGTGATTGTTAGAGTGTTTTTTCTTGAGAATAATTTGTGTAGCATAAGTATTAACTGCTCTTTAAGTGTTTGATAGAATTCATCTTAAAAGATTGCTTGGTCAGCTTTTATTTTATATCTACTTTGTAACATGTTTAATTTCTCTATTTCATAATTTTAACTTGGGTTTTTATTTTTGTTATTAGTAATTATATTCAATAAGCATTTATTAAGCAACTACCATGTGCTATAAACCGTGCTGAGCACCAGTGACACAAATAAGAAAATGAAAGAGTCCCTATCCTCCAGGAGCTTATAGTCTAATGGGGGAAAATAGCACACAGAAGGATGTTGAAAAGTCAGGGATGGAGAGAAAGGAAAGGACCAGGAGGGAGTACCCAGTGGGGGGACGGGGTGGGGATATAACATTCTATGGAGTTGATGTTAATTGAGCAATGCTAATGGGAAATTCAGAATTACCTATAAAATTCTGTATCAAAAACTGAGCCAATCAGCAGAGTAATAATCTATTTTATTTATATTTTATTTTCAAAGTAAAGGCATTTATTGAAATGATATAGCATGGGAAATATATATAGAGAGAGATGGTATCATCAGGAATAGTATGCAGAAAAAAATATAGGGTGCTACTTAAGTGCACACATACAGGCAACATACCTGGTGGTTGTGGAAGCTCAGACTGCTGTCATTCCTCCTTCTCCTCCTCTTCCTCCTCTTTATCCTCCTCCTTCTTCTTCCTTTCAGATAATGATTATACCCCTGCTTCTCTCCATAGCTCAACTTCAGACTGCCAAGGATAATTGACTGACAGAACTCCTTGTGTCTCTCTTGAGTATAGCACTTGCTAGTTTATTTTTAAATATAAGTTAATGTTTGATTTTGAACATAAAAACAAAAACAACAACAACAACAACAACAACAATAAATTCCACTTATTCAGCCACCAAACAAAAAAAAAGAGTATATGTAACTGTGATTATGGATTTTCCATAATTATTTTTTTGTTAAAGACATTAATAAATTTCATACATTTGCTTTCAAAACTGTCCTGATTTTTTTGTTTTCTTCTGTGGCTACATAAGCATACACACATACACACTATACATACATATACATACTATATATATGTATACACACATATATGTATATATATGTGTGTATATATACATACATATTATACATATATATATATATAATATATATAAAATCTCCCTATTAGATTGTAAGTTCCATGAGAGTAGGGGCTCTTGCTTTTCTTATTTATATCCCTAGTTAGTGCTCAGTAAAATTCCTGGAACATAGTAGGTGCTTAATAAATCTTTATTGAATTGAATTATTAATAACAAAAATAAAAACCAAAATTAAGGGTATTAAATAGAATTTTAATCAAATAAACATAAAAAAATGAAATTAAACATGTTATAAAATAACATATTAGATAGCCAGAGAAGAAAACAGATATAACTAGATATAGATATAGATATATCTAACTATATAGATTAGATATATAGAGATATTTCTCAATCTCTGTCTCTCTCTCAGAAATATGGCTGACATTTCAACCCCCTTGCCAATAAAACAAATAAGTACAGTAAACCAAAACAGTTACATACAGTGACCAAATGTATGTCTCTTCTCCTTTAAAACATAGCTCTCCATTAGGAAGTGGTTAACTGCTTCATCACTGTGATCACATTGCCTTCCTTGGAACCTGGGGTCGCCTAATGAAGGCAATTCAGAAGTACTATACAGGAGATAATACCAGTAAGTCATGATTTGCACTGATGGAGGAGATATACACATCAATGAGATGAAAATACATTGAAGTTTTCAAGCATCTATACAACCTGGATTGCTGAGCAATACGCTACATTTACTCGCAAAGGCTGCATGTGTTTATTTGTGCATACAAGTATATACATATGCACATATCATGCACACACATGTCTATACATATACATACAAATGCCAGACAGTGGAAGTAACTTGCCAAAGTTACCAATCAAGGTTCATTCAATTCTTTTAGAAATTAAGCGTGAACTGAGGTGGAATCAAATAGAACATGATTTTCACAGGCTAACAGTCTGATAGGCTAAATACATGTTAGTTACAACAGAAAGAATTATGCAAAAAAACCCCTTTTTTTGTAATGAAAAAGAGTCATTGAATCATTATAGATTTTTAAAGCTGGAAAGCGTCTTACATAGTTATTGAGTCAAATAAGCCTTACAGATGAGAAAACTGAGACTGAGAGGAGTCAAGTGACTTCCTCAGGGTTATTCAGTTAATTAATTGCTGAAGTAGGATTTATCAGGTCTTCCTGACCACAAATCCAAATGCTCTATAACCATTGTACTTAGTTGCTGTTGTTTACTAGTTTCAGTCATGTCTAACTCTTCATGACCCCTTTAGGGTTTTCTTGGCAAAGACGCAGGAATGATTTGCCATTTCCTTCTCCACCTCATTTTACAGATGAGGCACCAAGGCAAACAGGGTTAAGTTATTTTCCCACAGTCACATAGTTAGTAAGTGTCTGAGTTCAGATTTGAAGATGAGTCTTTGAACACTAATCCTTGCTTGTTGATTGACATAAATTTTTAAAAATTAGAAGGCCTTTGAAATGTAATCATATATCCGTATCAAAGAGAAACACATAATTGAGGAAATCAATTAATCAATGAGCATTTAAATCAATACACAATTAATCAATAAGCATTAGTACCCACTATATGCCAGGCATGGTGTTAAATACTGGGGCAGGAAATACAAAGAATGAAATAAACCCTATATTAAAGGAACTTATATTCTGTCAAGGGAGACAACAAGTCTATATCTATAGCTCTATCACTCTATTGAACAATTGATGTAGATATAGATAGACAGTTTGATAGGTAGGCAGGGAGATAGACTATGTTGAGAATAAATACAAGGTAGTTGAGTCCAAAGTAATGAGAGAGGAAGGACACTATCAGTTCAGAGGATCAGGAAAGGTAAATGGCTAACACAGGGGTGGTAGATTAAGCCTTAGTTACTCACATGACCCCAAGAACAAGGGTGAGTTAGCAGCGAAGTTCCTTTGGACAAAGTTACTACTTCTGCTAGGGGAAACCAAAGTATGGCCTTATATTGGGATAAGTAAGAAACATATATAAATAACTGATATAATTAGAAATATAACTGCAGTAAAGCAGTGAAAACACACACCGGTTCAGGAGTCATAATACCTGCATTTAACTCTAGATCACCACTTAGTTGGGTCAGCTACATTTCTTTGAACCTATTTTTTCCCCTCTGAACAATGGAGATAAGTTATGTTATCTAACTTACAGTACTGTCCATAGAATAAGGTCTTTGTAAAAATTTAAGTGGTCTATTATTTGAGGTATACTTCTATTCAAGAGAGGCATCATGATCTAACCAGGGGATGGTGTTTGAAACCTAACTGTGACACACTCCTGGGTAACTCTGATCAAGTTGTGCAATCTTGTTTTCTTCATCTGTAAAATGGCCATATCAATATTTAGAATGATTTACCTCCTAGCACTGTTTTGAGGAAATCATGTTGTACATCTTTTGTACTAGATAAAGGGTAGCTGCAGTTATTATAAGAGGAGTAGGAAAAAAGGTATGAGTTCAGATGAGGCAAGAAACTCCAGGGACTACAAAGTAATAAAAATCATTCTGGCAAGGTCTGAACAGTTTTCTTCTGCTCTGGGAGCTTTTGTCTTCAATAGAAATAGATCAGTTGTAACTGAGTTCAGGTGAACCAGCACCAAGGATTTCTTGTCTCCCTCTTTCTGTAAATTGCAGTGATGAAACCTCAGCTGCAGGTGTTTATTAATAATTCAGCGAGAGAATTAAGTACTATTTTTCCCCCAGACTGAAGCTAACAAGGTCTTTGCTTAGCTATTTGCATCTTTATTTCCATCCTCTGAACATGTATTCTCCACTTAATCCAGGACATGCCACTCAGTTCTTAATGACACTTCTACAACTTCACAATTAACAAGTTCCCAGCATAACAACCAAGAAAGACTGTCAGATGCAAGTTACTGACAATTCCTCGATCCTAAATAAAAAATAAACAATTAGAGAAGCTTTCCTTACTAAGAAGGAGAAAGGAAAAAGAAAACACATAATATGTGTCTGAGGAGATTATTTTGGGGTTATCGGCTCATCCTAGTTCTCAGCAATGGGGAAAACATGTTTGTCAAGGCCCTTAGTAGCTGGCGACATTTCCCATATCTTATCTGCTTCCTACAAAAGTACATTTTAATGTCCATATCTTTAATTTATTGGTAATGTGAATATTTTCAAAATTCATTTTATATTGGTTGTAGTTTCCTCTCTTTGCTGCTGCCCGTCCCCCCGCCCCCGCCTGCCAAAAATAAATACATACCAGGACATTTTACTTAACTTGTTTCATTATAAAAATAGCTTTTATTTCTATAGCATTTTCTATATAACATTTCATTTGATCCTTACAGAAGACTTGTGAAGTAGATAACTCATTATCACTGAAGTTGAAGATGAGAAAAGTGAAGCTTAGTTTCAGTGACCCATGACAAACTCAAAAAGCTAGAGAGTGTTAAAACTGGAATGAGGACATTCCAAGTATAGGGACCTTTCATGGGATCATGGAGTGATAGACTGAGAGGTGGAAGGAACCTAACAAATCTTCTACTGTGATATTCATTTTACATATGAAAAAACTGAGCACAGAGAAGAAGTGAATTACCCCCGATTACATATCATGTAAGTAGGTTCAAATCTCGGTTTTCTGACTCCAAATCCAGGTGTTAGGAAGGAACCTGCCCACTTAGCCAGGCAATATTATAATTACAACTGGCATAACATAACCTTTAAGCTATTTAGCATGGGATTAGTATGAAAACTTACCCTTCCCTGACTTGGATATAGCCAGAACAATATATTTCAGAAGTGAAAAAAATGAATGAACAAACATTTATTGCATACTATATGCAAAGCAATATGTTAAGTCCAGTGTTTACAAATAGAAAATCAAGGTGGTCCTTGCTCTTAAGTTCATATTCTAATGGGAAGAATCAATGGGTATAAGGAGTTTCAAGGTGGATCAGATGGAAAAATCCTTGGTCCTTAGACTAAGCAGATGGCAATGCATCTTGAATGTCATTTCCATTGATAAATCCATATCAATTTCTAGTGCTGAACCATTTGACAGTCAGCCAAGAACTTTCTTTTCTGTATCTTCAGTAATTGTAACTGTTGGGGAACTGGGGACTGCAGCACCCATAGTTGACCTTCATAAGGGTAAATTACCTGAATAGGGTGATGAGGCATGGGTAGATGCCATTGAGGAGATCAAGCTATTCTCAAAACTCATGGATTTAGTTGTCTATCAGTGGTAGCTCATTGGTAGTTGTTGCTGTTTTTGTTCAAGCCCCTCTCCTCTCACCCTTATAGCATCTTGCTGCTCATATAGGCTTGCTTGCCTGTAGCATTGGTGTCCATAGATCAGCAATAGGTGGTAGTGGTGGTTGTCCTTGGTCAAAGAGGACCAAGAAGATATAACTATGGCTGATCAGACCAATACAAGCTCAGAAGGCTCTACCTTCTAGCACAAATAGTCCACATGAAGATTTGAAGTGAAGATGTCTCTAAATTTGCACATCTCACATTTCTTTTGTGGTAGCAGTGGCAAGGATCGCAGAGTTGCTTCTCCACAAGTGCTGTTCCCCTGGCTGATGGATTATAGGCAAGACTGGAAGAAAGGAAAGTGTAATTTGTGTTCCTAGATTGAGGTAGCTTTCTGTTGTTAATAAAGCAAAGTTTCTTTAGCTCAAAACTGACTTGTCCCTTGAAAGAAAATGAAACCTCAACTGACCCTCATGCAAAAGATACGATGTAGATCCCAACACTAGGAAAGGAAAGCAAATATAGTTGCATATGTAAATATAGATTTAGAGAGATAGAAAGAACTATAGCTCTATATGTATATACTCATTTATCTACATCCATACACACACACACACACACACACACACACACACACACACACACACACCTGTATCTGTATCTATGTATCTAGCAATTGTTTCTATTTTGGCCAGAAACCCTGAGTCTCTTCCCCTCCCAGGGTGATTTTTTTTTTAAATTTAACTTTTTTTTAACTAGGTAAAAGAGACCATTCTTTGCCTCATTTCTTACCTAGCCTTAATCATTGAATGGGCATTGCCTCAGTCAACCTCAGACCTGGGAAAGACCTTAACTTAAAAAGGCCAAGGTCTCCCACTACACCTGGGGCCATCTCCAGTCTTCCTGATATATATCTTATTTGCAAGGTACTGTGCTAAACTCTGGTGATAGAAAAGAGGCAAAAGGCAGTTCCTTCCCTTAAGGAATTTGGTTTCTATCTATCTATCTATCTATCTATCTATCTATCTATCTATCTATCTATCTATCTATCTATCTATGTCTGTCTGTCTGTCTAGCTGTCTTTCAACATCTGTTTGTCGATATGTCCAGACTTGTGATCTCACCATTGTGAAATTATCTCCACTGATAAAAATTTGCTCAGAGCATTGTTTGGAGAACTAAGGGGTTAAGTGACTCCTCATGATCACACAGCTAGTACATGAATCCAGTTCCTCTTGGTTCCAAATCCAGACCTCCATTTACTGTGCCTTGCTATTGCAGGTGCAATATCAAATTGGATAAATACAAAACATGAATCTTAAATTCACGTTATCAATGAAAATAGAGTTCCTAAATTGCTTGTGTGGTGATCAATTCTTCTGATTTCACCCATAAACTCATAGGATCATAGACTTAGAGCTGAATATGACCTCAAAAATCATGTAGTCTAAGCCATTCTTCTTACATGTAGATAAGCAAAGTGAGTCATAGGGAGGTTAAGCCACTTGCTCAAGATTGAGCAGGTAGTAAGTCTAATAGGCAGGATTCAAACATCATGGTGTTCTGATTCCAAATCTGGTGATTTTTTACACTTTGGTTAGTCCACTCTGGTGCTTGGTGGCTCAATGTGATACAACAAGTTAGTTATACATTGAATTAAGTTGCTATCTCAGTCAATCTCTCTTCTACACAGAACATTAAAGCTTGGATCACACAAAAAGCAGTCTTATTAAATACAGTTTCCAATTTTATGTGCATATCACTTTATCCTGGAAGACATTACTATTTTTAATGTTAGCAAATAGGTAGAAAATGTCATCTAAATAAAATTATGTTGTATATCACTGCAAATAATTTGATAGTTATACTTAGAATTTATATGCAATTTAGAGATTAATTATAACACTTTAAGAAAAAAAGAAATTTAGTAGAAAACACTGGGATGATTATTTTGCTTTCATATGAAATTTCACAATTAAATGAGCCATATTTTTTCTTAATGCATCTGCAGTTTTACATTCCATGTCTTATAAGATATATTAATCCTAAATGACTCTATTTTGCAGAGCCAGACCTTTTAAACAATTACTTAATGAATTTCACGTGAGTAAGGCTGACCAGTTTGGTGGAAAGGGTAGTACTGGAAGCAGGAAAACCCCAATTTTCAAATCCTGCTTTTCATATTTTCTAGCTGTGTGAATTTCTAAAAGTCACTCAAATTTTGAGCCTTGATTTATTCATCTATAGAGAAGAGATAATAATAACTGCAGTCTTGTCTCACAAGATGATTGTATGGTTGAAATGAAACTAATTTAAAGTGGGATTTTTTAAGCTATTTTTATTATTATTCAGAATACTAATAGCTAACATTTATATACTGCATATTATGTACTAGGCATTGTGCTAAGTGCTTTTCAAATATAATCTTAATAATACAAGTTAAGAGTTGCTAATATTAGGTGATAGTATTAGATCCATTTTACAGTCAAGGAAACTAAGTCAAATAGAAGTCAAATGACTTGCCCAGAGTCACATAGCAAGTATGTGACAGATTGATTTCAGATCTGTCTTTCCAGTGCTTAGTATGGTGCCTGACATATACTAGGCACTTACTAAATGTTTATTGACTGATTAACTGACTGATTTCTGACTCCAGGCCTGGTACTCAATCTACTATATCACCTAGTTGCCCATATTCATTTCTAAATACCAAAGCAAAATATTTGCCATTCTTAGGGATGGGGAGCAGGATTATTTTTATAATTTTATTAATATAGGAAACTCCCAGGTGAGGAAATACACTCTGCCAAAATGGGTTAAGACCTTCTCTGCAATTTATAGTTTTGGAAGTTTGCCTAGAAAACTGAGAGGTTAAGTGACTTGTCTAAGGTCACACAGCTAGTACATGTCAGAGAGAGTGCTTGAAGCCAGGTCTTCTAGGCTCTAAGGCAAGTTATCTATCCACTATCCCACACTGCTTTTATGTAGTAATTCTTATTATAACAATTCGATGAGTGATGGTATTTCCAAGCTTCAACTCTTGCCCTACCAAAGGCTACTCTGTTCTTACTACTTGTAATTCAATATACCTAACACTTTTCTTAGCTCACATTAATTATGGTCTTCAAGTTGCCACAGGAGGCATGGTGTATCTGTTTCATAGTACAAAGGTCACTATTCCCAAGTTGAGAAAAAGGTGTGTCCTGTTGAGCTAAAAAGATTCATTTATTCATTCTGTAAGACTAAGAATGAAGAAGCATTCTAAATGTTTCTAAAAATTTGTGATTTCCAGATGAGTAACCAGTCTATTAATATCGAATCTGAGCACACCATCAAAATAACTTTATTGTCAATCATCATTGTTAGCATTCAATTCTTTTTTCCTTTCCCACCCCCATTAAGCCATGCTCTCACTCTGGTAGCATAATGACCTGAGACAGATAAAATGAGTAGGGGCATAATTCTGTATTCTTGAACTTTGTAAGTGCTTTGAACTTTCTGAAAGAAAAGTGCTCTAAAATGTATTCATCATCACCACCATTATTGTTATTCAAAGCTGATACAACTGACAAGGCCATTTCCAAAGCTGTCTTCTCTTTACATTAGCTACTCTCATTCACGACCTCTGGGGACAATGGCATGCAAAGTGAGGTGGCCAGAATGGGAAGAGGATCAGTTGATTGCCTTTAATAGCTCTCCTGATTTTGGCCTCTCCAATAAAATGCTACTTCATTCCGCTACTGCAGGTATACCAGAGGTAATAGAGACTAAAGAGGTCTGTGGATTTTATTTTCCTCCTCGGTGAGACTGGAGGAGAGTGTTATGAGGAATCTTTGTTTGGCCTAAAATTTATGTTACTTAAGATATTATTTATTTCAAAGGGTAAATTAATAGATCTAAATACATTTTACAGTGTGACATGTTACGAAAATGTAAAAGCATAATATTGGTTATGCTTACATAAAACCAAAACACTTGGTTATAAAGAATTTTAAATCAGTAAAACTAGTTATTGGGCATAATGAATGTTAGATAATCAGGCTTCCACAGAATCATAGAATATTAATGGTGGAAGTAATCTTAGACATCATCTAATCATACAATCTCATTTTACAAATGAGGAAACTGAGGTCTGGTCACAATGGGGAAATGACTTGGTTTTATTCATTACTTTTTAATGATTTTATTTAGTGGAAAGAAATTAGTTAATCTGGAGTGAGAGAACCTCAGATTGAAGTCCTACTCTGTTACTCTTGGTAGATCCACAGGTAAATCATTCCCCCCCATCCTAAAATTGAGCTGAAATCCATCTTTTCACTTGGGTCTCAGGACTAGAATTGCAATTTCATGAATGTAGAGAGCTCCTGTTAAAGTACTTTCTCTACCAATGCAAATCTGTACTTTCTCTTAAACTTATATTCTTAGAGTTCCCTAAAGTACTCAAAGGTGCTGACTGATTCAATATCACAATACCAATATGTGTCTATCAGAGTAGAGACTTAAACCCAGGTCTTCTTAGCACTGATTCCACTATACCACACTGCCTGTCATGGATAATATGTCTATTGTCCTAGATAAAAATAAGGCTCATTATAAACATGTTAAAGGAATAGGGAAGGGACGGCTACTTGGTGCAGTGGATAGAGTACCAGTCTTGGAGTCAGGAGGACCTGAGTTCAAATCCAGTCTCCGACCAGACACTTAACATTTACTAGCTGTGTGACCCTGGGCAAGTCACTTAACCCCAATTGCTCAAAAAATAAAATAAAGGAATAGGGAAGATGATTCCTCCATCTTAATCAATAGGCACACTAATAAACTTATAGAGAAGCAATAAATTGGTTCAACCTCAAAATGTCACTGAACCCCTCTGAACAGATAAATAATAATTCTCGACATATTTATCAAAGGTATGAAAGATAGAGAAAGGAACTATGAGTAAAAAAAATATATTTAAAACAACACCTTTTATTTTAGCAAAGAACTCAAAACCAAGAGGGGGTGATGAACATTTAGGGAATGGCTGAAACTGCTAGTGGCATATGAATATAATGAATATAATTTATATCAGAGCAGCTAGGTGGCACAGTAAATAGAGTATGGGGCCTGGAGTCAGGAATCCTCATATGCCTGACTTCAAATTGGCTTCAGATACTAGCCGTGTGACTCTGAGCAAGCCACTTGACCCTGTTTTCCTCAATTTCCTCAACTGTAAAATGAACTGGAGTAGGAAATAGCAAAACCAAAAGACCCTGAAAGGAGTCATGAAAGTTGGACATGATTGAAAATGACTAAACAATAAGATAATTTAAAATATAGTTATTAGTGTTATCATTATATTACAATATATTGTTATTATTAATTTTATTCTTATTGTAATGAGTTGATAAAAAGAATGAATTTAGAGAAACCTGGGAAAACTGGTATGAACTAATACCAAATATGGTGAGCAGAACCAGGAGAATAATTTGTACAATAAGTATAACATTGTAAAGAAAAATACAATGACCAACTGTGACTCCAGAGGACCAAAACTTGACAGAGAAATGATGAATTTGAGGTGTAGCATTTGTTTAAATTTTCAGACATGGATAATGTATAGGTTATTTTTTGTTTGTTTGTTTGTTTTTCTGGTAGATTGTGCTAACTTACTGAAACTAAGGTTTTTGTTTTCTAGGGGGGTGGAGGAACTCTGGAAAAAAAGGAAAACTAGTGATAGCAATCCAAAAAATATAGGAAGAAACAAAAGAGCATCAATGAAGTTTTTTTTTAAATCAATTACAGAAATTAGGAGGTTCAGAGGGCAACATAAATAAGTGAAATAATTTTAAAACTAGTATGCTGAACTGAATATACACAAAAAATACTATACATGGTGAGACTCAGTTTCATATATAATCATCTCTTTATGTCCTTTTCGTATGGAAACATTCATGTTTGTTGGTGTTTGTCAAGTTCAGAATAATAAAAATATTTTTAAATGAAGATTAGCATTGTCATAGTTACTTACAAATTGAAGAAATTTTGGAAGCTAGTTTATCTTCATCTTATGGATAGCGATGGCAGAAAGAAGAAGGGAAATGAAGGGAATAAACATAATCAGAGTTCTACATCCAGTATGTACCATAGGCAGGCCTGAATTCAGGTCTTCCTGGCTCCAAGGCTACTGTTGTCATGTCATGTTGTCTGTCTGAGTGTTTCTTAAAAAGGCTGAACTGCCTTATTTCTCAAAGAATTCAATAAATATAACTTAAGAAGTAATTAGTAAAACAATTTTAAGGACCATTATTGTAATTTTCTCAAGAAAATGCATATGTATCACACTGAAAATCTTATTTAGGAAAAACTGATACATTGTCTACTTTCCTCTACCTTTCTTCTTTAGCCTTTCTTCCTTCCCAATCCTTCTTTGGAGTAAGTAGCATTAATTCATAGGGTATTCTATATGTTGATTATTATTCATCCTTCATTTTCAAAGAACATCAATAACATCACAATGTCAGAGGCAAGTATGGTGTGTTCAGCTGTGGCTAATCAGACCAATATGAGTTTGGAAGACACTAGCACAGATAGGGCACAAGTGGTCCATTAGAACATTTAGCATGGAAGTTATGCTGGATTTGCATAGTTCACATTTCCTTTGTGCTTCTAAGATTGTGTTTTGCTTGTGGAGTACAGCCCCTTCTTCAATGTTGGCACGCCAAGATGGAGGGTCTTGTGCCAGTGTTTCACATGTCTCGTAGTCAATACTAAAGTTCTTCAGAGATACTTTGAGAGTGTCCTTATATCACTTCTGACTACCATATGAGCACTTACCTTGTGTGAGTTCTCATTTGACATTGGAACGACACAGTCACCTCATTGGAGTCGTGTTCCTTGCAACAGAGTTTAAATGTTTGGCAGTTCAACTCTAGAGAAGATCTCAGTGCCCAGGTCTTTATATAAAAACCAACATAACATAATTGGTCATTTCCAAGATGCAAAAAGCTAAATCCCACGTTAGACATAAGCAGAAGTGTCATATATATTACATTTTCTTTTCTTTTTTTTATGCTACTTCATTTATGTTAAAAAGTGCAATGAGTACAAATAGGTATTTTATTTCAAATGGAGGGATCTTAAACATTCTTCCTTTAGGCTACTGCTAGACCCAGAGGGAATTTCTGAATAAAAGAGAACCTGGATAAATGGTGATAACATCCTTATAGGAGGAAATAGCATCAAACAAAAAAAATCTAAAATCTAGAAGTAAAGAAAAAATGTGGATAAACCAAAAGTGAACAAATTAATATTGAACCACACTATTGGTGTAAACAATCTACTAAACCTCTGAAAGCAAAAACTACTTGTCTTCTCTTTATAACATTACACATTTTTTATATTCATACATATATTTGACTATATGCTTTAACTCAAGAAATATTAGTATTCTGGTTGACTCACAAAGTTCCCATAGCTCGTGTATTTATTTTGGTTGCTATATTCAATTTTTTTTAAATACAGATGAGCTTACCTTTCTTCTTCCTTGAAAATAATAGCTCTTTAATTTTGCCTACAAATTAGATTTCTTCTTGAAAAAGAATGCGTTTGTATTTTTAGTATAATTGTTTTAGTCTTATTAGTGGGAAATTGTGATTCATTAAATTAATTCAGTATAAATGGATACATATTTACTTACTTAAAATAACCAATGGTAAAGAAATATTTTCTGGACAATATAATTAAGTTATATTGTCATCACTTATATTTAATGTCTAAAAATGACACATCAATTTTAGCCATTTCTCATGTGATTAAAATCAGTCACAAAATGTATCAAGTTGAATTGCCATACTAAAATACTTGCTTTTAAAATGTATTTATATTTAATTTTCTACTATTTTTAGTGATATGGTAAACAGTGGAAGATGTTTTACTTTATACGTGTGCGTGTGTGTGTGTGTGTGTGTGTGTGTGTGTGTGTGTGTGTGTGTGCATGTGTTTTCAATAACAATCAGGATCATAAAATTAAGGACCAGATGCAGGGACTGAGAAATACATCTGCCAGAAGTGTTTCATGTCATATATTTTGCCAACAGCACTGGGCAAGGAGGTGAAATAGACCTTGTAAAGAACTAAAAGCAAATGGTGAATCTGTGCACTAGGGAAGAAGAATTTTACTATAAATTGTTATCATAGACTCTAAGTAGGGAAAGTAACACAGGATGTATCTCCCTATTGTGAGGCTGCTGCAAATGATAGAACAGTAGGATGCAAGGGAAAGAACAGAAGCAACAGTTCAGGATTAAATAAGGAGTCAAAACCAACTAAAAAGAGGGAGCAGATCATAAGAAGAATCTGAGTTGGTGCTGAGTTTGTCACGGCCTCTTACTCACCTTTGGGCTTTTAAACTGGAGTGTATATGACTAGCCCTGCAGATCTGACAGAGCTAATAATGAGCTTCTCTTTGACTCACCTTTGCATCATCCTAAAAATTGTGAGGGATATTGACAGACATTCTTTGTTTCGGATATTATGAGCAGCATGGTATAATAGAAAGAGCCAGCTTTAGAATCAGGAAGAGACTCAAAGCCAGTCTCTGACTCAAGGTGGCTATGTGATCCTGGGCTAATCACCTCTCAGTGCCTCAAATCAGACAGTATGTGGTTTAAAAAAAAAGTAGCAAATCTGCATCTATACAGGGTGTTTCCTTTTCAGAAGACCTCTATTCCAGTGAAAGTAGATTGAGGGAGAATTTTTTTACTGGGAGATTTTTAGACTAATGGAATTATAATTAGAGACAAATGTAAATATAAATTAAACTGTCAAATATTTAATTTTAAAATGTTAATATTTAATGTCCTAATAGCAATGCTAAGTAACAATAATTGTCCACCTTAGGGAAAAAAATCTTATTTTTGTGCCTCAGAGTCTTCATCTGTCAAAAAAAAGAGGGTGGGTGGGAAATTTGACTAGTCTTCAAGGGCTTTTCAAGGTTTAATATTCTGTAGGATTAGTTATACCTATCATATCTTAGAATATTAGAACGTGAAAGAACCTTAGAGATCATTTAATCCAATCTTCCAATCTCACATTCTCAGGTTAAATAAAATGCCAATGGCTATGCTGCATTAGTGATAGAATTGGAGATTAACCCCATGTTTCTTGACTACATGATTATACCACACTTCTGCCTACAAAATTTAGAATGTTGTGAAGATCAAGGGAACATACACGTGAAAATGCTTTGAATTATTATTGAATATTGATGAGAAAAGTGATTGTGTTTCAAATGCTAAGTACAGTGCCTGGAACATAAAAAAGCACTTTATAAATGTTAGTTGACTGACAGAAAATATTTCCAAAATGTATTCATGCCACGCATGTATAGACATAAAGTCTTTGGGATGTTTCTGTTCCAGCATAATATGTATGGAATAGGAAATATTTCCCATTAGTTATTGGACACATCAACACACAAACTACCTCAGTTTGGAAATTTTTCACTTCCAAGATGCCTGAATTTCATGAATCAGGGAGAGGGGAGAAACTTTATAGTTTGGAAATTATTTTGCTTATATGTTCAATATACCATTTTAGTCAAGTTTTGTTTTTCTTTCAAGGAAAATTATTTTGTTAGAAAATGTCATGATGTATTAGAACACTGTAGTTCTCTTTAATGTTTGTGGCAAAGAATATGTTTCAGTAGGGTACAATGAAGCACAAGTTCCAAGGAAAAGATATAGTTAAAAGTAATTGATTGTCATAGAATCTTAGGATTGCAAATGATAACCTTATAGGTTATATCATCTATTCTCCTGCACTCGGTTTAGGAATCCCTTTTCTGAGAATTCTACCTAATTCAACTTCAGGAAACATGTATTAATTGCTACTTTAGGAGTTGTAGAGAAGATATAGAGATTATGTTTTAAGTGCTTCCCCTCACTGAAGTTGAAATCTAATAATTAGTGAGAGTGTCTAATTAGATTGATTCATTAAAAAAAGTTTAATCATTCCTTAATAACATGTAATAAAGATTAACTAACATGGTAAAAGACAATGTCAGTGAAATAATCAAATATGTAGACACATATCTAGTAGAAATATGAATAATTAGTTAATAAATGAGTAAATGGAAAAAAAATTAAGAACTTTGTGTGTGCAGAAAAATGTATTCTCTTTAGTGTAATTTCCATTAATAAAACCATACCAGTTTCTGATATTGAACTATTTGACAAAGTCAAGGACTTTGCCACTGTTTTTTTTTCTGTTTTTTTTGTTTTTTGTTGTTGTTGTTGTTGTTGTTGTTTGTTTTAGTTTTTCTTCCTGGGATTTCAGGAACTATAGCTGCTGAGGAAGTGGTAGCTACAGGACCTAAAGAGGCCCTGGCCTGGTCATGTATGCACAGGGTTGGGACAATAGGTGCCAAGGAGGGCTGGAAGCAAGGTCTATGGTATGGGAAGCTGAGATAAATTGTGAAGCTGTTTCTGAGCATACCTATTTATCAGTGGCAGTTAGTGGCTATAGAAGTTTGAATGGCAAATTTCTTCTCCAAAGGGGCTGTTCCCTTAGATGAATGTTTATGGAGCCAGGCTGGAAATAAGACTCATGTTCTTAGGGATACCAGGTACCAGGTTGTACTAGATTCAAATACTTTGACCCTTGGCTGTGTAAGAAGTCAATTAAACACTTTCAGCTTCAGGTTTGGGGCCCTTTGCTAGGACTTCAGTTGTAATTAAAATAGTCTTTATTTTTTAAGTATTTTGTATATATCTATACATGTACATGTTATCCCCCTGGATAGTAACTTCCTTAAGAGCAACTTATGTTTTATTTTTATTTTTGTATTCTCATCACCTAATATAGTGAATGTCTTTACATAGTAGATGCTTAATAAATGCATGTTGATCATCTCTTTATTATTGTTAAAGAGACGTGATTAAAATTATATAAATGAATGAATGAATGAACTAAAGAGTGAATGAGAATGAATGACTAAAGTATTATATATACATATCTAATATGTTACACTAATGTATATTATGCACATAGTATACTATATGGTATACATTCTCTATATGTATATATGTTCATGTATGTGTGTATATATGTATTTATGCATATGTCTGTGTGTGGGCGCATGTGTGTATTTCAAAGAACTGTTCTAAGTCCTGGAGTCCTGGAGATACAAATAGAAGTAACACAGTTTCTGCCCTCATGGAGTTCACATGCTAATGGAAATTAGATTAAATTAAATTAGATCTCATAGATATGCAATTCCATATTTGATCCTCTGATCCTTTGTTCTTGTTGGGATTTTAACTTTCTCACTAGCCTATAAGAAAGACATGAAAATGGACTTTTAGTCCATGTTTTGTTTTAAACTAGTTTCTCTGTATCATTAGAAGAACACTGGATATAGAATCATGAGGACCATGCTCCTGTATGGGCACCAGTATTTGTTATCTATGATTTTGGGCAAAATACACCTAATCTCTCTATGCCTCACTTTCCTCATCTGTAGAATGAGGTAGTTAGACTAGATGATTTCTAAGTTTTCTTCCAACTAGACATCCTATGATATTACTGTTCTTTTTTCAAAACTCTTAACATAAATTAACTCTTGGTCATACTGATGCTTCACACATTTGCTTACTCATAAGCATACCAGAATCAAATCTTTTCCACAAATAAGTTTGTAAGCTCTGCTCTTTCTGCTGACATTTTCATATACAGCTATCCTATAGCAGATGGCTGACAAAACTAATCAAGAGATTTTGAATAAATCAACAAAAATCTTTGGCCAAAATCTGTAGTTATTGAAAAAAAAAAGAAAAAAGGACAGAACCATATGTCCCAGTATACTGAATACCATTCTGATGGGATTCTTGCACAACACTTAATCATCTTGTTCCATATTACTGTATAATCCTTCACTGTGTCAGCAACTCTGTACCTAACACTGCTAAATGCAACTTTCAATGAACTACTTCCCAATTGTGGTTTAATTTGGGCCCAGAATTAAGGAGCAGAAAGAAGGTTTCATTCTTGCTTTGGCATTGGTTTTACATTTGTGAACTGTAACATATATTTTTTGCCATAGATATTAAAAACAATATGTTGCTATTAGTTTGAAAAAGATATGCTTTAGGCTAGATTCTAACATAAGATGAACCACACATGATTAGAGTTCTGTCAAAACACATGGTGTTATCCTGGTTATGAGGTTTCAGCCTCTAGGACATATTTGCAGTGAGAGAACATGGTATATATACATTAAGCAATACCTTAAATGAATTTGACTTGCTGAGAAAAGACTTAAATGCAGTTAAAATGATATGTCGATGATTATAACTTAATTTGCATGTGTAACTATGTAATTCTAATTTGCAATGACAGTAAAGGGGGAAATAAAAAAATGGTTATTATTTTCAGCAGATTGCATTTGATCTTTTATGGCATCCCAAATCAATTAAATATGAAACCTGTAATAATTTGGAAAATGGTAGTACTATTTTCTACCACATCATTTTTTTTAAACTTCAAGGTAATGTAACTAAATACCCTTAAGTAAAGGTCAACCACAAAGCAAATACACATTAATAAACAGCATATCACAGAAGAAAGAACCCTGACTCTATACTCAGAAGACCTAGGTTGACAGTGTCATGTAGTAAAAAGCACATAGACTAAAGGGCCAGAGAAACTGGCTTCAAATCTTGCCTCTGATGTTTACTGCTAATGGGACTTTTGGCAAACCACATAACCTCTCTGGGCCTTAGTGTCCTCATCTGTAAAATGAGGGTGTTGAACTAGATGACCTCTGAGATATCTTTTAATTCTAGAACTATGATTTTATAATGTCTAGTTAAAGTAGATGAGTGGTGAGGTTAGGGAAAAAAGTTTAAGTATTCTATATTAACTTACATGAGAGTGTAGTAGATAAAGGTCAAATACTAGAATTAACCAAAATCAATTTGGTTCAAATATTGCCTCTGACACACACTGCCTTTGTGATTGGCAACTCTCTAAGAGTGTAAGTGATAGATAAGTTGCCCTACTGTAGCAGAGTAGCAATTCCTATCAGAATTTCCCCACAATTGTTTAAATCACAAGTTAAGGGCTCTCTGATCCCTACACCCATTTCTGCTCCAAGAAGTGGGACTTTATGAAGAAACATATACTCAACATAGAATTCAAACTATAGGCTTGTCCCACTATGTAACCCAAAAGATTTCTAGAAATCTTTATTGCACAATGGAAAGACTTCTGGAGTAAGAATGGACCAGGATTCTTATTACTTGTGTGAATTTGAGCAAGTAGCTTGATATCACTAGGCTTTAATTCTTCATTTGCAAATTGAGGGAGTTGAACTAGACACATTTTCAGGTCCTTTATAGTTTCAAATTTATGAGCCTATACACTAAATTATCAAACATGAGTAGATTGCATTTTTACAGAGCAGAAAAAATGTTAGAGTTGTGGGGTTTATGTTATATACTAAGGATTCAGTGTAATAAATTAAAATAAATAAATGAACAAAAGAATGAATGAAAAAAACTGAATGAAAAAAAACCAAAATATGTGAATATCTCATCACTGATTTGGCTACAGTGTAATGACTTTTTAAATCACAGTATCTCTATAAGATTGTTGACCAAATTATATAGAGGTTATCTTCTATAGTGACTTGAGGGAGTGCCCATACTGATAAAATCCTAGATCCTGAAAGCATTGGATTGCCCATAAGGCATATTCTGGTTAACAAAGCATATTCCTTATAATAGCCTTGGAGGACAGATAGTGCAAACATTACAATACCTAATTTACAGATAAGGTACCTGAAACTCAGATGAAGTCATTTAACCACAACTATGCTGTTTAGAAAGATAAGGCCAGGACTTACAATAAGATTCTCTGAATTCAAGACTGCTTTTCTTTCCTTGCTCCTACACTGTTTCACCTTCAGTGTGAAATATAAAACAGAAATTCAAGAGTGATAAACTTCACTAATAATTGAAAGTAGTAAAATAATAATTCACAGACTATAAATAGGCATAAAACACTTTACATATTGATTATATACTGGGCCCCAATGTGCTATAAATTGTATGTACAGCACATAAAAACATAACTATCTACTCCACCATAAATTTGACATAAAACTAATTCGCTGGCTAGGATAAACATTAATTAAGCACTCAGTTTAACAAACAGTTTAATTTGTCTTATGAGAATTTGGATAGGCTTTGATAGGATAACATAGGTAGTCCAAGAAACCTAAAATAAAGCTTTACTTAATTGATGCCTTTTTTCTCTTTCAGTAAATTTCTCAACAGCATGAAGAGATACTTAATATACTTTCTCTATAAAACACCGACTCTCTTCTAAGGTAGGATGTGCTCAATAAATTGTTTATGTTTTTGTTTGTTTTTGTTGTTGATCAGATGTTGGAATTTCTCTCTCAGAAACATATCTTTACCAGAAAATGTCCAAGCCAGAATTTCTATTTTTCATCCTCTGTTACTGATTCAGTTCATTTAGATTCTATTTAATCTCTGATTAAGTTTGGGCCATGAGGAAATAATAAGTGTCAGCTGTCAGAACAAATTATGTTTCATTGGAAAGTCATAAAACAATTATGAGGTCATTAGGGCCTTTTTAAAAGGAGCTTTGAAAAATTGCTTATTGATTTCTAAGTTAAGCATGAAATCACCTACATGTACTGTTTGTCCCATATTGGCTAGAACCACTCAATACTGGGCTTAGGGGGAAGGGAGGAGAGGAAGAGGTTAGTGAAATTTCAGAAACCCTCCTGTACCAATGTAAATGAACATCTTCTTTCAAACTTAGAGACTTGAGTGGGTACAGAGAAGTTAAGTAACTTGCCCAGACTCACAGAGCCAGCATGTATCAGACTTGAGACTTGAACTTGAGTGTTCCTGACTCAAAGGTCTATTTGCTCTCAGTGACATCACACTCCCTTTCATGATCATTGAGGGATAACTATTAAACAAGCATCCTAAAAGAGAAAAGTGTTGATCTATGAAGTAGTGAATAGTAGATATTGCTTGTTTTATTCATTATCAGCAAGTTAAATTTCTTACAACTCCCATTTTACAGCCATTTCACAGTGAGGCAGCATGGAGAATTAATTACCAGACCTGCAGTCAGGAAGGAGTGGATTCAAATGTCACATCTGGCAATTTCTAGTTATAGGGCCATAGGGAAATCACTTAGCCTTTCTGAACTTCATCTTCCTCAGCTAATAAAATGGGGATAATTAGAGCTATAGAATGTATCTCATACAGTTGTTTTGAGGTCCAAATGATATAATATTGGTACATAAGGCCCTTGGTAAACTTATAGTTCCATTGATATGTCAGCTGTTGTAAAGCGGGATCAATGAGGAAAGTTCATGGTTCTATTTAATACTAGATTTCGGAAGTCAAGCATATGTCTTACTTAAACTTAATTTGTTATTGTTTAAGAAATCACTTATCAAAAAGCATGTCTATTAATCTACTTATCTACTAAGCACACATGTGGGGTTCAGGAGTAGCAGTACTAGAAACCTAGCCCCTCAAAGTTATCTATGGGGATTCATCTTGTCAGTGGGAGTTCTAGATGGGAAAGGGGCCCTAGAAGGGAAGTTACATTGTGGTAGCTTTTTACGTGAAAACTTTTGGGTCATTGACATTTGCAAGGAGCAACTGGAGCACACCATCAGTAATGCTAAAAGGATGATGATAGAGTCAAAATATTATCAAGTCTTCCTGTAGCTCTTGATCAGCAGTAATATACTATACAGGTGTGTGCTGGAGCCAGCTCTAACTGGTTTTCAAGCTGATTGCAAAATATCCAATACACTTAGACTCAGAAACCATCAATCACTATGAAAATAGGCTTGATGTTTTATTTTATTCATTGTCTGGATTCAAGAAGGTGTTTATGATGCAGATTAAACTTAAAATGCTGTGTGTATTCATCTCTCCCACTCCCCTCTCCAAAATCCAGTTGTTAAACACTTAATAGCTTACTACTGTATTTCTCTATAACAATTTATCCATTTCTTGATCTAAGCAAGAATACTACAGAAGTGTCAGGGCATGAAGTCTTCACCAGAATGGGAGTCTGGTGACTGTAGGATAATGACAACCATGACAACAATAATGATGATAATAATAATAACAATAACAATAACTAGCATTTATATACTTTAAGGTTTTCAAAAATTTATATCCAATTTCATTTAAGCCTCACAATACTCTTGAAATTAAACTATTGCTGTAAAGAAGTAAGTTTTGCAAGAGGCAGCTTGGTATGAGAAACAGTATGGTACAGTGTAAAGAGTGCTGGACTTCGGGTCAGGAGAGAGAGTTTCAAAATATTCCTCTGATTCTTTAAGATTGTATGATGAATGAGCCAGTTAACCTTCAGCAGGCCTCAGTTTCCTTGTCTGAAAATGAGACTAATGATAGCTACAGTATTAGCTATATCAGACCAGTTCTGAAGATAGGAGATAATGTAAATAAAGTGCTTTGCATACCCTAACTATTAAATAAATGTCATGCATTATTATTCTCAATCATGAAAAAGACTTCGTGTTAAAATGAGTTTATATTCCAAAATATGACCTTCATCATGGAAAAGCTCTTTTTGGTTACACCTCAGTGATTGCATTTCACATAATGAGGTTCCAATTCAATTCATTATATTATTAAACACCTATAATAATCCAGGCATTGTCATTGGGACACAAAAAAAATGAAAAAAAATTTCTATTCTCGAAGGGCTAACAGTCTGCTATGAGGATACTTTTATACAGAAAGTAGATAGTTGGCTCGGTGGATAGAGCACTGGGCCTGGTCAAGAAGACCTAAGTTCAAATATGGCCTCAGACAGACTGTGTGACCCCAGGCAAGTTACTTAACTGCTGTATGCCTTAATCCACTGGAGAAGAAAATGGCATACTGCTCCAGTATCCTTGCCAAGAAAATCCCATGGACAGAATGGTCCACGGGGTAATGTATAGTCAGACATGACTGAATCAACTGAACAATAACAACAAATTATCTGTATACAGTTAGATCGTGCAGTGGATACAGTACTGTGCCTGTAGCTAGGAAGAACTGAGTTCAAATATGACCTCAGATACTTATAAGCTGTGTGACACAAGGCAGGTCACTTAACCTCTGTTTCACTCAGTTTCCCCATCAGTAAAAAGGGAATATTAGTAGCACTTACCTCCCAGGATTGTTTTGAGGATTAAATAAGTTAATAATTGTAAATCACTTAGCACAGTCCCTTGCATGTAATAAGTGCTATATAAATGTTAGGTGATGGCAATAATGATTTAGGTAAAGTCAAGCTAAGCAAAAAGTAATATGAGTATTTGCTGTGGGAATCAAAAAGGATTTCTTTTAGGAGATAACACTTGAGGTGATCCTTGAAGACAGCTAGGAGGCAGAGACTTGCAGGAATGTAGGACAACTGCGTAAAGGCAAGGAGATGATACAGACTATTCTGCACTGGGACATCAGGTAGTTTGGCCATAGTCTAAAGTATGTGAGGAAGAGTGATGTATGTGTGACCAGTCCAGAAAGAGACTTTGGAGACAGACTATGAAGTCCTTTCAATGTCTAATTGAGAATAAAACAAAAGAAATGTAAGGAGCAAGAAAAATAATATCTTCCTTATAATCACTATTTTATTTCTTTTAGACCACAGATACCTGGACTAGTTCTCATTTTGTGCAGATGCAATACTTTTAGTAGAAAGAGGGAAAAAAGAAGAAAATTAAATCAGTTTTAATAAGCCATGCCCATTTAAATCAGATCATCTGGCTTGCTGTGACTCTTCAGATCTTGCCTGCTGTGAGTCAATCAAATTTCTACATTTAGCTTAAAATAAAATCTAATCAAGTTACAACTGAATCTTTTTTATGCTGCAAATGTAATAAACACTTTTACTTAATGAAAAGGAATATATTATGTAATTCAACTAAGTCCTAATAAGAAAAGTATGGGAAAATTCCTTTCAAAAGTCTTCCAAAGGATCTTGATTTGAACTTTCTATGTATATAGAAATATTTTTGTGTTTGATTTTGACACAAAGTAGAGTGAGTATGAATTAAAATAGGAAATACATATTTCCTACTTAGCCCTCCTTCCCCCTCCCCACACAAAACAAATAGTGCACTGTATAACCCAATTGTAATAGTAAAGTCATCTGAACTAGGCTACAGCATGCCAGGGCTCATGCACTCTGAGGGTTGTGGATAGTTTTCCTATTACTTTAATGCACACAGATGAATGACCTCAGCAACATGGCTTCCAATTCAGCCTCAGTATGCTAGAGAACTGGTGGAGTACAATCTTTAATAGTAGCTGGGTTCTATAATACAAAGTTAACTTTTCCTATTTTAATCCATTCTCTTATCTTGTGCCCAAAGTATTGAATGAACATTGCCACTTCTGCCTGATAAAGCTATAAGCCACCTTCTCTGATATTTCAGATGAGATATGGCAAATATTAATACTATAGCATAATTCTAGTGTATACCTTATCATACTACTTTAGATGAAAGGGCCAAAGGATTTGGATGAACTTTATAAACAGGTAAATAGTCCTCCCTTGTTAGACCTCTCTTCATTCTGAACAAATGAATTTGAATTCCAAGTACTCAACATCTCCTACCTTTTTGTGAGTAATTTGGTTTTTGTTCTCAAAAGGTAACTATTCCATTTCATTTGTAAATATTTTTCAAATGAACATGGAATTGGACTTTGAGAAAGCTTGAAATTATACAATTGAATAATCATGCATGTTCTAGTTCATTTCTATAATAATAGTCATTATCATCCCCTCTTACATGGCAGGTTAGGAACATGCATGTGTTTGTGTGTGTTCACATATGGTTTAATACAATGCACAAGTCCCTCTTAATGGGATAGAGGAGGAGAGTCACTATTGGATTGGCAATGTCATGGTGGTAAAAATAAATATTTGAGAACACATCCTCATTTTAAAACAGGCACACCAGCGGACCAATTTGATAGAAGTATCAGGTTTTTGTGTTCTTGTTTGGGGTCTATTTTGAGACGTTATGAAAAACAGCTGCTTAGGAAATGGATATAACACAGAAGAAAATGATTATAGAATGATGTCAGCTAGGAAGAAGCTGTTGAGCCTCTAAACTGACAAAATTAAGACAAAATAAGACAAATTTCTAGTGTGCATTTCTCTTTTGTTCTTACTTTAAGGACACAAGAAAACAATAATGTGAAAAAATCAAAGAATGAACACATCCTACCTACATTCATTTGTTCTAAAACCTATCAATCTTGAGACCTAATTTTAACAGAAATAATGTTCATATAACAGAGCTACAAAAAACAAAACTAGAAAAGCATAGTTGATGGGAAAGCATGGACACATACATGCACATCTACACACACATTGGAGTGTCCTCTTTATTCAAGTAGGGACAGTTAGGTCACATAGGGGATAGAGTGCCAGGTCTGGAGTCAGAAGATTTATCTTCCTGAGTTCGAATCCATCCTCAGATACTTACTAACTATGTGATCCTGGGCAAATGACTGAACCCTGTTTGCCTTAGTTTCCTCATCTATAAAGTGAGCTGGTAAAAGAAATGGCAAGCCATTCTAGTCTTTTTCCAAGAAAACCCCACATGGCTCATGAACAGTGCAAGATGATTGATAAATGACTGAAAAACAACATTGTCTAAGTATTAACCCCTGGAATTATTGGAATGAATTTTATTTTGACCCAGACCTGTGATTTCACTGTCACAGGGAACTCCTTGTAGTGGAACTATCCTATATTAATGGAGATAAGCAACTCTTCTTCAACATATAGTTTTACAGCGTGGTTTAAGGGCATTTGGTACTTAAGTGAGTTACTCAGGCTTACATAGTATGTGTCAGAGGTGGTTGTTCAGCTCAGGTATTCCTGTCTCTCTGGCTACAACACACTTCTATCATCTTGTAGGGTTTTGTTGTGAAAGAAAATATGTCATAATATGAAAAAAAATCAGTAATGAAGTGACCATTTATAAAATTAGTCCTCACTCAAAGGTTCTTTCCTATTTAAAATAAATATTTATCCCTTCTCATCCCCATGCCATATTGGGGAAAAATTTAAATACAAAACAGAAGAGATTATTTTTTAATTCATCCTAGATATATTAGTCACGTGAGTTTATTACATAGATGTGTGACATAATTAGACATTCACTTTAGCAAAAGCATCTTGGCAATTGAATAGAGAACGGCTTGAAGTAGAGAGAGGCATAATATTGACTCTTTTGATAGAGTGACCATCTAGGAAACCATTGCAATATTACAGCCAAGAGATGATAGGGCCCTGAACTAGAATAATTGTTACAGGAGTAGATAGGTAGGGTTGAAAGGGAGAGATGTTGTAGGAGTAGAAAAAGCAATATTTAAAAACTACTTGGATATATAGCTTTTGAGAATATAAAAACTTAAACGTGAAACCAAGTTTGTGAACCTGTGTGAATACAAGTATGACATTGCCCTCAATAGTACTAAGGAAGTTCAGAAGAGGAATGGGTACAGGGAGGGGATATTATGTTTTGGATATGTTGGGGTGTCTTTGGGGTATCCAGTTTGAAATGCCAAATAATCAGTTAAAGATGTGATACTGAAGCTTAGGATGAGAAACAAGTAGTGGATATACAGATGTAGAAGTAATTGAAATAGAGATGGTAATTGGAATTGAACTCAGGGAGGATAAAAAGATCAAAGTGAGAGCTTTGTAGAGAGAAAAAAGAAAGAAATCCAGGACATAAGCTTTGAGGGTATACCATAGTTAATAACTTGGCAAAGTTGTTGAATGAGCAAAGGAAATTGAAGAGAAGTTAGTTAGGAAAGAGAACAAGGAGACAGTAGTATCATGAAAACTCAGGGGCTAAAAAAGCATCTAGGAACAGAGGAAAATCAACAATAGCAAATGCTACAGAGAGGTCAAGAATGATGAGTAATAAGAAGAAACTGTTAGATTTAGTTGTTAAGAGAACAGTTTCAGTTGAACAGTAAATTGAGAAGGCAGATTACAAGGGGATTAGTAGAGAGTGAGAAGAAATAGAAGTACCAAATGTGGCCAATTTTTAATTGGAGTTTTGATTAAGAAATGGAGTAAAGACATAGCACAATGCAAGGTCATTATTAAGCAAGGCTATAAAATTAAGGTGGTGGTGGTGGTGGTTGTTCTAATAATGATGGAGATGAGATTGTATGCAACAGGGAAGGAATGAGAGAGAGAGAGAGAGAGAGAGAGTCAGTTGTTAGGTGGTGGGAGCATAGGTTGAGATGAAGATGAGCCATGTTTAGAAGTAATAAAAGTTCAGAGAAAGAAAGAGTGATAGAAACTTATGATTAGATAAAGGGATTTCATAGCTCTTGATCATGGAGATGGAATATTTGTGGTTTATGGCAAGATTAAAAGCATCATCATTTCCATGTACAGTTCAGTACAATGGAAGAGTAGGATATATTTGTTGAGTAGGCTGAGGAATTGGAAAGTTAAAGCATTTTCAGGAACATCAACATGCATTTTGAAGACTCCTAGTATTAATAAAGTAAGATAGTGAGCATTTATTCAGTCCTTAAACATTTATTAAGTACCTACTATGTGCTAGGCACTGTGTAAGCATTGGGGATACAAAAAGAGGAAAAAGACAGTCTCTGCCCTCAAGGAGCTCACAATTTAACAGAGGAGACAACAGACAAACAAATATGTAAAAATTATATATATATATATATATATGTAAAATAGAAAATAATTAAAAGAGGGAAGGGACTAGAATTAAAAGAAGTTGGGAGATTCTTCTTGTAGAAGATGAGAGTTTAGTTGTTACTTGAAGGAAGCCAGGAAAGCCAGTAGGCAGAGATGAGGATGAAGCATTCTGAGAATGGAGGACAGCAGGCAAAAATGTCTGGAAAGGAAAGATGGAGAGTTTTATTCCAGGAATATCTCAGAGTCCAGATCCTGGTGGTTGTTATATTCTGACCCCCAAGACATTCCTCTTCAGTGCTTAATGAGTTTAATATATGACTCACAATCTCCCTTTAAACCCCAACACCTGCCCTCTTTATTTCCTCTTCCAGTTTTGCTTTTGATTCTATGGAACGTTGCATCATGTTTCAACTGTGCTCTCAACTTCAATTAACTTCTGAGGTTATTCTCACCTTGATCATCCCTTGCCAGGTCAGCTCAAACAAACAAACGAATGAATGAATAAACAAATAAATAAATAAATAAATATCAAACTGAGGCTCAGGGCTTCTGGCCAAAACAGAAACAATTGCCATTTACACTCACTCTGAGTCATCAAAACCCAAACTATGACCAAGGGAGACTTGGGCTCGGACCTATTATTGACTTTGATCAATAAGTGAGAGCCAGAGTAATTTGGGTTTAAGTCTATTAGCTCCATTAAATCCCAATGGGCTTTATCAAAACCTGGTTTCCAGAATGATAAAGGAAGGCCTAGGTTTAGTTTTCAGGAGAGGGAAGAAGTGGTTAGGTTTCTTTGAGAAACAGAATATTGAAGAGACTTGAAAATAATTCTAAATAAAGGGAAGTTTGCTCATTTTAAAATTAGAATTTTGGAAGTCACTGTGGAGACAGGGGAGGACTGTCTCTATTGGGATTCTAGGGAGGTAGGCTTGAGGTAGTTTGCTGTCTCTGTATGGGTCTGTGTGCATTTGTAGTAGCCTAGTATTCTGGATATTGGGGGCATGCATGCATTCAATTCAAGAACAAAAACAATGGTCTTAAGCTAGTGGTGACTTTTTTCTGGTGATTACCACTATTTATTATAAAATATTGGTCCCCATTTAAGTGAATTCATGTTAGTGCCTTCTTCTCTTTGAGTTTCCATTATTCTTAGATAACTAGTACTTCCAATACTGTTTTAAAAGTCAAATGAGGCCACTTCACAGATCTAGAAAAAACACGTCACTACATAAATAATTAGCTTGCTGCCCAGGACAGTTCAATCTAGGTCATTGCATTTTGTATAGGTGAAAATACACAACAATTTTTTCTATATTCTTGCCATTAAAGCCCATTTTAAAGTGATTTTGTCAGAAACGTGGCAGGAGGGGAAGTTTTCTAATGAGTGATACCATTCTACATTGCAGTGGTTTTAAAAATATGAAAAGATAAGCCTCTGTTATGATTAGTTTAATGCTAAAAATCATAGAGAGATGAATGAAAGTATTTATGAGTTCATGAATTTTGAGCTGGTTTTATTAGAATCAGTACTCATAAGAAATTTCATGATCAATTGGCATATGTATGAAAATGGCAAGTTATAAGAGGTATTTTTTTGTTAGCTATGAAATGAAATGGGTTTTAGTAAATTGCAATCAATGTCATAAATTGGCTACTTGTATCAAGAATATCTGATCTGAAGAGAAGTTCAATGACATATGGATATTGGTGAATATGTAGGTCTCAGACTCCAGGAATCATGAGTGGGAAGAGACCTCATAAGCCATCTAGACCCTTGTCCTGACAGTTGGTATCTAGCTGCTGAAGACCTCTAGTTAAAGGAAATACAATACTCCTTAGCAAGTCTTTCCTATTATTGTACAATTTTAATCCTTGGAGTTTTGTCTTTATAACATTCATTCATAGCATAACATATACCATATAACATTCATAACATAACATATAAGGAGCCTTTTCAAATATCTATCAATCTATATCGATCTATCTACCTATCTATCCTATCTCTATGTCATTAGTGATTCATACAACAACAAATCTTTTGGAATGATAACATGATTTCAATCTATACTATTCAAAGCTTATATAAAATATAACCAGTCCAACCTTAATTGAAGTATGCAATAATAATTTTTATTCATTGCCGTAATATTATAATAATAAACAGTCTTCTGAAATATTTTTCAACATCTGACTTAAAATAATTTGAAAACCAATCTTAAAACTCAGATTTGGTTATCCATGATTTCTTATTTGGCTGCCTAAGAACTGATCAACAAGGGTTGCAGCCTCTCAGAGTGACAGGATTTTGAAACTGATAGACAGTTTTTTTTGTCTGGTTTTTTAGTTTTTCTCTACTTAGTCAAGTAGTGCTAGTTCACAAGTCCCATACTTTTCTAGTTCCTCTCTATTCTCTGTATTAGTGATGGAATCAAAACTTCTGAGGTAATCACTCTGGCCTCTCCCTTCTAAACAGTTTCGGCCACTGCCTTACAGAGTTTGCCACTCTCTACCCATTCCATTATAACTCACTTCTAGAAAATATAACTTCCTGCAGGTAATATAATACATTGCCCCAATCTAACATTCTCCCCACCCCTTCAATTTTGCAACCACCATTGACATATTCCCCACCACTACCCACCACCCTCTTCACATTTCTTCCCCATTTGCCTCAAAATCTCCTCCCTGGTTTTATGTCCTTCTCATTACCCTAGGTACCAGTTGTCTCCAGGAGCTCTGATGCACATCTTTTTTCCTAGATAGGAAGAGTGATTTCTCCTTTCCCCTCTTTTCAATCCCTCCCCCACTTCCTCACTCACTCCCCTGTAGGTTCTCTGCTTCCTAAGAACACAGGAGTGGCCTTTCCTTCATGTTAGCCTTTGTCTTGACCACAGCATACCACATATTTCTTTCTATCTTGTTCCTCCCTTCCCCCTACCATTAACCTTCCCATTTTGTAAATCAGTCAAATTATACACACACACACACACACATATAAAGATATATATGTATATGTATATATATATATATAAACACATATACATGCACACATATGTGTGAGTGTGTGTATCTCTGTATATATGTATATTAATTCACCTGGAAATGGAATACCTCAAGACTCAGAGTATAATGCCCCAGACCCTTCTCTTCACCATCACCTCCATTTGACTTCTGCCTTTATCCCTGTCTCTTTATATATATATTTAGAAAGAAGTCCCTTAATAATCTCTCTCTTAATGGTCTTTCTGCTGACACTGTTGCTGCCTGAATGATGTTGAATTCCTTCACCCTTCCTCTATTTCTGATGTCTGATGTGTTAAAAAAAAAATAGTTACTATTCTCTTTCTAAGAGTGTTTCTAATACCTCTTTATTGTTGAATGTCCATCTTTTTTTTCATCCCATTTATTTTAAAGCCCAGACTAGCAGAGTAGATAGCCTTAGGCTACATCTTTTTTTTTTCTTTCTTAGAAATGCAAGGCCTGGAAGACATCTTTTTTCCAGAATAAGCCTGTTTTATCAACATTAAAATTTTCTTGATCAGTGTATTCATCTTCTTCAGTTATTTTCTTTAAAACATCAGCATATTCTATACTGTAGATTCATGCCCATTCATCGATTAAGGCTCAATGAGAAGAAATGAGGCAGATAAAACCAAGACTTACTAAAACCTTGGCTTGAAAAAGCCAAGGTCCCATACTGCAACCTGAACCATCTCCAGTTGTCCTGATCTATATCTGGCCACCAGACTCAGATGGCTCTAGAGGAGTAAATGAGGCTGGTGACTTGCAGAGCCCTCCTTCACTTAAATCCAATTCACTCACATGTCATGGCTTCATCCCCTTGATGTCATGGTCCTTGTAAAGAATGAAGGACAAACAACAAGTAGAAAAGTAGCTGCCAATTGGGGCAGTTCCAAACTGAAACTGGCCAGTTGGGCAATATGAATTTCTTTTCTTTCTTTCTCTTTCTTTCTTTCTTTCTTTCTTTCTTTCTTTCTTTCTTTCTTTCTTCTTACCTTTCTGTATTTCTTTCTCTCTCTTCCTTTTCCTTCCCTTCCCTTTCCTCTGTCCACATAGGGTATCACACTCTTCCCTTTGGGTGCTCTGCCCAAAAGGAATGTACATTTTATGTTAATCTCTGAAACTTTTTTTAAACCTAAATCACTCTACATCTCATTAATTGACCAACAATAAGTCCCAGACCAAGACCTACCTGGTCATTGTTGGGCCCTAATTGGCTCAGAATGAATGTAAATAGCAATTGTTTCTATTTTGGTCAGAAACCCTGAGGGTCTTCTCTTCCCAGAACAATTTTTTTAATTAAGTAAAGGAGCCATTTTCTGCCTCATTTCTAATTAAGCCTTAATTACTAAATGGGTGTTGCCTCAGTCAAACTGACATCTGTTAAAGACCTTAGCTTAAAAAGGCCAAGGTCCTCCAATCCGTCCTGGGCCATCTCCAGTTGTCCTGATCTGTATCTGGTCACTGGACTCAGATGGCTCTGGAGGAGCAAGTGAAACTGTTGACTTTTCATGGCCCTTCTTCACTTACATTCAATTCACTCGCATGTCATGGCATCGTCTCCTTGATGTTATGGTCATCTTTGAGGACAAAGGACAAATAACGATAACAAGAAGAAGAACAACAAATTCATGCATTCTGACATTTTATCCTATGTTCGAGTTTCTATGATTACATTCATGCAGTTTAATGAATTTAAAGTTTTGTTCTAATGTAAAACACATCTTTTTCTTTTTTTATGTTTGCAGTATTTCCATCTGAAATCTCATTCCTTTTGTTCATTTTGTTAAGTGCTCTTAAAATACACACACACACACACACACAAAACAACTTTTGGTAATATGGAAAGTAGTAGTAATCCATCAAATCCACACATGATGGTAAGTAAGCTGAAACAGATGAGTTGCATGTGTCACATTGATTAAATTTTGGTCCATAATAAATGAAACCTAGTATTTTGTAGTTAAGACTAAAGGAAATCAATGTAAATTATAAAGTGTGCAATTCTACCACCCCAATTAAAATCTTTAGGTAGAGAACAGGTTGGTAATCTTTTCTGAAATATTCTCTTACCTAAAACCAATATTCAATCAAAAGTCTTACCTCACATTAAGTTTGCACTTCCTTAAAACCCTGATGCCCCATTTAAATGAACAAGTCTAGGTATGTCTTTCACTTCCTATACTTGTCAAGTTGATTTTTTTTTAACTGTAGCATTTTAATCTGTGTTTGTCAGTATTAATTTGAATTTTATTAGATTGAAATTAACTCCCACAGAGGAGAAAATGCATTTCTTCTCATCTTTGCAAAGGGGAGAAGGAGGAGGACTATTAGCAATAGACTCAGTTGATACATTGATTAGTTTTTCTAAACTTCTCTTTCTTTTTCTTCCTATCCCTCTGTTTCCTTTCCCTCCTTTTCCTCCTTCATTCCCTTTCTCTATATTACTAAAGTTGACTCCCTCTCAAGAAGTACAGCAAGGATGCCTTTTGAAATTAAGGGAAAATATATGTGTATAATTATTTAATTGTAGAAAGAAAGATTGCAAAAGAATGGTTGGATTTAATTTATACTATCTAAACAAGATCTTTTGGAATCTTGTTTCACTTGTTCAACATGTTAACCATCTTTTACAAGTCATGCCATCCACAAATTTGATAAACATGAAATCCATTTGATAAGTATATTGTTGTAAATAACATTTTTAAGGATCTCTGTGTTTGCTTGAATGGTTAGTTTTGATTGATATATCTCAATCCCTTTATAACTTAGTAGACTTTGAAAATTTCCATATTTGAAAAATTCATTACCATTCAACCATCCTGGCGTTGTGTCAGGATTATTAGATTTCTTAGCCAAGACTTAAAATCTGGCAGACATATGGACCTTTGCCTCCTAAGCTACTGATATAAATATTTATCAGCATAAGGCCCAGGTAACAGTGCCATGGCATTCATTAGAGACATGTTTCCACATTGACATCAGTCTCTTGGTTATTAGTCTTTCTGGCTGGTAATTCAATGTTTCATTCTACCTAACTATAATGTCATCCAGTCTACAACTCTCCATTTTGTTCAAAATAGTTTTTTTTTATCAAATGTATTACTAAAATTCAAGTGGTGTCCCATTTGTCTAACAGACTAAGGACTCTATACATCAAGGAAATGAACATAGTTTGACTTTTTCTTAATGAATTTATGCAGTATTAGAGCAATCAACTTATCTTTGTGTTAGTGCTCACAAACCATTTTTTAAAACATATTTTACTTTAGCATTTTAATCTGTGTTTGTCAGTCTGAAACTGAATTCAAACAAACTGACGCATTGTTTTAATAATTGACCTAATACCCCATTTTCTATTCCTGCACACAGCTCCCATTATCCACAGTCTTCTAAAGATCACTGAGACTACAAAAGCAATAATATTTAAAATTTCATTAATACATTGGGATACAATTTACCTTGGCATGATGACTTGAACTCCTTATAGAAGTTGTGTTTTGCTTGTTTGTTTCTGTGTTAAACTGTGTCCTTATTTATCTTGGTTTCCCTCTTAAGATTCTCCCCTTTTTACTTTTTATTTCCCATTTTCAATGACAGCAAAAACAAAGTGGTTCTTTCTTCTCTCTTTTAACCTTTATTTTCATCACATCTACCACCCTTCCATGAATCAGTTTTATTCCTGCTTTGATTATCCTATAGCCCTCATGATAGATTTCTTTAAAAAAGAATGAAAAGAAACATTTTATTTAATTTGCATTAGCATTCATTTTTAGCTTTGGCTCCTTTAAATTTTAATGTTCTCAGTATTCTTACAGGACAATGAATTCTTTGATAACCTTCAATTAACTGAAGTTGCTCCCATCTTTTGTATGCGTCTTTAACAATGTATTCATTTTCCATGACAGAATAAAGACAAAATAAAAAAGCAAACAATGACAGAAAACTCTACAAAATGCAAATAATTAAATCAACACAATATGGTCACATGATGAACTAATTTAAAAAAATAAAAGTTTGAAAAGACACAAATAAGTGAAGGATACTGTTAGAATCATTTATCATTTCTGGGAAAAATCAGTTTTTATATTGTTTTGGTTCAGTTTTTCCCCTTTAGGTATATTTCCATATTTCTTCATATTCTTTCTTTATACCTCCCTCTGGGCTACAACCCCATCACCTTACTCAGAAGTTTTCATTTTACATTCCCATTGTAGTGACTACTATATTTACAATAGTTTTCAGATTTTTTTATATAAGTACAAAATTTCTCAAAATCTGACTTCATTTAATCAACATCTCTACTCTAACTTTGCATTTAATCACTATATTTGATACTCACTGAAACTAGTAGGATAATTAAATTGGTTTTCTAAACTAAAGTTATTTTTTAAGATATAAAGCTATATCTCATAGAAAATCTATCCAGAGTAATTTTTAAACTTGGAAAAATCCAGAAAATTAGCTGATTACCTATGTCTTTTCCCCATTAATTCCAAAATGGAGAAAAAGTATCAGAATATTAATGAAAATGAAAAGAAAACCAGTAGAGGTCAAGTCTTTCAAAACGTCTCCTGAGAAAAACAGTAAAGAAATAAGCAAGAGATTAGAAGAGTGTATACTATAATGAAAACAGTATAAATTCATTTCTGCAGTACAGTGGCAAATGTGAAAAGTCCAACAAATACCTAAATATATATAATTTTATATCCTATATATAATGATATGTATATACTTAATAATATGTATATATGTGTTGTATATAATATAATGTATGTATGTATACAGAGAGAGAAATTGATATATACTTAAGTAAATCAGGGGGCGGAGTCAAGACGACTGAGTAAAAGCAGTGACTTGCTGGAGTTCTCCCTCAAACCCCTCCAAATACCTGTAAAAAATGGCTCTAAACAAATTCTAAATCAGCAGAACCCACAAGAAGACAAGAGTGAAAGAAATTTCCAGCCCAAGACAATCTGGATGGTGTTTTGCAAGACTACACATATATAACCTGTATTGAGTTGTTTGCCTTCTCAATGAGAGTGGGTGGAGGGAGGAGGGAGAAAATTTGGAACCCAAAGTTTTAAAAACATTTTGAAAAATTGTTTTCACATGCAACTGGGAAATAAGATATACAGGCAATGAGGTATAGAAATCTATCCTGCCCTACAGGAAAATAGAAGGGGAAAAGGATAAGAGAAGGGTAGGGGAGAGATAGAGGGGAGGGCAGATTAGGGGAAAGGGTATTCAGAATCCATGCCATATTTGGGTTGGGGGAGGGATGAGATGGGGAGAAAATTTAGAACTCAAAAAATCTTGCAAAAATGAATGTTGAAAACTAAAAATAAATTAATTAATTAAAAAAACAAAAAAACATACTTAAGTAAATCATCCTATATCACAAACATATATACTATGTTATACATATGCAATACTTTTCATATACTTAAGTGAATCATATATAAAAATGTATATTTTATATATGTGTATACATGTGTATTTTGTACACGTATATATGTGTGTGTGTATGTGTATATGTGTGATGATTCACTTAAGTACATGAAAATTCTTAATTCTTCATTAATGAGGCTGCCTCATTAATCTAAAAACTACACTTCCCTAAAGGACAGAGTAACCTGGATCTGACAATCAGATAGTTTTTCTAAATGCAAACAGGTGAGAAATATTCATAATAAGCAAATAGAAAACAACTGTTGGTTGCAATGTTGTTTTGCAAAGTCATTTTGACTGGCATTATTGACAATCATTTTAGGTCTCAGAACTCATTCAAGTGAATACATTTATTAATCTCATTAATCGTAATATTTTATGGTAGACAATGACATATTGAGTTGGCAATCACATAGGCTATGGCTAAAGGCATTTTTTCTGTACTCTTATTAAGCCTGATTTGAAATAGTAGACAGAATATCTAAGATCATTGCTTTGGGTTTTTCCTTTTTTGGTTTGTTTGTTTTGTTGGATTTTTTTTTGTTGTTGTTTGTTTGTTTGTTTTTACTTTGTTTTAGCTAGGGAATTTGTTTTTCTACTGAAGAAAGGAAGGAAGCAAGGAAGGAAGGGAGAAAGAGGGGGAGCAAAAGAGGGAAAAAAACAGGAAAAAAGGAAAGAAGAAAGGAAGGTAAAAGTGCTCATGTATTCAATGGTTTTAGGAAATTCTTATGCTAATGAACCAAATCATATAAAGTAGTTTTTCATAGTTTGGGAATATTTGTAATCAAACAATTGGATCAGTGACATCAAATAGGTCAGTGACATTATCAATGTGGATATTTCCTCCAATGGCATAGATTTTGAAATTGCTCATACCTCCCTATCATATAAAACTCTTGTCAATATCCTCCCATAACTTTGCCCAAGGAGGTCAATGCAATATGCTGGTAGTATTACTTAATTCCTTTTGACATCAAAAGGATCTCTGTGAAGCACAGAGTTTAACCACCAGGTATCTCTCTCTTGTTACATGAGCAACATAACATTTTAATCATATACTTTTTTTCTGATTATATAATATTCTCATTTCTTCTTCTTAAATTTTTTATTTCTCATGTGGTTCAGCCCACTCATGCCCACCATAAACCTCTCCATTTTATCTGAGTTGTACTAATTTTTAATCATTTTAGTTCTACTGACTATAGTATCATCAATACTAAAAAGTTGAACCTTTGTTTTGAGGAGTCAGAGAAGGGCAAGTAAAGGTCTTTAAACAAACTTCTCTCCCTGCCTGTCTCCCTATTTCCCCCCACCACCCCTGCCTTTCCTTGCCTCCCTTCACCTCCTCTTGCCTTCCTTCCACTTCCCTTCCTTCTAGATATCTCCTAATTCTGGAACTACTAATTTATTTCACTCTCTGTTTATGTATTTATCTCCATATCTATATAGAAAAAATACCACTATAGATTTTTTTCTAATTTCATGACATAATGTAGACACTTGCTATTCTTCATTCATTTGATTTTTCCTGTGTGAGTAAGTCAAAATTTTTTGATTAGATGTACATCTCTTCCAGGAAGACTTGCAACATTTTAGGTCTTGATTTATCAGAATATTATCAACAAACAGAGGCATCTGGAGAATTTCAATATCCACAGAAAATACCCATATCATGTGTATTCAAATACCTCATTTTCAAAATTAAATTCATTACACCTTTGTTCTAAACCCACCCCACTTCCTAATTCCTTAATTTCTGTTAAAGACACCACTATTCTTCCAGTTACTCAAATTATAGACTTTAAAGTCATCTTAACCTTGTTACTTTTACTAACTTCCTATATCCAATCACTTGCCAAGTTTTTAACTCTTTTTACACAATTGAGAGTTACTCTCTTTTCTCTACTTAAATTGCCACCAACTTAGTTCAAGACTTTATTGGCTTTACTTTTGTTGTATTCTCCTAAATGTTCTCCCTGAAACTAACTGCTTTCCTAGCCAGTACGTCTTCCACATGTCTACAGATGTAATATTCTAAAAAGACAGATATGAACTATGTCACTTCTCTGTTCAAGAAGTTCTAGTGGCACTTTTTTTTGCAATTAAAATGAAATGCAGATTCCCTGCTTTAGCTTTTAAAGACTTTACATCATTGTCCACTCTATAATCTCAGAATCATTATTTTCCATTGCTCTTCAGCTATTTACTCTTTGTTCTAGATTAACTTGCCTACTTACTTATTCTTTGACCAGGATGTTCCCATGCCTGGAATTCACTTCCTCTTTGCCTCCCCTAGCTTTCTTTGAGGCTTAATTTAAGTGCCACCTCCTATAAGAAGCTTATCCTTATTTCTCCAGTTGCTTATACCTATCCCACCTCAGAAGAAAAGACTTCATGTTACATATGTATCTACATGTATATATATATATATATAATAGATAAATAGATAGATATAGATATATAGATAGGTATACATGTATATACTTAGTGATATATTTATAGATACATACATATGTTAATAAATATAACAATACATACAAATATTTCATATATCTATTCTATTTATTTGTGTACACTTCCCTTAGAATTTAAGTTAATTTTTTTAGTGAAAAATAATTCATTTTATTTCTTTCTATTCCTTCCTCAGCCACTAGAAAGGGGAAAAGAAAAGAAAAAAATGACCCTGTTAGCAAATACACTTAGTCAAGAAAAAACAAATGCCACTATAAAATAAACCCACATAAATTATCAGCATTTTTATATATTACCAAAAAAGCTCAACAGCAAGAAACAGAAAGAGAAATTCCATTTAAACTTACTGTAGACATTATAAAATATTTAGGAGTCTACCTCCTGAAATAAACTCAAGAACTTATACGAACACAATTACAAAACACTTTTCACACAAATAAATTCAGATCTAAATAATTGGAAAAACATCAGTTGCTCAAGGCCGAGCTAATATAATAAAAATGACAATTCTACCTAAGCTAATTTACTTATTCAGTGCCATACCAATCAAAGTACCAAAAATTATTTTATAGAGTTAGAAAAAATAATAACAAGATTCATTTGGAAGAACAAAAGGTCCAGAATATCAAGGGAACTAATGAAAAGAAGTGCAGGGGAAGGTGGCTGAGCAATTCCAGATCTTAAATTTTATTATAAAGCAGTAATCATCAAAACTGCTTGGTACTGGCTAAGAAATAGAGTGGTGGATCAGTGGAATAGGTTAAGTAAGCAAGACATGGTAGTCAATGACTATAGTAATTTATTATTTAATAAACCCAAAGACCTCAGCTTCTGGGATAAGAACCAACTCTTTGAAAAAAACTGCTGGGAAAACTGGAAAAGAGTATGGCAGAAACTAGGCATTGATCAAAATCTCACACCATATAACAAAATAAAGTCAAAATGGGTTCATGATTTAGATATAAAGGCTGATACTACAAGCAAACTGGGAGAGCGAGGAATAGTTTACCTATCAGAATTATGGAGAACAGAAGAATTCATGACCAAACAGGAGATAGAGAACATTACAAAGAGCAAAGTGGATAACTTTGATTATATTAAATTGAAAAGTTTTTGCACAAACAAAGCCAATGCAACTAAGATTAGAAGGAAGGTAGAAAATTGGGAAAGAATTTTTACAACCATTCTCTCTGATAAGGGCTTCATTTCTAAAATATATAGAGAATTATAAGAATACAAGTCACTCCTCAATTGACAAATGGTCAAAGGATATGAACAGGCAGTTCTCAGATGAAGAAATTAAAGCCATCTATAGTCACATGAAAAAATGCTCTGAATCATTATTGATTAGAGAAATGCAAATCAAAACAACTCTGAGGGACCATATCACACCTGTCAGATTGCCCAACATGATAAAACAGAAAAATGATAAATGTTGGAGAAGATGTGGAAAAATTGGGACACTAATGCCTTGTTGGTGGAGTTGTGAAATGATCCAAACATTTTGGAGAGCAATTTGGAACTATGCCCAAAGGGCTATCAAAATGTGCATACCTTATGACCCAGCAATAGCACTTCTAGGGCTATATTCCAAAGAGATCATACAAATAGGAAAAGGGCCCTTATGTACAAAAATAATTATAGCAGCTCTTTTGTGGTGGCAAAGAATTGGAAATTGATAGGATGCCCATCAATTGGGGAATGGTTGAACAAGTTGTGGTATATGAATGTAATGGAATACTATTGTGCTATAAGAAATGATGAACAGTCTGACTTCAGAAAAACCTGGAAAGACTTAGATGGTCTGATGTTGAGTGAAGTGAGCAGAACCAGGAGAATGTTGTACACAATACCAGCCACATTGTACAATGAATAATATTGATAAACTTAACCCTTCCCAACAATACAAGGATCTAAGACATCTCCAAAGGCCTCATGATGGAAGATGCTATCCACATCCAAAGAAAGAACTATGGAGTTTGAATGTAGATTGAAGCATACTACTTGCTATTTTTTTCTTCTGTTGACTTTTGTTTCCTCTTTCTGGTGGTTCCTCCTATTGATTCTAATTCTTACTTACAACATCACTAATGTGAAAATATGTTTAATAGGAATGTATATGTATAGCCTATATCAGATTGTGCTCCATCTTGGGGAGGGTGGTGGGGACAAAGGGGGAGAAAAATTTTAAACTCAAAAACATATGGAAATGATTGTTGATAGATCAAAATAAATTAATAAAATGAGAAAAAAAAGAAAAACAAATCCCTATAGTCCCTGTGTCTAAAAAATGTATATCTCTTTCTTCATCTTGAAACTATCAACTCTCAGACAGAAGGTAGGTAGTATCATTCATTAATGACTCTCTGTAATTATGGTTGGCCATTGCATTCATCACACATCTTAAGTTATTCAAAGTTCTCTGTCTTTACAATGTGATTATTGCATAAACTACTCTCTTCTTTCTGCTGACTTAACTCCACAACTTTTCCTACAAGTCTTCCCACATTTTTCTGAAATCATTCTTTTTACCATTCCATATAGCAATATAGTATTTTAATAAATTTATGTAATATCACTTGTTTCGCCTGTCTCTAGTTGATGGATGTCCCATTAGAATCTAATCCTTTGCCACAATTCATAGCTCCATAATATATCAAATTGTTAGTTTTCCTGCAGGCACTCCACCATTTATCATTTTCTTTTTTTGTATTATGCCAATTAGGTAGATGCAAGGTAGAATCTCAGAACTGCATTGATTTGTTCTTCCCTAATTATTAGTTATTCAGAGCTTCTTTAAAAATATAACTTTGATGAATTAGATTTCTTCCTTAAAATCTGCCTATTTAACCTTTAATGACTTTACATAAATTATTTTCATCAAATAGAAAGTTCAAATCTAAAATGTAAAGATAGTGATAGAACAAAAATGAGAGTCTAGGACAGAATTTTATATGCATCGGGTAAAATCAACAAACTTAAAAAGTTACAATCATGCTATTACACAAAGCAAAAAAAAATTCACAATATGAATATTAATAAACTAAGAAATTGTATTATGTCGAAGAAACCAGAGACCAAAAAATCAATATTATAATTAAATGTTCAAAATGGATACAAAGTAGATGCCCATCTATTAGGAGATAGCTAAAAATAATATGATACATGAATGTAATGGGGTAATACTGTGTTGTAAGAAATGATGTGTATATTAAAAAAACAGGAACATAGAAAGATTAAAATGACATCATGGAGACTGAAGTAAGCACAGCCAAGAACATGATATACCCTATTAATACAACATTGTAAATGGAAAGAAAAACAATCACAAAACAATCAAATGAACATTGCAAAATTTCAAAGAGTGAGCATGGCTCCAAAGAAGACATAATGGAAGACATTTCTGCCCACTCTCCTTTGAAAAGGTGGGAGATACATGAGTAGGGAATATTGTATATATTTTCTATTTATTGATCAGACTTATTTAAAAAAAAGTTTTCTCTTTACATTTTTTTTGGTTAAAATACATCCTTTGTTACATGGGATGGCTCTTTGGGATGGGAAGGGTGAAGAAAAATGGGAGGCATTTAGATAATATAAAATAAAATGTATCAATAAAATTATTTTAAAAGGAGACATCATCATCATAAATGGAGTAACAATTCTATTTCCCTGCCAACAAGATCAGTGACCTTAAGTAAAGTCATTGAGGAAAATTATTAACAGTCCAACCTAAAACAGAATGTTTGTGAGTTTGTGAGTGATCAAGTGAAATAATGTATATGAATGTGCTTTCTAAATTGTAATTTATTAGAATCATTTAAATTCACAGACTCTTCAATCATAAGGGAACCTCAGAGATCATAGAGGTCAATTTTCTCATTTCCAGATATGGCGGTAGATATATGTAATGGTGAATTGTTTTTCCCTCAGTCTCAAATGTGATAATTGATCTGGGACATGAACCCAGTTCTTCTTACTCCAATTCTGGCATTCTTTCCAATACATCATGTTTCCACTTCTCTAAAGAAATTGCTTTTTACTAGGTAGTGACTCCTTATTCCTTTATGGATTGATGCCAGCAGAAGCTAAGATGACACATCTAGACAGAAAGTTGGCAGGATCACTGCTATGTAGAAAATGAACTAAGTTGAGCCTACTTTCCCTAAAGAATGAGGTGGTATAGAGGAGGATATGCCCTGAGATATTTTGGATAAATATTCGTTCTTTGTTCATGCTATAATTTTGAATTAAATATGAAGGTTAGATAAAAGAAGATTATTTTTAAAAATAATTTCATTGATTTATATTACCTAAATTTAAGTTTCATTCCCCTTCATTACTCCCATAGATCCATCACATAACAATCAAAGTTAAAAGGAATAAAACCCAGTAAAACTGGCCAGTATCTAAAACAAACAAACAAATCTTACACCATATTCAGTGTTCCAAACCCCTGGGAACACCTGCTCCACCCCTATATACACATTTCTGCAAAGGAGTAGGGGTAATATTTTCTCACATCTCTTCTTTGGGGCAAAGCTTGCTCTTTGAAGTTAAATAATATTCACTTTTTTTCTGGTTGTTGTTCTTTTCATTTACATTCACTACTTCTTTTTTTGGGGGGGATCTGCTTCAACTCTCCAAACCTTCTCCACCATTCCACATCAGTCTTCTCATCCTGAAAGTTCTCACTGATCTGGTTGTCTTTTCTTCTGTTCCCTCAGTTCATTTCAGAACTTCCACTTTAAGGAAAGTGCATTGTTTACTTCTCATCAGGTTCCACACCTGACTTGCTAGACTTTCTTGACCATGTACTTGCATAGGGGATGAAGATTCAAATGAATTTAAAGTGAGGAAATTGAGTAGAATTCATTAAAAATGTTATGCACTTAATTGAGGGCAAAATAATCTGAACTAGAACAAAATACAAATAATCATAATGATGTTAAGGAAGACAAACCTAAAATGCAACAGAATTGGATTTAAAAAAAAAAAAGCTTCAATATTAACTCCTACAGACTAACGAAGGTATGTGTACCTCTTTTCTCAGTAGTAGGTGGGTGACTTCAAGTTCATAATGAAGCTCATGCTATCATTGAGTAGTCAATGTACGTTTGTTTTTATTCACCATACTTTTATGTCACAGGGTCATAATATCATAGATTTGGCATTTGAAGGGAACTATAAGTGGCATTAGATCCAATCCCTTTCTTTACAATTGAGGAAACTAAGCCCCAAAGTGGTTAAATGATTTACTGAGGGTGATATAGTTAGTGAATATCTGGGGGATGATTTCAATCTGTCTAGTTATTTATTTAACCTGTCTTACTTTATTCATTTGCCAAATGAGGCAATTAGATCTTTCTATGTTTCCTTTCACTCCTAAAACAAAACAAAAATCACTCAAACAGAAAAAAAACAGACAAAACATACACACACACACACACACTCACACACTCCCACAATACATAATCACTGGTTTGGAAGGCTAGAGAGATGAGATTTAGGTATACTTTGGCCATTAACTAGAAGAATGGTCTTGGGTAAGTCATTTAATTATCCTTCTATTTATGTATCTGTAAAATGTGCTTACTAGAGTAGATAATATGTAAAAATCCGTCTAGATACAGATAATGTCTATTTGACAGGAGTGGAAGCAAAGTGTCAAAATGGGAAATTTCTAAAAAAGAAAATCAAAACTGATTATTAAGGGCTATAAAAGAGTAATGGAGTATAAAGTTGAAGATACAGAATTCTACCTGAGAACTCATTGAAGACAGAAAACTTCCATTTGCTTTGAGGTGTTGGTAGGAAGCTTTGAGTTACTAGTTAAAGGCATCATGTAAGAAAAGATTGACAGAGGTGGGAGGAGTCTTATGACTAAATGAAACCTTATTCAAGAGCCCATAGTGAAAAATCAACCATTATAGCAAACATAAGTGACAAGCAGGAAGTTTACTGGTAGCAATCCACTATGAAGACTAGTCAAAAGAGTTTCCACCAGGAAAATAAAATAAACACACACACACATACACAACAAACAAACAAAATAAAACAAAGAAATAATTTAACCCCAAAAACAGGGAATTGAGAATTTCATTTCCACTGAGTATTGAATAAAAAGGGAATTCTGCAGTGTATTTAAGAGAATGGACTACATATCTTTTTGTACTATGTTAAGTAACAGCTATCTAAACAAAAAGTACATATTATTCTTCTTCTGAAAGGAGGGTGTAAAAAGGTATCAGTCCTCTTTAGGATATCATAAAATATGTTAGTTTACTTATAAAAACCATTAATGGGGGGAAATCTTCACATTATAAACCCTTGAAAAGAATCATACATCAATGACATCTTTGGAATTGAAGTAAATGTAGAAGAACAAACATCATTCCATCTTTGATCCAAAATAAGTGAAAGGCTAAAAATGAAGAATTTTCAGAACAAGAAAAGCAAAGTATTAATTGCTTTTGAAAAAAATGTTCCAAATCACTAAAAATAATATAAATAAAAGTCAAATGAAATATGTTTTCACCTCTTGCCCAGAAGATGGTGGGAAGAAATGTTAAAATGATAGAAATAATCAGTTTTAGAAGTCTTTTTTTAGGCAGAGAGTACATGTTGTACTTGGTAATTGGAGAGGGTGTGTGTGTGTGTTTGTGTGTGTGTGTGTGTGTGTGTGTGTGTGTTTATACTCAAGGATTTGGGGTTAACTTTTTGAAGTAGAATATGTTCAGATCCGTACTTCACTTAGACTTGAAAAGGCATGGTTTCCTGGAGGTGCTGAGTGTTTAGGGGGGTATGGGAAGAAATTAGACATGCTCAATTGAATATTAATGTCTGTAGAGACAAAGCAGGACTTGTTAAAATAATAAAGGAAGTAATTGCTGGCACAATGCTTACATTCTTTGATTTTAATGCTCTCTTAACAGAGGTGGTGCTATCAAACCAGTGTGGTAGCCCTAACTATGTGGCATTCAGAGAAAATTGTTTTTTAGCTGATGAAACTGAAGTGACTTAATTAACTATATTAAAAACAATCAATTGCATAAGGCCTGGGATAACTGAATCACCAACTTCCTGAAAAATTCCTATTGAATTTTAAAGTATTTTTCTTTTTGTACAATGTACATTAATCTAAACAATTTATCATCAGTATAATTTCTGTTAGCTCTCTAATGTTGGGATTTTTTTTTGGTAAATTTCTCAAATAGCTTTGGCTTTATTAGCAAGTATTCTCATTATATTTGTCAAGTTTTGCTTCATGATTTTCCCAAAAATGCAGTCAATTGAATGAATATAAATCAACCACACATGATTTTATATATATATATACATATTATATATATATACCTTTTTAACATCCATTTTTTAAAAAAAATGAGTTTTCAATTCTCTCCTTTTTAATTACATACTATTGAAAGTACATATAACAGAGTTATAGATTATAGAATTGGAACATTGGAGATAACTTCAGTGGTCATTAAGTACAATCCCTATATAAATCGTGAATCTTGTTCACAACATTCCTGCAAAATGGTCATCCAGCCTCAACAACCACTTTTGTTGATGAAAAACTCACTAAACACTGAATGAGTCCATTTCAATTTTAAACAGCTCTAATTCTGAGAAAATTGTTTCTTTACCTTAAGTCAAAATCTGTCCTCTCTGTAAATTGAGCTTACCAATCCCTGTTCTGTGCTCCAAGGGCCAAGTCAAGTATTGAAGACAATTATCATGTCTCCTTTAAGCCCTTTCTTTCTCAGGCTAAACATCTGTAATCCTATCAAATTCTTTGATTCAAGGAAATTTCACTGGAGCTAGAATCAAAAGATTTAAGTTTGAAACTTGTTTTTGCTGTGTTTGAACAAAATATGTTACATGCCCAAAAACTGAAAGTGTCCATATATTTCATTTGCATTTCAATATAAACTCTTCAGCATATACCAAATTTCCAACAATGTCTAATTAATCTCAGTATGACAATTATCCATGTAGACTTGTAAATTCTTCAAGAAACATCTACTCAATCTTTTAGAAACCTCTTAATTACCTTAACATTACATAGGCAATATTATTTTTTATTGTTCTCATAACAGGAAGAGTCCACCTGTGTTAACTGTTACATCTCTTTAATATTTTAAGTGGGGAAGGAATGATTACCAAATAGGGGATGGGAATGTTTGGTGCCTTCCTTTTATAAATAGGGTAGGTAATTCTTTGTTCAAAGTCATATTCTCTAATGAGACATATAAATAATATGGAAGATGGTTTCCCAATTATGAATGAGGTTGAAATTCCTTGACTCATAACTAAGCTCTTTGGCTGGAAAATCTAGAAATAGTGTATTTCCCTTGCTGAAGGAACAGAGAAAAAGCATTCTGAAAGCTTGAGAGAATTAAAAATAATAATCTTTCTACTTCTTTAGTCAGGAACATATCTGTGACTATAAATGTCTCCGGGAACTTAATTGCCTCTTTTGGATTAATCATTGCCTATTTCAGGATTTCTTTGATTTAATAAAAAAAATCTGAAATACGGTATTACAAGTAAGGAGTTATAGTATACAGGAAGAAATATTTTCATAGTTTTCCTGGCTGGGAACTATGAGCTAAAAGAAATTAAAAAATATAACAAATGGGATTCAGCCACTGCACATTATTAAGATCCTATGGATAGAATCTTTCAAAAATGAAATTATAGTGGAAAATTTACAAATGATTATAATTAGGAAGAAAATAGGAATTTATCTAAAGAGACCAAGGTACTTACTTAGTTCACTGTTAAATTCAAGAGACAATATGCAAAGCGTAGATATGAAGGCAAGTAACTGAGAACAAATTCAAAAAGTGTCAAGAAACATTACAAGCAGAGGCTTTTGAAAAAAAAGTTGAGACAACAAAATAGGCCATTTAACACTACTTTGAAGGAAAGTTAGAGAATGAGGAAGATGTTAGAACCCTTGTTTGGATTGTTAGGCATGTGATAATGGATATTAGAAAGAAAGCAGAACTAAAAATCCCTATTTTGTTTCTGTACTCTCTTCTAAGAAAATGATCTTTCAGTTATTAATGGAACAAGAAAAATGGTTAAAAAGCATTTGATACCACAAAAAATGAGAGATTGATAAGGCAGTATATCATGGCCTCAATATTGCTAGGAGAATGTAAACTTTGTAAATTTGACCAAAAATAATATTTGTTGCTTCAGAAACCCTCCTGAAGTCTTTTCCCTTGACTTTTTATCCTTTCTATTTTTTTCCAGTTGGTTGTGAAAAAGGCATGTCTACTGACCTCCAAGCTGGCATTCTCTCTCTCTCTCTCTCTCTCTCTCTCACACACACACACACACACACACACTTTCAAATAAAAATATTCTATTTATTATTTTATGCAAATAATTCATTGATAGAAAGAATAAGAATCAATCTTGCAGCACTCTACTAGAGTAGATTGACATCAGCCCATTAATCAAAACAGTATAAATTCTATTCAATAGAACATTTCTCAGCCTAACTATAGTATCTAATCCATGCCACTTAATGTGATCTGCAAAGAATCTTTTTGCAGACTTTATCAAATACCTTCCAAAAATCCCATTATAGTACTATTTCCATGCCATACACCATCTCTACTAATTTAATGAACCTTTAAAAGCCATAATTTATTCCAGTGAACCAATGCTACTTTTACAGATCACATTGTCTCTTTATAAGTACATGCTTATAAACTATCCATTTAATATTCCTTTATAAAGAATCCTGTGAAGATAGGAAAGAAGGATATATGGGATTAAACACTATTTAATTTAATACTTACTATGTGCCAGACACTAGGCTAACTTCTTGGTCTACAAATAAAATAAAATAAAAAAAAAAAAGATAGAGAAGCCCTGACAACAGAAAACAGCACAGAAAAGGAAAGCTGAAAAGTGTGGTTGAGATGGAGAATGCATTGGAGCAAGAGCATCATGTCAAAGTCCAGAAAGTCAGAAGTACAGCCAAGAATGGAATACAGAGAAATGGATGGTAATAGTTATGGGTTGTTCCAAGGTCAGAAAATTTCAGAGACTGAAGTGAGTCCCAGGATGCGCGAAGTACTGGAGCTGAGGTAAGCTCTAGGTTAAGAAAGCAACTGAGGGTGGTTGCAAAGTCATGACAGCATTGCAAAGTGTAAGCAGCTATTCTTCCCCTCCAACAACAAATAAATGTAAATCCCATGATTTTAGCTAACTCAGCAAGTACTTGAAGAAGTCTAGAGGCATGAAAAAAAGTAATGGAAACATTAAAGAATAACAAAGTTAAGAGAAAAACAGAACTTCACACAATAGGAACATATAGTTCTTCCAAAACAAAAACAACAGCCCCAGAGAAGATAAAGCTTGGAGACCATACTGCAAGAAATCAAAAAAGAAATTTCCCCAAAATAGTAGAGGCAGATCAAAGGTACCTGTGAAGGAAATGCACTGAAAAGAAACATAAACAGTATTTATATTTAACTCACCCTGAAACATTGTGGCCAAACTTCAAATTTATAATATCAAAGAACAAAATTTTAACACAGCTAGGGGTACTGAAAACATTAATATTCTAAGGTTTAGGATATTAGGATTACTTTGTCTATGAGTAATCTAAGTAAATAGTGTAATATTATATCCTGAAGAGCAAAGGTTTATTGGTGCCCCAAAATAATAGTCTACCAAGTTGTAGTTAAGTATCAAAGGAAATAAGTGTCTATTCAGTAAAAAGGAAGAATTTGAAACATTCTTCCTAACTAACCCAGAAGTGATCAGGTATTTAACATGAAGCTAATCAATCAAAGAGAGCTAAATACTTTCACATATCAATTAAAAAGTAAACCAAAAAAGCACAATATTTTCTTTTCTTAAGGCTAAGGTAGGGTCATGAATGTGGAATAGGGTAATTTTTAAATTTGTTGTTTGATTTTCATTTTTAAAATATCCTCGCATTGCATGTTATACATGTAAAGAAATAATTAGTGAACTACAGAATCTAAGAAGAAAAAAGAAATAATAGGCAAAAATAAAGTAGAGAATCAGTGAAAGAAAATAATATTTCAAGAGAAAAAAATCTCATTATATCATTAGTAAATCAATATTTTAAAATGGCATACTGTAATATAAAAAATTACCATTCAGAAGTGGGGAAAGAATAGGGGGACAAAATTGACCAGAAGTTATCAAGAGATATTTATTATTTCCTTCCTTGCCTTTGTTGGAGAGGAAGGATAGATTACTATTCGGACAGATCAGAGGGAGGAGTGATAAAAAGGTATATTCAACAGAAAATGTGACAAAAATTGCATGATTTGATAAGCAAATAAGAAATAAAACAATATCTTTAGATCTTCAATGAAGTTTAAACTCATTCATCAGTAAAGCTCAAGCTTAATGAAATTTTAAAAATTAATTTTATGTCATTAAATATTTCCCAATTACATGTAAAAAGTTTTAAATTTTTTGAGTACCAAATCATCTTCTTCCTTCCTGCCCCTCACATCTCATTAAGAAGGTAAAGAATTGGATATTTATTATATATGTGAAGTTCTATAAAACATTTCATTATTAGCCATGTTACAAAAGAAAACACAGACAAAAAATAAGATAAATAAAGTTTAAAAAACATGCTTCAAAATGTATTCAGATTTCATCAGTTCTCTCTATGGAGGTGAATAGCCTTTTTCATCATGTGTTCTTTGTATTTGTCTTAGGTCATTGTCTTGATCAGAGTAGCAAAGTCTTTCATGATTGATCATCACTATAATATTGGTTTTACTGTGCACAATGTTCTCCTGATTCTGCTCATTTCACTTTGCATGAGTGCATATAAGTCTTCCCAAGTTTTTTCTTTTCCCTGAAACCATTCTGCTTGTCATTTCTTATACCATGAGAGTATTCTGTCACAGCAGCATACCACAACTTGTTCAGCCTTTCCCCAATTGATGTACATCCCCTCAATTTTCAACTCTTTGCCATCACAGAAAGAGCTACTATAAATATTTTTGCACAAACAGGTCCTTTCTCCTTTTCTTTGATCTCTGGGATACACACCTAGTAGTGGTATTACTGGGTAAAAGTGTATTTTTATAGATCTTTGGGCATAGTTCCAAATTATTTTCCAAAATGGTTGAATTTATGCACAGATCCACTAATAATGCATTAGTTTCCCAAATTTCCATATCATCTCCAGCATTTATCATCTTCTTTTTCTGTCATGTTAGCCAATTTGATAGGTGTGACTGGTATCTCAGAGTTGTTTAAACTTGTATCTCTCTAGTCAGTAGTGATTTAGACCATTTTTTATGTGTCTATTGTTAGCTTGCATTTCTTCTGAAAACTATCCATTCATATCCTTTGATCATTTTGTAATGATTTTAAAAAAAGCTAGTTATTGACTGAAACATTCTTCTGCTGACCCTTTAAGAAATCAAAACATATTTTGTGACTCATCAGTTGAAGCAGCTTTGAGGAGTGTGAATCCTAACAGAGAAGAGAGCCAGCAATGAAAGAATAATTCAGTCTTGAACTGTAATGTCTATTTTCTTTTCCCTTTGTCCTTATACCAGAAGGAGCTTGGGATGATGTCCTCTCTCCTGTCAGTCTTTTCCAATTGACTATAGTGCTTTTTAACTTTACTACTCTTCTACTAGAAGACATCACTCCCAGTAAGGCACAGGCCTGAGAATAGGGTCAAGGCAAGAGATAGGTTGGATTAGAGTGACCCCTTTTAGAGGTGGAGCCAAGATGATGGAATGAAAGGGGTGACTTGCTTGAGCTCTCCCCCAAACCCCTTCAAATACCTGTAAAAAATGGCTCTAAACAAATTCTAAAGCAGCAGAACCCACAAAAAGACAGAGTGAAACAAATTTACAACCCAAGACAACCAGGATGGCTGATTAGAAAGGTATATCACACCAGGTGGGGAGAGGAGCACAGTGCAGCCAAGGTGTGCAGGACACAGCGAACCTGGAATAGGCCTCAGAGGACTGAATTGCAGGCGGCTGTGGCAGTTTCCAGACTTCTCAACCCATGAACACCAAAGACAACTTGGAAGGTCAGTGGGAAAATCTGTGACTGTGGTGAGAGAAGGAACTAGGTCTCAGCCACAAGTCCATAGCAAGGTCTCTGGGGCAGTGGCTGCCTCCTGAGCTTCTGGTCCACAGACTGAGGGGGAATCAAGTGGCTGATCAGAGGGTGATTGCAGGGATCTCTTTGCCAGTGTTGAGGGAGGAATCTCTTGCTTTGCCCGTGCTTGGATCTGGGTCATAGTTCTGGGTGGTGGTCCTGGGGCAAGAAAGAGTGCTGGCGTGGTGGAGCTTGTTGTGGCTGTGGAGAGGAAACACCTCACCCCTTATCATACCACCTTGGAAGAACTGAAAATTTACAGGTCCCTAGAAGTATCTCTGAAAACAGCTGTACAAACCCCTGAAGCTTGGGATAGTACATTCTCCACATTGGAAGCAGACTCTTACCTTAACAAAGAGTTTAAAACTCAAGTAATTGGCCAGGATCATGCGTAAACAGAGCAAAAAGAATCAGGCCAAATTATCATACTTTGGAGACAAAGAAGATCAAAACATACAACCAGAAGAAGACAACAAAGTCAAAGCTCCTACATCCAAAGCCTCCCAGAAAAATATGAATCAGTCCCAGGCCTTGGAAGAGCTCAAAAGGGATTTTGAGAAGCAAGTAAGAGAAGTAGAGGAAAAACTGAGAGTGATGCAAGAAAATCATGAAAAACAAGTCAACAGCTTGCTAAATGAGATCCAAAAAAATACTGAAGAAAATAACACCTTAAAAAACAGCCTAACCCAAATGGCAAAAGAGGTGCAAAAAAGCAATGAGGAGAAGAATGCCCTAAAAGGCAAAATTGGCCAAATGGAAAAGGAAGTCCAAAAGCTCACTGAAGAAAATACTTCCTTACAAATTAGAGTAGAGCAATTGAAAGCTAGTGACATTATGAGAAATCAAGACACTGTAAAACAAATTCAAAAGAATGAAAAATTAGAAAACAATGTGAAATATCTCATTGGAAAAACAACAGACCTGGAAAATAGATCCAGGAGACAGAATTTAAAAATTATTGGAGTATCTGAAAGCCACGATCAAAAAAAGAGCCTAGACATCATCTTTCAAGAAATTATCAAGGAAAATTGCCCTGATATTTTAGAACCAGAGGGCAAAATAGAAATTGAAAGAATCCACCAATCTCCTCTTGAAAGAGATCCCCAAAGGAAAACTCCTAGGAATATTGTAGCCAAATTCCAGAGTTTCCAGGTCAAGGAGAAAATATTACAAGCAGCTAGAAAGAAACAATTCAAATATTGTGGAAACACAATCAGGATAACACAAGATTTAGCAGGTTCTACATTAAGGGACCACAGGGCATAGAATATAAAAGTGACCCCTTTTAGTGGAGAAGAGAGTAATCTATGATTTCAAGAGGAAATTAGCCTTAGAAGTTGGAAGTTGTTCAGCATAGATGGTCAGGATAAAGAGCCTAGCTGATTGACATGCCAAGTAGAAATGCTGCTCTCTATCTCAAGTATGAAACAGATTGTGGACACCAAAAGAAGAGAAAAGACATTGGGGACCTATAGTATCAAGGAAGTTCTTGTATTTAATATCTCTGATAAACATATGATATCTAAGAGATAGAGGTAATTAACACTAACATATGAAAAAGTATCATTTTCCAATAATGTGTTCAAATGAGATGAAGCACTAGTTCACAAAAAAAAGAAAAATAATTTGACAACTATTTAAAATATTACTCCAAGTTTTGGATAATGATATCAATGGAAATTAAAAAGTAAACTCTAAAGTTTCAAATTTTATTATGCAAATTGTCAAGGGTGACAAAAGATTGAAATAGTCAATGTTGGGGATATTATGCAAAAACAGGCATATTTATGTGCTGCTTAGAGACAGGAATTGGTCGATTTTTTTTTGATTTTTTTTGGAGTCCAAATCTATTTTAGTAGATTGAAATATGATCATATATGGAGATATTGCATTTAGCCCTTATTGAAAATGGTGCTTCAAGTTTAAAACAATGACACATCCATTTCACATAAAGACAATTTTCCTCTACCTACACTAAGAAATTCTACTCTTTTTTTGAAAAACATTAATTAATTTATTTTTAGTTTTTACCATTCATTTTTATAAGATTTTAAGTTCCAAATTTCTCTTGTCCCTCCCCCCCTTAATTTTATTTTCCAGATATCACCCCTTCATTTTCAACTCAACCTGTGCCCTCTACCTACCTACCTACCTACCTATGTATGTATGTATGTATGTATGTATGTATCTATCTATCTATCTATCTATCTATCTATCTATCTATCCATATAATTTTTTCCCCTCCAACTACCCTAATACTGACAAAGGTCTCATGAGTTACAAATATCTTTCCATGTAGGAATATAAACAGTTCAAACTTAATAAGTCCTTTATGATTTCTCTTTCTTGTTTACCTCTTCATGCTTCTCTTGAGACTTGTATTTAAAAGTCAAATTTTCTATTCAGCTCTGGTCTTTTCATCAAGAATGCTTGAAAGTCCTCTATTTCACTGAATATTCATTTTTCCCCTGAAGGACAATGTTCAGTTTTGCTGGGTAGGTGATTCTTGGCTTTAATCCTATCTCCTTTAATCTCTGGAATATCATATTCCAAGCCCTCTGGTCCCTTAATATAGAAGCTGCTAAATCTTGTGTTATCCTGATTGTGTTTCCACAATACTTGAGTTGTTTCTTTCTGTTTGCTTTCAATATTTTCTCCTTCACATGGAAACTCTGAAATTTTGCTACAATATGCCTAGGAGTTCTCCTTTGGGAATCTCTTTCAGGAGGTGATCAGTAGATTCTTTCAATTTCTATTTTGCCTTCTGGTTCTAAAATATCAGGGCAGTTTTCCTTGATAATTTCTTGAAAGATGATGTCTAGGCTCTTTTTTTGATCATGGCTTTCAGATAGTTCAATAATTTTTAAATTCTCTCTCTTAGATCTATTTTCCAGGTCAATTGTTTTTCCAATGAGATATTTCACATTCTCTTCTGTTTTTTTTCCATTCTTTTGGTTTTCTTTTATAATGTCTTGATTTCTCCTAAGATCACTAGCTTCCATTTGCTCCATTCTAATTTTTAAGGAAGTATTTTCTTCAGTGAGCTTTTTTGGACTTCCTTTTCCATTTGGCCAATTATGCTTTTTAAGGCATTCTTCTCCTTACGGACATTTTGGACCTCTTTTGCCATGGGTTAGGCTATTTTCAAGGTGTTATTTTCTTCAGTATTTTTTTGGGCCTCCTTTAGCACCCTGTTGACTTGTTTTTCATGATTTTTCTTGTATCAGTCTCATTTCTCTTTCCAGTTTTTCCTCTACTTCTCTTACTTGCTTCTCAAAATCCTTTTTGAGCTCTTCCATGACTTGGGACTGATTCATATATTTCTTGGAGGCTTTAGATGTAGGAGCTTTGACTTTATCTTCTGGTTGTATGTTTTTGATCTTCTTTGTTACCAAAGAAAGATTCTATGGTCTGATTTTTTTTTGCACAGTTTGTTCATGTTCCTAGCCAATTACTTGATTTTTAAAGTCTTTGTTAAGGCAAGGGTCTGCTTCCAGTGTGGAGAATATGCTATCCCAAGCTTTCAGGGTTTTGTGCAGCTATTTTCAGAGATATTTCTAGGGACCTATAAATTTTCATTTATTTCAAGGTGGTATGATCAAGGGTGAGGTGTTTACTCCTTTTCTGGCCTGTACTCTGGTCTATGACTGACCACAAGCACTGTTTTCTGCCTTGGAACTTTGAGGAGGATTCCCTTTCCACTTCTACTACAAGCTCCACTGTGCCAGTTCTCCTCCTTGCCCCAGGACCACCACCCAGATCTGCAACCCAGATCCAAGCATAGACAAAGTAAGAGAATCCACCCTCAGCACCAGCAAAGAGATCCCTGCCATTTCCCTCTGATTAGCTACTTGATTCCCCCTGAGTATGTGGACTGAGAGGTCTAGAAGCAGCCACCATCCTGGGGCTGCACCTGGACTGGGTCTGGGACCAAGCTTTCTTCTCACCACAGTCACAGACTTTTCTTGCTGATCTTCTAAGTTGTCTTTGGTGTTGGTGGGTTGAGAATTCTGGAAACCACCACAGCTGCACATGATTCAGTCTTCTGTGGACTTCTCCAGGTTTCCCAATGTCTGGTCTTTGCCTGTGTGCTCACGCTGAACTGCATTTCTCTCCCAGTCTGGCACATTAGACCTTTCTAATTAACTATCTAGGTTGTCTTGGGCTGGAAATTTGTTTCACTCTGTCTTTTTGTGGTTTCTGCTGCTTTAAAATTTGTTTAGACCCAGTCCTTCCCTGTCCCCCTCTCTCACTGTCTCCACCCTCGACGGGAGCAGAGGGAGCCTACTCTCCTGGCTTGGGGGTCAGCAGGGGACGGTGCCGCTGGTGCTACCTCCACCGTGAGCAGCAGCTGGAAACATGGTGGGCTGGAGTGGCGCAATTGCTGCTAGCATGTGTGGGGCCCTCTACATCCGCTACGGTATTTATTTTGACTGCAAGAGACAGAGCAACCCCAACTTCAAGAACAGGCTGTGAGAGCGAAGAAAGAAACAGAGCTGGGCATTCCAAGTTACCTGACCTTAAAGATGCAGAAACTGTTCAGGAGTTCTTTCCTGAAGAAATACATCTTGGTGAGGAGTTACTAGCCCCAGGTGAATATGAAAAGGGTGTTGACCATTTGACAAATGTTATTGCTGTATATGGGCAGTCACAGCAGTTGTTGCAAGTTTTACAGCAGATTCTTCCATCACCAGTGTTCCAGATGCTTCTGACTAAGCTGCCAACAATTAGCTAGAGAATTGTGAGTGTACAGAGCTTGGCCAAAGATGATGTGGAATGAGAAACATGTCAACATAATAAAATCTTAATTAAAAAAATTTTGTTTAGACCCATTTTTTACATGTATTTGGAGAGATTTGGGGGAGAGCTCAAGCAAGTCACTGCTTTCATCCCCCCATCTTGACTCTGCCCCCTTTGTCAAATTGTTTTGAAAAACCAATTTGAAAATAGAAAATTGTATTAAAATATCCATACCTTAGATCTGGTTTTCACTGTTATACATTATCATTTTATGAATAATAATATTAATTATAACTGAATTTATATAGAGCTTAATATGTGCCAAGTAAAGTGGTAAGGACTTTACAAATATTTTCTCATTTGTCATCACAACAACCCTAGTAGTTATATACTTTTCTTCTTATTTTACAGTTGAAGAAACAGAAGATTATGGAGTATCCATATCCAGTTAGGTAAGGGTCTGAGGCTGGATTTGAACTCAGATCTTCTTCATTCCAGGCCCAATGTTCTATCCATTGTGTACTTCACTGACAAATAGCACAAGGTGATCCAAGAAAGAAAGAGAAGAGTTTCCATTAATACAAAAATATCCATAACAGCATGTTTGTGTTAACAAAGAACTAGAAACAAAATACATACTCTCAATTGGGGAGTGACTAACGACATTGTGATACATAAAAAAGATAGACTATTATTGTGCCTAAAGGAAAGAAAAAATGAATATGAGTAATTCAGAGAAATGTGGGAAGGTTTATATGATCTAATGCAGAGTTAATGGAAGAGAATCAGGAAAGCGATATAATAAGAACTACAAAATTGTAAAGGGAAAGAACAAAAGTACAATACTGCATATTGTGGGGTGATAATTACCAAAGTAGGCTTAGAAGAAATGATGAGGAAGTTAATTTTCCTCCTTGCTTTGGAAAGGTAGTAAACTCCAGTTGTTAATGTTACATATGCTGTCACACATTGTTGATTGTATTAAATTATTAAAAATGGTTCAAGGAAAGACACAGATTAGAAGATTCAAAGAACATTCAGAAATTAATGTCATATAAAAACAAAAGGCAACAATAAAACATTGTTAAAGGGAAACATACTTATGTTTAAATAAGTAGTTTATTACTATTCCTTTTCAAAAGACATTAATTCTCTATCATAGCACACTTTCATCCTTATATGAAATTGATGCCAAGTATTGACAAAGTATAGTCTTATACTAGCCCTTTCTTAAGCTATATAACTAATAATGGCATATCAAAGTTTAAAATTGCAAAGAAAGAACTTTGGAAGTATAAGCTCTGTCATAATGACTTTTCAACTTGATTCCTTCAAGTAAGGCAGAGACACAGGTATAATCATACTAAATATATTATAAAGAGGTGACATGATACTAACAAGAAGTAATTTTCACCAAGTAGAAAAGGGGTGTTACATTGAATTATTTCCTGGAGCTATAGTGAAAGATACTGTATGAACAACTGTGCTAGAAAGATAGGCTATTTGTAGTTCAAGAGATGTATAAATGAAGAGAGAATGCATGGAAGAATGGCCTGCAAGTTGAATAAAAAGACTATTTGGAACCAAAATGATAGTGGGTAAGTGTTTTAGATGTGGAAGGGAAGGGTCAAAAGAAAATCTTCTAAATATTGATTTAACAATTACTCCAGAAAGTTTTATCCTTACAGAATAGCATTTAACAATTTAGGATTCTAAGTAATCACTTCTACCTTAAACTTTCCTGGGTATCCCCATGTGTTTTCAGATGGATAAACTAAGATAAAGAGGTTGAGTAATGTGTTTTGTTTTGTTTTGGTTTTGTTTGTTTGTTTGTTTTTTACAACAATGGCCAGAGTTAGATGATTGCTTTGCACTTAACTTGAATTTGAAACTCACGTAAAAAAAAATCCTCAGGAGTCACTTATAAATCTTTGAAGAAAGAGCATCCCTTATCTTCCTACAGCAGACATGACCTGAACTTATATGTTGTTTTCCCTCCCTGTCAGGGAGCTGTAAGGAGACTGACTCCCTTAGTTGCCAGCACCCATAGTTGCATTTTTGTAATGTTAAATAGGCAGTTCTGGTGACAATACTGAAATCTGTCTGTTGGAGTAATGTTCTTTCAAGAAAGCTTGATTTAAAAGGCTAACATTAAAAATGTTCAAGTTAATTAGCATCCCTGGAGTTGATGATGTTTTGTATTAGTATTAAGTGATCTAGCCTGCCAAGTATGTGAGAAAATGTCCTCTCCTTTTCCATCTCCTTAATTTACTCCTTTTGCTTTTTTTGACACCTTTTTTTCTCACTAAAGTATTAGGTGTTAATACTGTATAAAGTCTCATTTTTTTCTTTTCTTCAATAAGTAATTTCATCACTATTTCCATTAGTTTTTTTTTAATATTTTTTTTTATAATCATTTGTGAAGCTTAGAATTTTTTAATCATGGGTGATTACAATCTTCATTCTGTTTTATACTGTGAAGATATTTTAATGGAATTACTTATGATGTACATCTCAACTTTTAATTGACACATACATTTTCACTTAAATACCCATCAGAAGAATGAACCCTGCCTCAAGTTTTTGAGTATTGATTATGTATTGGCCACTAAAGGATTCTTTTACTTCTCATATTGTGTCCTTTCCAATTTTATACTCTATAAATATGATCAAATAACACATATTTGACCATAAGTGTAACCAAATTTAATATATATCAGGAGGAGCAAGAATAGATTGCACAAAAAGGGAGTAAGGGTAACTGGGCTATCTTCCCTTCTCCTTCTATAATCTCTCCCTAGATGAACTGACCAGCTCCTTATGGATTCAACTGCCATCTGTATGCATTTCACTCCCATAACTACTGACCTAGCCCTCATTTTTTGATTGAGCTCCATTTTTATGTCTCTAGCCCCCTGCTGGAATCCACCTTTGAATGTTCCATAGGCAAACAAAATGTTTAAAACCTAACTCAAGAATGTGTTTAATTGCCACATCCTTCAAGAATTTCTCTAGAATTTCCTCCAATTATTAGTAATCAATATTATCCCCACCCCCTGTTTATATAGAGATATACACTTCAGAGACAAATTTTCTATTCTGCAGATATGGAGGTCTATTAAAGTGACTTTCCTTTATGCAGACAACAATTTAGAAAAAAAAGCTTTTTTTTTAAGAGGTATAAGGTTCTAGAAATGGTCTTCTGTTTTGGATATATAGTAGTAATACAGAATTTCTCCTTCCTTTGTGTGGTTCCAGCTTTCTAAGATGCAAGGTAATTAGATATCATAGAGACTTTGGTGAGTTAGGAAATGTGTACAATACTTTTTTAGAGTTTTCAAATTTTCATTTCCATTGTCCTTGAAGGGATTTCTACCTAAGACTGTAAATAATATATGTCAGGGAAAAAAGGAGGGCAAGCACTCTAGCATTTGTGCTTGTCATGCCACAATGCAGGGAGTAGGATAAGGATGAAGGGCTGAGTGGGACCCTTGACAAGGGGAATGCAGAACCAGAAAAGAGATCACTTTTCTTTTTGCTTTTTTATTCTTTCATGAGAACAATCAAATCCCTCACACCTACCCCCTTAACCATAGGGGGGAGGAGTAAAAATATGTATAATTAATCAAAAACAAATGTAAAGATTGCCCAAATTTCAAAAAAAAATGTCCCATTTGGCATGCTGAATCCATCACAGTGTCTGGCACATAGTAAGTATTTAATAAATATTTGATTTGGCACGTGTGACAGGAGGTGGGTAGTATACTTCATTATCAGTCCTCTAGAATTCTGTTTGCACATTGTGTGAATTAGAGTTTTGTGGGTTTTTTTTCAATTGGTTTATCTTTACAATGATGTTATTGTATGAATTGTTCTCCTGCTCCTGCTCACATTGTGCACCATTTTATACAAATCTTCCCAAGTTTTTCTAAGACTTACCCTTTCATTACTTCTGAAAACTCATTAGCATTCAATTACATTCAAATATCTTAATATGCTCAGCCCTTCCCTGATGAATACCTATTTAGTTTCAGATTCTTTTCCAATACAAAACCACTCCCCCCCACACACACTACAGTGGTTATTTCCCTTCTTTTTTTTTTTATCTTTTTGGTGTATATTCAATTTAGAGTTGTTTTTGTTTTGTTTTGTTTCTGTTCAAAAAGAGTATACAGTTTAGTAACTTTGGGATATAATTGCAAATAGTTTCCAGAATGACAAGACCAATTCACCAACAAAGTATTACTGTGCGTTTTCCCATAGCCCCTCTAACATTGTAATTTTCTTTTTTATTGGCCAGTATTGGCAATCTTATGGGGCAGCTAGGTGGTTGGTGGATAGAGAGTTTAACTTGGAGTCAGTGAGACACATCTCCATGAGTTCAAATCTAATCTCAGACACTTACTAACTGTGTGACCCTGGACAAATCACTTAACCCTATTTGCCCCAGTTTCCTCACCTGTAAAATGAGTTAGAGAAGGAAATGGCAAACCACTACATTGTCTTTGCCAGAAAAACCCCAAATGGGGCCACAAAAGGTTGGACATGACAGAAAAATGCCTCAACAACAATAACAACTGGGAATCTTATGGGTTGGAGGTGATATCTCAGATTTGATTTACTTTTCATTCCTCTATTAATTTGGAGCATTTTCCCCAAGGCTATTAAAGATTCTGTTTCTAACTTTGAAAACTGTCTGTTCATGTAGTTTTATCATTTGGCAATAGGGGAATGGTTCTCATTGTCTTCACTTGCTTCTTTATGTAGTACACCTAATCTGATCCATAGATTCCATATTTCTTATATATTGACACAATATTTTATATTTTTTATCTAGTACACATTTGTTTGAATGATTACTGCTTTGATGTATAATTTGAAATTGAGTGAAGACCCTTTCCTTCTCATTTTGTTCATTGTATCTCTTGATATACTTGACATTTTGTTCTTCAAGAAAGATTTCACTAAAATTAGTTTTCTCAAATTGATATATAGTGAAAGAATACGAACAGATCCTTTTGAGAAAAAGAAATCAAAGTTATCTAGTCATATAAAAATGTTTTAAATCACATTAATTAGAGAAATGAAAATTAAAAAATAAATCTGAGGTACCACTTCACACCTATCAGATTGGCTAACATGACAGAAAAAGAAAAAGAAAATAACAAATACTGGAGAGGATGTAGAAAAATTAAGACACTAATACATTGTTTGTGATGTTGTGAGGTCCAACCATTCTGGAAAACAATTTGGAACTATGACCCAAGGCCTATAAAACTGTGCCTTTGACCCAGCAATACCATTACTAGGTCTATATACAAAAAAGATAAAAGGAAAAGTGCCCATGTGTACAAAAATATTTTTAGCAGCTCTTTTTATGGTGGCAAAGAAATGGAAATTGAGGGATTGTCCATTAATTAGGGAATGGCTAAACAAATTGTGCTATATAATTGTGATGGAATAATATTGTGCTATAAGAAATAATAAGCATCATGGTTTGAGAAAAAAACTGGGAAGACTTTTATGCATTTCTGCAGAGCTAAGTTAGCAGAATGAAGAGATTACTGCACATAATAACAACAGTATGGTAATAATGGTCAACTCTGAAAGAATTTGGTACTCTAATCAATGCAGTGATTGAAGGCAGTTACAAAGGATTCATGATGAAGAATGCCATCTACCTCCAGAAATGGAATTGATAAAATCTGAATGCAAATTAATATAACATGTGTGTGTGTGTGTGTGTTTATTTCTCTTGCTTTTTCTGCAATATGGCTAATAGGGAATTGTTTTGTCTGATTTCATGTGTATAATTGATATTATGCTTGTTATCTCAAATGGATGGGTAGAGGAAAAAAGAATTTGGAATTCAACATTTTTTAAACAGAATGCTAAAAATAAATGAATAACAATTTTTAAAAGAAAACACTGGACAAATTGTAGGTTTATCAATAATTTTTAATAGTTTATTTGATGTGACCCTTGATAAGTAAATTAATTTAGCTTTGTTATCATGTTTATTATACTGGATCATCCTACACATGAGCAAATAACTTTTTTCTCCCATCATCTAGTCATCAACAAATATTTATTAAATGCCTACTATGTGCCAGATGTGTTATGTCCTGGTTATACAAAAAAGGGGGGAGAATCCAATAGTCTCTGCCATTAAGGATCATATTTACAATGGAAAGATGATATGCAAACAGCTATAAACAAACAAAATATACACAAAATTAATTGGAGATAATCTAAGAAAAAAGGCACTAAGGTTGAGGACTGGGAAAGGTTTCTTACAGAAAACTGGATCTTGGGAGTACTTGAAATAACCCTGTGAAGACAATGAATATGAAGGAGAGACTTACAGACATAGAGCATAGCTAGTGAAATTACATAAAGGAGAAAGATGGTGTCATATTTTAGGAATAGCAAAGAGGCCAGTGTCACTAGACAATAGAGTACATGGAAGAGAGCAAGGTCAAAGAAGAGAAAGGTCTTATTTAATTAAGCTATTTACTTACATATTTATGTATTTATTTTATTTATGCTTATTTAAGTAAAGCATTTTGTGGTTGTATTCATATAGTTCCTCTGCATAACCTTATAGAGAAACTACCAATTATTGTATGCATTCAGTAGTTATTATAATTTGAATTTATCTTTCTACTTCTTCCTGTTGTATTTTTAGATAATAGAAATGGTCATGACTTTTGTGGATTCATTTTACATGCTTAGTAAAATATACATTTTTAGTAAACTTTAATGTTTTTTTATTTTCTCAATTTTAGTAGATCCTTTAATGTTTTTAAAATGCATATTTTAAATTCATAATTTTATTTCTTATTTGCCTATGCTTATTTTCTCAATATATTTTTTCTTATTGTTAGTATTTCTTGAACTATATTCAATACTAATGAGTAGAGCTGGCATACTTGTTTTACATCTGAACTTATTAGAAAAAGTCTCTAGTTTGTACCCATTAAATACACTGCTGGCTCTTGCTTTTATTTTTTATTTTTTTTTAAATTTTTTTATATTTGTTTTTGCTTTTGTTTTTAATTAAAAAATTTTCTTTCTGGCTCTTGCTTTTAGAGAGATACTACTTAACATATCAATGGAAAAGTACTTTTATTCCTGTATTTTCTACTTTTTTTAAATATAGAAATAAGTGTTGGATTTTGTCCAAAACTTCTTCTATATCTATAATTGTGATTTTTGTCCTTCTTATCAACATGATTTAAAATAGAGATAGTTTTCCTAATATTAAACAAAGCTTGCATTTCTGCTCTTAATCTAACCTGATTATAGTCTGTAAACTTTTCATATGCTTCCATAATCTCATAACTTATATTTTATTTAAAATTGTTACATCAGTATTCATTAGGGAAATCGGTCTATTGTTTACTCTCTATTTTGACTCTCATTTAGGTATCCAAACCATATTTTCATCAAAGAAGGAATTTGATAAAATGCTTTTTTCCCTATTACTTTCCAAACAGTTTATGTAGTATTAGAATAATTCATCTTTAAATGTTTTGAAAGATATGGAAATCACTTGGTGACTTTGGTCATGGACTTTCTCTAGTTTGGAAACAGCAGATCCTGATGTACTGAAGAACATAGAAATGAAAAACTAAAGAAGCAGAATTCAGTGGTAAAAAGCTTATACCACTATAGGACAGGAACATAGCCAAGAGCAGCAATAGTCATGGTAAGAGCAAATGGAATTTCAGTCCCCAATTTTTTTTCCTGTTTCCTCTAGGCTAGGGATGTTACCATTCATGTTTTTAAAATGATCCTCTTTTCCTTCCACTCCCCTAAGAATATTTGGAAGGAGGGTTGAGTAAAACCTTTTAAAATAAAATCATCCCTGGCATCATTTCAGCCCACTAGCTAAAGTTCTATTTATTGTTTATGAGTTTACTATGCAAAATCACATGGTCATTAGCAGTGAATTATCATAATTTTTGAGTAGAGAAAATGGGGATGTTGCTTGAGGGCCTGAAGAAGTCAGATACATACACACGCACACACACATGCACACACACATGTATGTGCATGTGTGTGTGTGTGTGTGTGTATAAATTCTTAGTATATATTAACTGTTAGACTATTATGTAACCTGGAGTGGGTGTATTCTGTCCAGGAGTAGGTGGGTAATGGGTTGAGTAAAACTACTCATAGGTTGCTAGACTACCATTTGATAGCCAAAGAATATATTACAGTTTCCCTCAGCTGGCTCAGTGATTGGTAGAACATGTGATAGCCTGCTCTTCCTCTGGGATAGTAGAGAGGGAGCAAATAAGCCATCCAACGATTTTTGACATTCTTACCCAGTACACTTAGCTCTGAAACTACCATTATTCACTCACTGACAAAAACACTCCCTCTTAAAATTCTACAGACTTGGAAAAGAATGTATTTTCTTCTGTAGAAGTTAATAATCTGATTAATACTGATTACTATTATTATCAAGTAATATAATTAGACAAATATTAATAATTCGAATGCTAAGTCAATGTTGCTACTTATAAAATGCAATAATAGCAATACTAATGATAATACCAGAGTATTTTAATATAAACATTATGCAATTCTGTTCCCTATGTTAATACAATAACAATATTAATAAAATGCTTACTAATGTTTTAATTAATGGACATTCATACATAACACATGTTTATATTAATATTAGGAAAACTATCTCTATTATTGCTTCTACTTAGGCAATTTATGTTACTCATTCTATTATTTTAATACTTTATCAAATGATAATTTTACTGTTTATAATACTGGTTTTATTATTACTGCTTCTAATACTTCAACCAAAGCCTTATGTATATTTTAATATTACTAGAAATTATCCTTAACTTTCTACTGTCCCTCACTTCCCATATCCAAGCAGTTGCCAAGTCTTGTCAATTCTTCCATCAGCTCTCTCTCATTTTCCCCCTTCTACAAAATCGTATTACAACAACCTTAGTTCAAGTTCTTATTTTCTCTTGTCTACACTATTGAACTAACTTCCCAATTAGTCTCCTTGAACTCATTCCTAAATGATATTTCATGCATGGGCCAAACTAATACCCTTAATGTACAAATATGCCAATATTACAATGAAAATATGATGTCTTACACAGAAAAGAAGGTAATAGTACAAAGCAACACTGATTATTAGGCCCCATCAGATTACATGGCCATATAAAAGGGACAACAAAAGGTAAGGTAATTGAAAAAAAATATTTCAGGGACCAGTCATTTAGAGAGGATAAAAATACCTTAAAATATAGAAATCAATTGAAAAATTATAGGAGGAAAATAAATGGATGGAGGGATGGATGGGTGTATAGATGATGAAAAAGTTATTTCATTACATTGTTATTAAGTGCCAAGTGCTGTACAAAGTGTTGTGGTTACAAATAAAAAATGAGACAGTCTTTGCTGTTAATGAGCTCACTTTGTAACTGGGGATGACAGCACATTCAGGAGCATCAGCTACAGGCAAGATGGTCAGATATTGGATAGGTCCTGTTGCAAAAATGATGTAGAGACAATGGTAAAACCAGAGAGGGGGAAAAACTAGCTGGTGTTGTAGCAAATATAGAGAGATATTCTAGGTCCCATTTCTATGAAAAATCTTTTACTGTAGGTATCCATGAGAAGACTGAGTAAGACTGATATATATCCATGAATAAGCACTAGCAGAACATAGGATTGTCAATGGCTATGATAATGAGGGACTACAGAAAATTAATTTAAAAAAGAAGTAATATTAAAGTTAATGCCAGGAGAGATGATTGGGAAGGATGGGGCTCTATAAGTTTATTTCAAAGACAAATTTTGTCCATTACACAATTTAATCTGACATGGCCATATCTTTAATTCTGATTGCTCCAGTAATGGCAAATTTATACCAAAGAATTAACCTTAATTTATGCTTGTACTAACAAAATAATCTCCAGTTTGGATGTCACACATCTTAATAGTTAAGGATTGTCTCAACAAAAACAACAACAATGAGGACAACAACATAAAATGAGCTGGAGTAGAAATGATACATATGGTTGATCCAGAAGAGGTGTACTAATTAAAATTTAGGATTCAAATTGTACTCACAGAACCTAGAAATCTCTTGACCTCGATCTGTTTTCCATTTTTTTCTGAATTATATTATCATAATTTTTAAAAATTTATATATTTTTAGTTTTCAACATTCATTTCCACAAGATTTTGAGGTCCAAATTTTCTCCCCATCTCATCCTCCTCCACCCCAAGATGGCATGCATGTTGAATACCCCTCCCTCTAATCTGCCCTCCCTTCTACCTTTCCCACCCTTCTCTTATCCCCTTCCCCTTCTTTTTTCCTGTAGGGCAGGATAGATTTCTATACCCCATTTCCTGTATTTCTTATTTTCCAGTTGCATGTGAAAGCAATTTATTTAACTTGTATTTTGAAACTTTGGGTTCCAAATTTCCCCCTTCCCCTTTCCCCACCCACCCTCATTGAAAAGGCAAGCAACTAGATACAGATTATATATATGAAGTCATGCAAAACACTGCCATAGTAGTCATGTTGTGAAAAACTAAGTATATTTCCCTTCATCCTATCCTGTCTCCCATTTATCCTATTCTCTCTTTTGACCCTGTCCCTCCTTAGAAGTGTTTGCTTCTGTTTACCCCCATACCCCCTCCCTCAATCTGCCCACCCCTCTATCATCCCCCTGCTCTCTTATCCCTTCCCCCCCATTTTCCTGTAGGGTAAGATAGATTTCCATACCCAATTGAGTGCATGTTATTCCCTCCTTAAGCCAAATCCTAAGAGAATAAGATCCACTCATTCCTTCTTTCCTTCCACCACTTTCCTTCCACTATAAAAGCCTTTTCTTGTCTGTTTTATGTGAGATAATTTACCCCATTCTACCTCTCCCTTTCTCCTTTTCCCAGTACAATCCTCTCTCACTGCTTAATTTTATTCTCCATATATCACTCCTCCATCTTCAACTCACCCTGTGCCCTCTATCTATCTATCTATCTATCTATCTATCTATCTATCTATCTATCTATCTATCTATCTATCTATCGCTCTATCAATCTATCTATATCTCTATATTTCTATATTTCTATATGTCTATCTCTATCTCTCTATCTCTATCTATATCCATACACATATTTTTCCCCTCCATCTACCCAATACTGACAAAGGTCTCATGAGTTACAAATATCATCTTTCCATGCAGGAATTTAAACAGTTCAACCTTAATAAGTCCCCTATGATTTCTCTTTCCTGTTTACCTCTTCATGTTTCACTTGAGTCTTGCATTTGAAAGTCAAATTTTCTATTCAGCTCTTGTCTTTTCATCAAGAATGCTTGAAAGTCCCCTATTTCACTGAATGACCACTTTTTCCCCTGCAAGATTATATTCAGTTTTGCTGGGTAAGTGATTCTTGGTTGTAATACTATCTCCTTTGCCCTCTGGTATATTATATTCCATGCCTTCTGGTCCCTTAATGTAGAAGCTGCTAAATCTTGTGTTATCCTGATTGTGTTTCCACAATACTTGAATCGTTTCTTTCTGGCTACTTGCAATATTTTCTCCTTGACCTGGGAACTCTGGAATTTGGTTATGATATTCCTAGGACTTTTCCTTCAGGGATCTCCTTCAGGAGGTGATCAGTGGATTCTTTCCATTTCTATTTTGCCCTCTGGTTCTAAAATATCGGGGCTGTTTTACTTGATAGTTTCTTGAAAGATGATATCTAGGCTCTTTTTTTGATTGTGGCTTTCAGATAGTCCAATAATTTTTAAATTCTCTCTCCTGGACCTATTTTCCAGGTCAGTTGTTTTTCCAGTCAGATATTTTACTTTCTCTTCTATTTTTTCATTCTTTTGGATTTGTTTTACAGTGTCTTGATTTCTCAGAAAATCACTAGCTTCCAATTGTTCTATTTCAATTTTTAAAGAAGTATTTTCTTCAGTAAGCTTTTGGACTTCCTTTTCCATTTGACCAATTTTACTTTTTCGGGTGTTCTTCTCCTCATTGGCTTTTTGGACCTCTTTTGTCATTTGGGTTAAGCTATTTTTTGAGGTGTTATTTTCTTCAGTATTTTTTTGGGTTTCCTTTAGCATCACTCTAAGTTTTTCCTCCACTTCTTTTATTTCTTTCTCAAACTCCTTTTTGAGCTCTTCCATGGCTTGGGACTGATTCGCATTTTTCTTTGAGGCTTTGGATGTAGGAGCTTTGAATTTGTTGTCTTCTTATGGTTGTATCTTTTGATCTTCTTTGTCACCAAAGAAAGATTCTATGGTCTGACTTTTTTTGGACATTTGTTTATTCATGATCCCAGCCAATTACTTGAGTATTATACTCTTTGTTAAGGTAGGGGTCTGCTTCCAGTGTGGAGAATGTACTGTCCCAAGCTTCAGGGGTTTAGTGCAACTGTTTTCAGAGATACTTCTAGGGTCCTGTAAATTTTCAGTTCTTCCAAGGTGGTATGATGAGGGGTGAGGTGTTTACTCCTTTCCTGGCCTATGCTCAGGTCTATGAGTGACCACAAACACCCTTTTCTGCATTGGAACTGTGAGGAGGATTTCTCCTCTCCACCACCACTACAAGGTCCACCACACCAGCATTCCTCCTTATCCCAAGGTTACCACCCAGAACTGTGACCCAGATCCAAGCACGGGCAAAGCAAGAGAATCCTGCACCAGCAAAGAGATCCCTGCAATCCCCCTCTGATCAGCCACTCAATTCCCCCTCAATCTGTGGACCTGAAGCTCTGGAAGCAGCCACCAACCCAGAGCCTGAGCTTGGGGACTGGGGCTGGGACTGTGCTTCTCTCTCTTACCTCAATCACAGACTCCCCCCCGACCTTCTAAGTTGTCTTTGGCTTTTGTGAATTGAGAAGTCTGGAAACCCCACAGTTGCCCATGATTCAGTCCCCTGAGGGCTGCTCCAGGTTTGCTGAGACCTGTTTTGCCTGTGCACCCAAGCTGAACTGAGCTCCTCTCCCAGCCCTGCTTGATATACCTTTTCAGATCAACCATCCAGACTGTCTTGGGCTGTACATTTGTTTCACTCTTTCTTTTTGTGGGTTCTACTGCTTTAGAAGTTGTTTAGAGCCATTTTTATAGGTATTTGGAGGGGTTTGGGGGGAGAGCTCAAGCAAGTCACTGCTTTTACTTTGACATCTTGGCTCTGCCCCCTATATTATCATAATTAGGAAAATTTTTTTGCACTGGAAGAAAGAGCAGGAATTTTCCCATTTAATTAAACCATGATGCTTGACATGTCTCGATTAAATGTTCAGTGCCACCTGCAGGCATTAACTTTTAATACTCTTTTTAAAATTTAATTCTCTTTAGTGTGCAAATGACTTCTCATTTCCTCTTAGTGAATATAGGTCAGTGTAAGAACAATAAACATCAAGAAAAATGAATGAGAGAGATGCTGAAAGTTTATCTTGAAGTCAAACTTTGTCTGTCTATTCCATTATTTAATTTGGAGTGTCTTTAGTAATCAAGTTTTTTTTTTTTTTTAGGCAATTAGGGTTAAGTGACTTGTCCAGGGTTACACAGCTGGTAAGTGTTAAGTGTTTGGTCTGAGGCTGGATTTGAACTCAGGTCCTCCTGACTTCAGGGCTGGTGCTCTATCCACTGTGACACCTAGCTGCCCCCCAACTTTGTTTTTTTAATATATAAGATTTCATTTTTGTTCTTGTTTTCATTTTCATTTTTTTTTTGCTTGTTTGTTTTTGGTGGCTGAGATTTAACATCCTGCCCCTTTGTCTCATCATGAGTTGAGTTTTTAAAGAATATTTCATAGGAGCTTGAGCTCTTGTGCATTTTACTAAGCTGGACAGGATTAATAAGAGTTCCGGTTCTGCCATTCAAAAACAAGCCTAGTTAAGTTCAGGGATGCCCATCACCAGAAAGTTTGTCCATAATGAAATAAATATTTTTGACCACAGTTATTTATAAAGGCTCACCTCTATGGCATAGTAAGGTTATGAGCTACTTTAAGAGGTGGAATAGGGAGGAGACAACTCACATTGATGAAAGCAAGGACCCTAGAAGCACTGAAATAAGTATTTTTGTGCTCAGATCTTTCAAGGAAAATGTAATATAAAAGTTTGCTACATATGTAAATAAATATATAGGTGTACATTTATTTATAGGGGTAGCTAAGTGGTGCAGTGGATAGAGTGGTGGGCCTGGAGACAAGAAGACCTGAATTTAAAATTGGCTTCAAATACTTAATAGCTATGTGACCCTGCACATGTCATTTACCCTCTGTTTGCTTCAGTTTTCCCATATATAAAATGAGGATAATAATAACCACTATCTCACAAGGTTCTTTGTAGGATAAATGCATGAGATAATTGTAAAGCACTGAGCACAATTCCAGAATCATAGTAAGTGGTATATAAATGTTAGTGATGATGATGGTGATTGTGATGGTGATGATGATGATGATGATGGTGTATATATGCATGTATGTATATAACCTTGCTTATATAAAAATAAATAAATGCTTATAAATATATAACATGTAAATCTATATGCCATGTAATTATACACACATATTTGTGTATAAATGTAGATGTGTGTGGGTGATATAGAAATCTATCTACTTATAGCTAGCTAGCTATCTCTCTACCTGTTTATCTCTCTGTCTATATGATCAAATCATTAGGTTTTATATCCCCAATGATTAGCACAATTCCTAGCATATAATAAGCACATGCTTTCTCTCTGCCAATAAAGCATAACTCATCATATTCAAGGAGTCATACAGAATTATTTGTTTAAATCAGGTTTATTTTAATTGGAGTCAATAAACTTAAAAGCTAGAGGATGAAGCATGGTGCTTTAATTTAACCCATAGTAAATGTGGTGCTCTTCCAATAGGTCTTGAAGTAATGGAAAAACTCACATAGTTCATAAGATGAGGTTATTTCCTGTAAGGACGTAGCTGAAAAGGAAACATTGAATACCATTTTTAAAAGTCATTCAAGAAGTAATTGGAGCCAAATATATCAGGTCCACATCATCATGACAAATGGAGCTCATGAAGTTCATGAAATGTTTTTGATAATACAAAGCCTATGAGGGACAAAATGCAGAATGAGATTAATTTCCATCAATTCCTGGAAGAAGGGGGAAAAAAAACAACTATTTGACCAAGTGTATTTTGTCAACAAAATGGATTAAAGATGAGGATAAAATGTATTTTGACAGGAAAATTGATTAAAGAGTGTTTGGATACAATTTTTTAACAAAACAGATAATTGAAGCAATTGATCAAAAACTAGTTGATAAACTATTTCCTTCTGTATAATACAATTGATTTTTTCCAGACAAAATTAGTCTTATCAGTAAACTGAAAGAAGGTATTTGGCAGAATGCATTTTCCCAGAAATAGATAGAAATCTGGATGAAAAGTAATAGATTAAAAAGATAATCAAGTTTACTTTTTTAAAGTCTGTATGGAGAAAAGTTTTAGTGACTAAAGTTGGGTTTAATTCAGGGTAGAATTAAGTTCAGGTAGAAATTAGATATTTCAACATTGTATTGTGACTTTATGTATCAACTAAACACTCAACTTTCAAATATATATACTTTCTTTCCTATTTAATTGATTAGTCTGCAAAAGTTTAAAAAGTAATGAATATTTCACTAGGGCAGTTTTACATAAAGAGAATATTGAAGGTTACACAATATAGTAGTTCTGAGGTTTTTAACCTTTTTTTAAAAATTGAACTCTTTCTTAATCTGGTGAAAACTATGTACTCTTTCTCAGAATAATTTTTAATTGAAGAAAGTTCTAAATTTTAGTTAGAGGTTAGAAAACATATATCTGGAGTTTATTTTTCTCATTGAAGTTTCAAATCACACTGAAATTTTTTTATGGACTTCTAAAGGGTCCATGGACACCAAATTAAGAACTCCTTACAGAAAATGTAAGCCTAAGGAACATTGGAGAATAAGATCAATATATCATTTCTATGTACTACAATAATTGTATTCCCAGCTCAGCATAGTACCTGGCTCATAAAAAATACCTAATAAATGTTTTTTTTCTTCCTTTTTAAATTTGGAGGTTAGAAAAATTCCTAGTAACATCGTTCCAAAATCTAAGATCTTGTGCTTGTGTCCCTATACGTGAAAAAGGAAAACTGCCTAAAATTATTTTATTAAATATAATGAAGTAAAATAATTTAATTGATCCTGCCTTTGTTGGACACAATCCCTGAAAGGGAAAAGCAAGATACTCCAAGGACATTTGTGACATACTTTCATGTCATTCCAGTCTACTCAAGTGGAGTTACATCCATACATAGTGGATCTATGTATACAATGTGCTCAGCAATGTGACTGACAATGACTGAGTAGGGAGTGGGTAGATTATGGGGAAAAATGTTAAAAGGCAATTCCCATGCCCATCAATTGGGGAATGGCTTAGCAAATTGTGGTATGTGATTATGATGGAATACTATTATGGAATAAGAAATAATAAGCAGGATGCTCTCAAAAAACCTGGAAAGATTTACATGAGCTGATGCAAAGTGAAATGCACTGTGTACAAAGTAACAGCAATGTCATAAGATGATTGGCTGTGAATGACTTTGCTATTCTCAGAAATGCAATGCTCTAAGACAACTTTGACCTACTTATGATGAAAAATGCTATTCATCCCCCAGAAAAGAACTGATGGTGTCTGAATACAGATTGAACTATACTTTCTTTATTTTATTTTTAGGGGTTCTTTTGGTCTATGTTTTCTTTCACAATATGACTAATATGGAAATGTTTTGCATGACTAGACATATATAACATATATAGAATTCCTCTTTCTCAATGGGGGGGCAGGGAAGGAGGACGGGAGAGAATTTGGAACTCAAAGTTTAAAAAAAAACAAATGTTAAAATTTGCTTTGTTACATGTAACTGAGGGGATATAAAATACTAAATATATATACATATATAAAAGTATCAAATTGACCACACAAGAGGCAGCTCCTAAAGCAATACATTTTCTCTTTTGATTATTATGGCTTATCAGTTTCCTCTGGAAACTAGCTTCTCCAGACCTCTGTATTCCATGATGAAAGGATGAAAACAAGCATTTGTTGGGAACATATTATGTGCCAGTTACTTTGCAAAGTGGTTTACAAATATTATCTCATTGGATTCTCATAATAATTTTTGGGAACTAGATGTTAGTATTTTTTCCATTTTGTGGTTCAGATAACTAAGGCAGATATAGATTAAGTGACTCACTAACTTGTCTAGGATTGCACAGTTAACATCTGAGGCAGGATTTGAACTCAGATACTTCTAAATGGACGTCCAATATCCTAGTCCCTGTTCCATCTAGCTGATACATAATCCACAGCCTCTATTCTATCTAAGTACCTTTGCCTCTCATGTGTCAGTCTAGGCTCAATAGACCAAATAATCTGATCTCAAACTGTGAACCTAAATCCTTGTTTGCCACTGGCTCTTTTCTAATGTGACTTCTCTAGCCAGCTTGATGAACATGACTTCATGATCGGCTTTAAGGTTAAACCTAGATTAAATTGGCTGGTAAGTATGTACCCTTGGCTTATTTATCACCAGTCAGTCAGCCCACTCAATATCCAATGCACTGTATTAGATACTGGGGAGTGTATAGCAACTTGTAAAACAGTCTACTGTCATGTGTAACTTAAGGAATTAAGATATGCATGCAAATTACCTCAACAAAAGCCAGTATATACATATATATTTAACTAAATTATCTCTGTTAAGAGAAGGAAAAAATAAACTCCAATTTTGGGGTGAAAAAGAATATTCAAAAGGAAATATATCTGTATATATTTATATATATATATATATATATATATGGAGAGAGAGAGAGAGAGAGAGAGAGAGAGAGAGATATTTAGTTTTCCTTTTCAGATGTAGGCATTTTTTTTCTTATTTGGAAATTCCTTTACCAAAGTTCTGTTCTATTCTTCATCTTGATACAGAGCTGAGTATAGGTTCTCAATGATTATAGCAGTTTAGTTTCAGAATTGTCTAGCCCTACCAAGCTTCAAGTACCAATGTGGCAATCTACCATTTTAGAAAATATAGCCCTTGAAATTTGGTCACTAGGTAATGAATTATGCTTTGGACATGACAGCTAGCAAAGACCATCTATCTGCTGAGGAAGGCAGATTTCTATTTTTAAAAGAAATACTCATGCCCATGAAACCACAAATCATTTGAAATATATTGAAGCTAGAATAACTGCAAGTAGCAGATATGTTAAAAGTGTTGAACTCTTCACTCCTCGCTTTTTTTTCTTTGAGAATTCTTATTCCAATTTCAACTTAAGGGGCAGCTAGATGGCACAGCAGATAGAGCTCCTGCCTTGGAGTCAGGAGGACTTGACTTCAAATGCAGCCTCAGACACTTGACACTTACTAGCTATGTAACCCTCAGCAAGTCACTTAACCCCAAACTGCCTCACCAAAAAGCAAAAAAAAAAAATCAACTTAAATCACACTTCCTCCAAGAGACATTTCCTAAGCACCTGAGGTATGAGTGTTCTCTCTTACATCAAAAACACTTTTGAATGTTCTTATATGTAAATATTGTTTTTAAATTCTACTTATCTGTATGCATGATATTTCCCTTCAGTGGAATGTAAGCTCCTTGAGGACAGTGACTTTTTTTACTTTTGTCTTTATTTGAGCTCCTAGAAGAGTATATAACAAATAGAAGACATTCAGTAAGTGATTGTTAAATTGAATTTGGATAATCACCATTATCCAAAACCCACAACCACAAATTGCAGAGAATTCATATCACAAATTTTAAACATGTTTGAATCCATGTGAAAATTGTATATTTAAAAGAAAGTCATTAATAAATAGTGATCCATTTATATATGGTTATCTTTTTTTTCCATTTCTACTCATCTATTTGCCCTCATGGTTCAGAAAAGAAAATTCCAGATAAGAAAGACTAATTTTATTTAAGACTCTCAAAAGTATATCCCTATTTACTCACATAAGATCTCATAAAAAAATGAAGTAAGGTATTTTTATGATCCAAAGAGCAGGGCTGGTCAGCAGTGATTAGATGACTCCCTGGTCCTGGTAAATCTCTCAGTCACTGTTATTTCAACTCTTTTCTCAGGTTCCATACAGAAAACACATGCCACATCCTTTAATACACAAGGTGATACCTATTCAAATGTTACTACCCATGTGGAAAAGTGAAAAGATTACTATATTTTGAATGAGTCCAAATGGGCTGGAAGCCTGCCTGTAATACTTTCTAGCTTTGTGGCCTTGGGCAAGTCACTTGTCCTTTTTCAACCTCCATTTTGTATCTATAAAATGGAGAAGAAAGTAGCATCATCCTGACAAAGTTGTTGTAAGGATCAAATAATATAACATACATAAAGTAGTTTGCAAACTTTAAAACGATATACAAATATTAACTATTACTAATATTATTATTCCAACTAGTTTTACTGGCATTATTCCTCCTAATAGTTTGAAGAAGGGAAGCTTCACAGATAACTGTCCCCAAATCCAGGAAAATTAGTTTTTAAGCCCTACGCTGACATATGTTGGCTATGTGATGCCAACACACAGCCTCAGGCAGCTGTAAGATTGTAAGTTGCAAAGAAGGTGCAAATCTACATTGGTAGAGAAAATGTTCTCACTTGGGAGTTCCCCCTAAAATAATGAAGTCACAAATCCATTTCCTTTCCCACCACAAGTAGAATGTCTGCTAGTATTTCCTCTGTGCTTCCAACTAATTATAATCTTTTATTCTTCAAAAATGCTTCAGACTTAGTGCCCTTCATGTCACAAATTTGAGCCTGGCTGATTCCTAGGATGGTAGCAATTTGGATATGATCCTTAATACCTCTAGGTAGTTTTACTAACTAGGGGGCAAGTCTTGTCTGTTTCCCAAATTAACATTGGAATTTATAGTTACTATCCTTCCTAGGAAATGCTTCTCCCTCCTACTATAGGTAAGAAGAGTTTCAGTCTTCCAAACATGCCAGACTACCAAATGTTGGATGGTCCTTATAATATAATAGATAGAGAAAATATGGAATGTGTTGACTTGAGTTCACCAGATCACCCATTGAATCCCTGCAGAGAGAAGAATGAGCTCAATGATGCTGTTATCACTAAATTTTACATTTTCAATCTAGTCTAATCTACCATTCAAAATGATGATTGGAATAAATACAAGAACATATGCCCTCATGCTGTTTTTCAACAGCCATTCTCAAATCTTCTTCTATGTGACAAAAATTGAAAAAAAAATTACAATCTGCCCTAGGCTATCAAAATATCTCTTAGATTATCCTGACCTCTGTGCTGTACTATTGATTCCCTCATCCTTCTTCAAGTTTCACCCATCCCATAGCTTGTTGCATATAATTTCTTTTTTATGTTTTACTTCTTTTTTTTATTTTTAGTTTTCAACATTCACTTCCACGAGATTTTGAGTTCCAAATTTTCTCCCCATCTCATCCTCCTCCACCCCAAGATGGCATGCATTCTGAATACCCCTTCCCCTAATCTGCCCTTCCTTCTATCTCCCTCCCTTGTCTTATCCCCATCCCCTTCAATTTTCCTGTAGGAAAAGATAGATTTCTATACCCCATTTCCTGTATATCTTATTTCCCAGTTGCAATTGAAAACAATTTTTTTTAACATTTGTTTTTAAAACTTTGGGTTCCAAATTTTCTTCCTTCCTCCCTCCTCACCCACCCTCATAGAGAAGGCAAGCAACTTGATATAAGTTATGCATGTGTAGTCATGCAAAACATGTCCCTAGTAGTCGTGTTGTGACAAACTAACTATATTTCCCTTTATCCTATCCTGCCCCTATTTATTCTATTCTCTCTTTTGACTCTTCCCTCCTCAGAAATGTTTGCTTCTGATTACCCCCTCCTCCAATCTGCCTTCCCCTCTATCATTGCCCTGCTCTCTTGTCCCCTCCTGCCCCATTTTCCTGTATGGTAAGATAGATTTCTATACCCAATTGAGTGTGTATGTTATTCCCTCCCCAAGCCAAAATCCAATGAGAACAAGAGTCACTCATTCTTTCTTACTTTCCACCACTTCCCCTCCACTGTACAAACTTTTCCTTGTCTGTTTTATGTGAGATAATTGACCCCATTCTACCTCTCCCTTTCTCCTTCTCCCAGTATAATCCTCTCTCACTCCTGAATTTTATTCTCCAGTTATCACCCCTTCATCTTCAACTCACCCTGTGCCTTCTATCTATCTATCTATCTATCTATCTATCTATCTATCTATCTATCTATCTAT